>NC_134101.1:98030022-98632105 GCF_000715075.1 Nicotiana tabacum | reverse complement strand
GTCTGATACCGGATTGGACTGATAAACTCGAGTCATCGGGACCCTAACTTAGAGTTGAATGAGAGTAGGGCTTCGAACCCTCAGATCGAGACTTAGCCTTTAGACCCTATGATAATCTTCGAGAGGGGATTTCCTCGGAAGACCGGGAATAGAGACTGCCTTTAGGCTTCCGAGAACAGTCCCCGAGTGGGGGTTTGCCCAGACTCTAGACACCTGGATACTTGTTATGAACATAGTGTAGAGCCTCAAGACATTGTAGATATATCCCGGATGAGGGTTTACCCGGGTTTATATGGTACCTCGAGGCCAAGCCCATATGAGTAGAATTTTAGTGCTTGTTTTCTCCATGAGAGAAGCCCTCGATATCGGGTACCATCTCGGGGCTTGTAATGATGCCGATGGCTTCTAAGAGCCCAACTTCTTTTTGATAGAGGTCCTCGAGATCGGGTACCATCTCGGGACTTGCAATGATGCCAATGGCTTCCTGTAGCCTAACTTCTTTTTGATGGAGGTCCTCGAAATCGGGTACTATCTTGGGACTTGCAATGATGCCAATGGCTTTCTTGAGCCTAACTTCTTTTTGATGGAGGTCCTTGAGATCGGGTACCATATCGGGACTTGCAATGATGCCAATGGCTTCCTAGAGCCTAACTTCTTTTTGATAGAGGTCCCCCAGACCAGCTACCATATCGGGACTTGGTTGATGCGGGGCCTTCAACGCTGAAATGTCGTATGACGGAGTCAAGTGTATGATATGGTTACAAGGTGACCGAGGTGATTCCGTTGGCATATCTTTCCATAGCGACAAAAGTCTTAGCCAATATTTTTAATCGTCTATTAAGGTAGGCAGGTGGTCGTCGCTTTTCCATATATAGGGTTGTCTTCACTCTTTTGGAGAATCCGCTATTCTGAATAGTTATCCTATTTCATAGAGTTCTCCTTTCTCACGCCAATTTTCCTTTAACTCAAAGCTTTTGCCCAAGTCATGAATTCATTCTTAGTTACCTCATCAGGCTGTATCGGCCATTTCATCATCGAGGACTGCTAACCCTGCGATGCCGATCCACTACGCCTTTTGTTATTAACGATGAAGAAGACGGAGATCGTAGATGGATGAGCCGATTTGTCAAAGTACGGACTGTCAATATTATTTCATTGGAGTTTCTTCCATTTCCTGAGGAATGGAATTTTATGCGTAAGTAGTAAACTCGTGCCTTCTTAGTTTTGTTAATGGCGTAGGCTTGCTTCGTAAATACGCCTTTTTTCTTTTTCTGCGGAAGTTTCGTGGATGCCGGGCGAGGTTCCGATCTGCCAGATTGTGTTTGGAAGTTGACGACCCACTCGACTTACAATGAGCTTAAGTGGGGATCTTTATCTAAGGATATATGGCAGGCAAAACACCACGGTACGTGCTATGTTACTCGCTTCCCCCTTTCTCTCGAAAGGGTGCTTTTTCTTTCTGCGTACTAACTCTGTCGTCGTAGGCACTTGGGAGTCCCTCAAAGCTAGGTCGTGCCCTTTAGGAGAGGGAGAAAAATTGCCAGCTTCCAGGCTAAAGAATGATAGCAACAAGCAAGAAATGCCTTTGTAGGGCGACGGTGCTCAAAGCAAGACGAACCCAGACCGAGGGCTCGGAGAGTATGTATTGACCGAGCCTACTTCACCCGCGATTTTTGGTTTTGGAAAGGCGGTTTCTCCTCCACTATCGTCTTCGTTTTCTGTTGAAGGTACTTCGATGGATACTCAAAACTAGGGATCGTATACACCGAGAGACCGTATCCCAACCAGGGTCGGCTCATCTCGGGCTGAGGGACCATACTAGCAGATGTGTGCTCGACCTTCAGGGAAGCTCAACGGTTTCATTCTGTGGTGAGTTTTGGCACAGGCCCTTTGAGTTTCGCGCCTTCCCTTTCTTATTGAGTTTTCTTTTGCAGGCCTTTGACAAGCTTAAGTCCGAGCAGCTTCGCCATGAGGCTAGGATGCGGAAGCCTTTGAATGGGGAGAAATCCCTTAGGCTCCTTTGCAACGAAAGGGAAGTCGAGTTGGTACACTTACGGTATGAGGCGAGTCGTAGCTTGAATTATGAGAGATACATAAAGGGACAAGTAATTTCTGTTCTGAGGGAGTGTGTGCTACTTCTTCTGGATCCTAAGGCTCATGTTTCATTTATTTTATTTGCAGAAAAAGACGGAGGATCTGGAGCACCTTCGGAATGATTTTGGCCAAGCCAGGGGCGAGTATGATGAGTTAAAGGCTTAGGCGGATGCTCAGGATTCAGCGGAGAAGGGTGCTCTAGCTAAAGTTTCTGCACTTGAGGTTCAACTTTGCTTAGGTCGTGATAATAGCCTTGTTCGAACATATATGATTACGAAGCTCGAGTATGAGCTTTTGAATATAAAGTCTGAGGTTGTGGATGCCCAGAAAGTGGTGGTCTATTTGAAGGATGCTGCTGATGCTCAAGCCAAGATAAGAAGGACACTTGACCACAAGGGCAAGAGCAAGGAATATGCTTGGTGCAAGTCTCGAAGGGAAACCTTCGAGGAGATCCATGCTACGGAATTTTACCTCTAGGAAAAGGTAAAGCGGGCGAGGGCAGACAAACGTGGCACTAAGTCACTTCTATCCGACGTCGAGGATAACAAGGATGAGGCCAAAGGGCCATTGTCCCCAAGAGGGATGTAGATTTCCTTTTCTGATTCTGTACATAGTAATTTCCAAGTGCGTTGTAAATGGAGCTTGTATTTTTTCACATATTCGTATAAAAGGAAACCTCACGGTGTTGTTTTTCCTGCATATCGTTTTGCCTTTATTTTAGCCAGATGAACTGGTCTTTGAGTTTAGGGGAATCCTCATATTTGTGGTATGTCCCTGGGGCACATTAGGCTGGCCCGTAGGCTCTTACTCGCTTGGTCGATACGATCTTTTAGTATAAGTCGACGTTCATGCTCTTACGCTGGCCCGTAGGTGTTTGGTCAACTATTTTGGGTTCAGTCTCCGAGTTGGGTAATGAATCGAGCTCATTTGGCTCTAAACTTTTTATGTTTCAAGCTGGCCCTTAGGCTCTTACGTGTTGGGTCGGTACGACCTTTCGTATGGGCTGGTGACAATAGCTCTTTAGCTTTTGCTCTTAGGAATATTTAGTTAACTATTTTTTGTTTAGTCTCTGAATTGGGTTTCGACTCGAGTTCATTCGACCCTCAAGTATTAGAATTTAGAGCTGGCCCTTAGGCTCCTACGCATTAGGTTGATGTGACCTTTTATGTGGGTTGGCGATAGTGGCTCTTATGCCTTGGACCGATGTGACCTTTTATGTGGGCTGGCAATAGTGGCTCTTTTCCATAGGTCGATGTGACCTCTAATATATTCTTTATTTTTCCCTACTTAAGGACTTTTTGAAATAATGTTTGCCTGACTCTTCGATGGCTTAATAAAAAACCTCGATTGTGAGTTATTATATGGCGATGATCGAGTACCTCAGGAGGTTTGGCTCGGAGGCTTAGTATCTCGAAGCCAGTGTTTAGGAGCTGACATGGTCGAAGCTCTTTTGCGTATGTCGAGGTTAGCCTGTTTAACCGGTTCTTTTAGAAGTATATTCAAAGTAATTGAAGGCCTGTGATATATAGCGACAGTCGGGCATCCCCGAGTTGCGTTAGCATGGCTGGTACAACCTTGTGACCAGAGTCATTTGTGTTTGGACGTAGCCTTTAAGTCCCGAATGAATTAGTTTCGACGTCTATATCGAGGGTATGCCTTTTTAGGGGTCTTACAAGTTCGATATATAGCCTAAACTTTGAGATCAGGTTTATCCCTTTAGTAAGGTTTTACAAGTTTTACATGCCTTTGAGGTCTTATAGTTTTGGATACTTGGTACAAGTATGGTTCATGCCTTGCTTGAGGTCTTACAGATATTACTGTTGCCTTATATAGGGCTTACGAGAGACTGAGGCTGCCCGTATGTGGCCTTACGACCTCGGGTTTTGATAAGTCGATGGAGATGGCGATTGACGGTAGTCCCCGAGTCATTGAGAATTTCTCAGCTCGAGAGCCATTACTTGCAAACTTGGTATTGCCTCTTTGAGGGCTTACGATTTCGAAGTTTTCGATCCAGAGGTCATGTGGCTTTGAGTTTTCGACGCCAGTCCCCGATTGTTCGGGACTTTTTTGGCTCTGAAGTTGTTTTGTGATATCTTTGTTGCCTTATCGAGGGCTTATGAGTTTGAAGCTCCAACCCGGGGGTCATACTATTCCGAGTTCTTGACGCCAGTCCCCGATTATTCGGGACATTTTTTGCAAAAAATGTCTAGCTTCCCTGAGACGCAAAATGATTTTGGGAAGTATTCTTTGATTACATGGTACAAATATACATGCATTTGCTGTTAGGGGCTAAGTTATTCTATGCGGACATGGTTCATTTGACCATTTGGCCAGGTACATTATCTTTCTATCGAGACCCCAAATGACGTATCTCGCTTCTCCGAGTAGGTGTCCTTCCGGGGGGATGCCCCCCAGTATTTGAGGTTGATTGCAAAAGAAGCCTTGAATACTTGTCGAGTCTTCCTTAGGTAGAATATGGATGTTGCCTCGTTAAAAACTTTGCCGGTAAACCCTTTTTGGGATAAAAACCCGGTCGAAGGAAAATAGTGCAACGCATGCTTTTTAAACCTAAGGCCTTTGAGTTGGAGAGTTGATGACGTCCAAATCCACTACTAAAAAGTAAATGGACACGGTCACATGCAATATAATATACCGAACTATGAGTCGGGGTCGAATCCCATAGAGAACAATATGTAGGCAATTAGGAATGTATGAAATTATCACTTGGTATGCAATACCAAACACTTAGAATTGGTTTAGAAAATTTGCGGAAATGTAAACGAACCTAGAAAGCGAGTAAAATGATCTATGGCTACAAGTATGGATGCATCGGGAATTACACTCAAGTAACGTTCCAATGTATTTCATGATTTTACAAATATGAGAGAGTTTATGTTAATTAGCCACAGATAATAATTCTATATTAGCTTCTTATGAAGACTAACAAAACTTCCTAATTGCTATCCCTTAAACAATTAAGAGATTAAGCACACCCGGAATGGCTACAAGTAGTTCAATCCTATCCCTAAGTAGAATCTATAAAATGAGGGTTAAAACCTCAAGTTCTTGTTAATTAATCTTTACCAACACCAAATTATTGTTTCCAAAATTAATTCGGAGTTAGTGGGCGAGTCCTAGGGTTAGCTAATCCGTTTGGAAACGTTAAAGAACAAGACTAATTAAATAAACAATAACTCACTTCATAAAAGGATGAAAATCATTCAATACATAAGCACAACAAGGTATTTAATCCACACTTTAAACATGAATATTTCCATAAAAAAGATTCAAGTGTTGAATACAATACTACACACTTAGATATACAATACAAAGCAGAGAAATGAAGAAAGCAACATAAATGGGTAAGAAATCCTTAACCACAAGCTTCAAATCTTCAAGACCAAAGTGTGTGCGCAAAGCCCTAGCTTCTAACCTTGTTCTCTCAATCCCTAAGAACTGAAAATAAGCCAAAATATATGCCAAAGATCTTTTACAAATATGTTAAGTCGGGTATTAAATGGTTTGGGGTCAAAAATGTGAAATTACAGAATTGCACAGGTCTGAAGCTTGAATTTCGCATTTGCGAACAAAGGTTTGCAATTGCGAAGTATGGCTATACTGTGAACTTTCACATTTGTGAAGAGGACTTCACATTTGCGAAGTTTGACTCCCCTAGTTGACTTCGCATTTGCGAAGTCTTTTTCGCGTTTGCGATGACTGCCTAGATCATATTCCTTCGCAACTCCCATACTTTCCTCACAATACCCAAGACTTTAATCTTCGCAATTTCCATGCTTATGTCGCAATTGCGACCACTGAGGGCATTGCCCAGATTTTTCTCTTTTTAGCTTCTTTTTTACTTGTTTCACTTGGTTTCTTCAACATCACTTCTAAATCACATAGAACCTATAATATAGCAGTAAATGGCATTAAACACATTATTTTATCACATCAATCATAGCAAAAATATAAGCTTAAAGACGACATACGTTGGTAAAATAACAACTTACCAACTCCCTAAACTTAAACTATTGCTTGTCCTCAAGCAATGAAAGAGACAAAATCTCTTCCCAAGTGTTTAACTCAACATTGTATTCTTATCATGCCAAGCCAAAAAGGCCTACTATAAGCACAAACACATGACTTCGATTGGTACCAACAATTAAACCAATTCATATGAATTGTCGAACACTTTTCATGACTTTCGTTACATTTCAAATGCTTAAGCACTATACAAATCAAAGTAGCTAATCATGTCATGACACTAAAGCTTCAAAATTTGCTTCTCTGTCACAATTATCTTTGTTTGGTCATTTCTTCCAATTGAAAATGAGATTAAATTCACAACTCAAATTTCATGTGCCCTCACATTTATGAGGGGATCCGACACTAATAAATCTTAATTCAAAACAAAAATGGGATTGTACGCGGCAAAATCAGAAGACTTGATTTCTCGCTATCAAGTCATTTCGGAAGCATGCCTTGGGACCCCGAGGACGGGAGGCCAAGACCAAATTCCCAACCTCGGGGATTGTCGAAGCCCGTCTCAGAAAAAACGGAGATCCCAAGGTATACGGCTAAGCCTGACAGGGACGGCCTATCCAGAGCCTATGCTGAGGCATCACGTCAAGCCATCCCATCTCCATACTTTGTAATTAATCCCCATATACTTGTAGCCGAGTCCCCCCTCCTATATAAAGGGGACTCACCCTACCTTATAAGGGACGGATGTTGCTCCATTTTCTCCACAAGTGCAATGATATCTCTCTCTCTCTCTCTCCCTCTCTCTCTTTTCTTTCTAGCTTGCTCGTTCTCACTGGCCAAAGGCCGCTTTAATATCTATCGTCCTCTTACTTGTTCTTCACTATATTGCTCAATATTGGTCGTAAAGAGCCTTGCTTAATTGTATCCTCATGTTTTATCCCATTCCTGGCTGACCCCAATAGCTCGAGCTCGACCCGAACCTAGACCCCGAGGTCCCCATCGATCAGCCCTGCATCCGGGCAACAGGCCCATCTGTTTGACTACTACCTCGTTTTATCCTGCATTTCATCGTTAAACATAAATTTATTAGCATCAACAGTCCTAACAACTAGTTCGGGAATAGATCACATATTGTTAGAATCTCATTTACAAATTTAATTGTTGTTACCATTTTCACGGTAAACAGTTTGGCGCCCACGGTGGGGCTAAAAATAATAGTGATTATTTTCTTGCTGGTTTCATTTCACAAATACACATTATCTTTCATACTTTTTCTTGTCCAAGATCTTTTGATTTCAGGTTAAAATGTCCGGCTCGGTAAGCAAAGTCGAGAACGACTACCCCAAAAATCTTGACGGAAATGGTGTGGCTGTTCCAGCGACTGGCGTGATGTCGTAGGACCCCAATAACGCATATGGATCGATTCAAGCGGATGTTGGCTTGCAAGGCGCGCAATAGGTCGACGAAGCCTCGCGCACCGATGGTAGCATACAGCATATCGACCAATAGGAATCTCAAAAAACCCAGCCCAGGAGGAACAGGAAGTTAGTCTTCATGTTATTTTTGAAATGTGGCAGGCACAGCAGTTGGCTATCGCTTAGATGCAAAGTCACCCGGAGACTCCCAGCGCTGTAGCGCCAGAAACATCTCCCTACGCCGAGCGAGTAGCCGAGAGATCAAGCCATAACGGATCGGTAACTGACCCCACCATAGCAAGGATGCTTGGGAATCTCTTCGAAAGGATCGAGTCAGGTTCGAGGAAGTTCATACAGTAATCGTCTCCCGAGGAAGCGGTCCTGGAACTCCCTTCATGGAAATTCGGAACGCCAAAACTCCCAGGTGCGATAGGACCTTGGATCCCTATGGGCGCACCACCGCTTACGCGTGCTCGTTCAAAGGCAGCGACCTCCAAGATGATGAGTGCGAGTCCGTCTCATTGAAGAAGTTAGAGGAAACACTCTCGAAAGAAACCATGACATAGCGCCGCAGCCTGGCACCTGGCTTCGCAAACCCGCTTACCACATCAGCACACTCCTCCGCAGGAGCACACAACGATGTCATCGAAGTAGTGTTGAAAGAGCTCGAAATACCTGGGGCCAGACAAAGAGAGAGTGAAGCACCACAGGAAGTCGCACCCCATTCCTTGATAGGACGAATGAGATCGCTCCCGGTTTCGGGCGACTGCACAACCCGGGCCTTCACCTGAAGGTTAAACAAAACATGAACGACGACTCCAGGACAAGTCAAACGAGCATTGATTAGATACCCAACCGAGATCTAGTCAGATACCCGCACCCGACACTAGCCACGGAGCAGGGTCGTGGGCAACCGCCCTGGAACCTCCTCGGGCTAGGTATATCCAAGTAGACTCCCGACAAAGAAACTAATGCCAAACAGATGGAGGTACCATCCATGCGCCACGTATGGAAGGTGCGGCACAAGACGCAACCTACCTCGCAACAATAGGGAAATAGCCTAAGACAACATCCTCGAGGAATCTCCAGTAGAACCAGGTTCGACAAGGCACGACCGGCAAGGGAACCCCGCCCAGCGGAGTACGATTTCAGCATTGTTATACCAAATATCATGATCACCATAAGCGAAACCAGGAATGCCAAAAGACTCAGGCCTATTCGACCAAAACCTCTTCAAAAGAACCACAACCCAACGCAGGAGCTACAGAACACGCGCGCTCGTAGGGTCGAAAACGACCACCAACTCAGAAGGACGATATGTGTGCTACTCAATAAAAATCACCACCAAGTATCATCGAGCGGTTAGACTCGAACCTAGCCCCAAAGGAGGAAAGCAACCGGGAAGAATAAAACAAATAAGCCACAACGTATTACCACGACAATGAAGGAGCGACAACACCCCCCAAGAACTTATGAAATGGAAAGTGAAAATCTTCGTTGCCAATGAAAAACGTGTCCGGGGAAATATTCCAGAGGGCACCCTTACATCCAGAGAAAAGGACACCGAGACATCGCCGCGGTCTCACATTGACACATTGATAACCCCCCCTCGTTTAATCCATTTTCAATAAAATGTATGTTCATGGGTTGAGGAGATTCGATCAAGCACACCAACAATATTAGAACAAAGTCAATTGAGCGGTCCGAACCAATGGACCGAATCGCTTTTGCATCTCGAATCCCCAACAGATTCCCCGACAAATTCCAGACGACGTTCGCCACGAAAACTGTTCTCTTGATACAGCCATCTGAGCTCGGGCTGAGACACCAAACTCCGCACCATCAGGGAAGGTGCATGTGTCCTATTCAAACGGCCACCGGTACACCGCCCGGAGATGGCATAAACCCCGCTTCGCCGAAAAGATGAAATCCCACGCAAAGGGCGGGATTAAAATAAGGCGGCAAGGGGCAACACGCGATGAGAGAAAATTCGTCACCACACAACGCATCGCTGGCATCAATGCCTCCGCTCTCAAAGGGATCAAAGGGTAAGCAGAACCGCATCTTCGGCCAAGCCTGATTTAACACAGCAGAAGTCTGTATTAGGGCTCGTACCTCAGAACGGCAAAAACATACCGAACCTTGAAATGTTACCTACACATCCTGTGGTGAGGAAGAACTACTTCACTCCTTTGTTATTTTTTCACTAACCTATATGCAGGCAATCAGCCGAGGCATCCGGAAGTTCTAACTCCACTAGGAGATCCAAGGCCTTAGCAGGGCCCGTCATGCTCTCATCCCTTGGTTGGGCTTCCAACCCAAAGAGGGTCCCTCCAGCAAGATTATTACCGAAGCGGCATACCTCCAGAGGAGGATCCGATGGGATCCTAGGCCTTTCTTCTACAATCAAATGACGTGCGATGACCTTCTCTTAGGGACAACATCCTCTCGGAAGGGCCAACAAATGACAAGCTGAGTTTCAGTAGGGAATCGTGTAAACGGATCAAATGATCGAAGGATCCGCACCCCCGCGGGCCAAGCTCACAACAACGAGACAACATGTATTTATAGCATATATTTACACCATGCAATAAAGAGTACCTTTTCAGCATTTCATACTTCGGAAAAGGCAATTTCGACATACTCACGGCAAGGGCCTCTCTATTGAATGTGTCCTGAGATATACTCAGAGACTTAGCATCAGCAATTCTACACCCGCATGACCCAAGGGTCGGAACTCCGGGCTCATAAAGCCTCTACAGGGCAACTCCGAGCTCACGAGAAGCGGTCTTCAAGCTTAACCAAACTAAATGACTCAGAAACTGCCGTTAATCGCCATATGTTGGAAAACCCGAAACTGTAAGACCCCTAGCGGGCAACCTTGGTGTAACTAGATCTATTCTACATTACACAAACTGTAAGACCTCAACATGTATGACAAACTGTAAGACCTCAACAGTCATGACAAACTGTAAGACCTCAACAGGCATGAAAATCCCAAAGTTTAGGCTATACGTTGCATTTGTAAGAATCCCTAAATGGCATACCCTAAGTGTAGATGCCTAAACTGTCACTCAGGATCAAAGAAATGGCTACAACCAAACTCATATGACTACGGTCAAAACGGCTGATACAGCCAAAATAACACGAGTCGGGGACACCCGACCGTCGCTAAACAAAATCATAGGCCACTACTTCGATTATACTTCGGAAAGAACCGATTAAAAGAGGCTTCCCTCAACAGGCAAAAACGAGCTCTGACCATGTCAGCCCCAAATCGCAAAACCGTTGATCAACTCAACCTACGAGCTATAAACCTTCTAAAATGATAAAAACATCACCGACAACGACTTGAAATCGAGGTTCTTCCAGAATCAACGACGGGTCAGGCAAAAATATTTCAAAAGACTTTAACGAGCGGTAAACAAAGCCTACAAAAAAGCCTATGGGCAAAAACATCGTAAGAGCCATTTTCGCCAGCTAATCAAGCCTTCGGGCGACATATTAAAAGGTCTCTATGACCAAACAACGTAAGAGCCATTGTCGCCAGCTAAAAATTGAAAACTTGAGGGTTAAAATGAGCTCGAATCATAACCTGATTTGGCGACCAGATCAAAATTAGTTAACTATGCCACCCTTCGGGCCACATATTAAGAGGTCTCTACGACCAAACAACGTAAGAGCCATTGTCGCCATCTAAAAAATTGACAACTTGAGGATTAAAATAAGCTCGAATCGTAACCTGATTCGGAGACCGGATCCAAAATAGTTAACTATGCAAGCCTCTGGGCCACATATTGAAATGTCTCAATGACCAAAGCAACGTAAGAGGCACTATCGCCAGTGCGTGGAGGCCACGACACCTACTCACGCCAAGGATCGCATTTAAAAGCCCTGGGTCTATCCGATCAGTTTCGAACCTATGGGAATCCCGCTAAACACCAGCCTGCCTGGTTGAAAGCAATAACAGAAAAGAGGTACAGAAGAAATAAAACTTCAAGTGTCTTCCTATATATTACACGCGTGAAAAGGGCGCATCCTCTATCTATAGGCATTTTCTACATATATCACAACAAAACGACAAAACGTCAAAATCTACACTCCACACTAAAGGGTTACAGCTTGTCAAATTCGCCCTCCACGATAACAGCGATAAGTGACTGAGTGTCACCCTCGTCCTCCCTTGCTCGAGCCAACTCCTCCAAGAGAAAGAAGCCCCTCGCACCGACCTCCTCGAGTACCTCTCTTCAGGATCTACAACAAACATATTCCTCTATCCTCTTCTCCCAGTCGAGGGCTTGCTTCAGCTCAGCTTGGGCATCGGAAACATCCTTTATACGAATTTCCATCTCCCGATCAGCCTTGGTCCGGCTTAGAATCGCTTCAGCCCGGGCATTAATTTTCTCAGCTCTGACCTTCGAGAGATCATGTTCGAGTTTCCCAATCATGTTCGCTTAAACTTTGACGTTATCATGAGTCAAGCGGAGTTGGACCTCGAAGGCAGGGACCTTGGCCATTGAACTTATCTCCTTCAAAGCTCGAGCCTGCACTTGAGCCCTTAGCTCCCTGCAAGCAACTCTGACGCGGTTGAAGTCGCCTTTGAGGTACTCTAAGGCCTCCGCCTTTTTCTACAGCTGACATAACAAAAAGGGTTAGCCTTAAGGATAGAGAGGAGCGAAGTGCGTACTACAAGAAGTTACCTGCTCCATCAAATAGCTCTCACAGTTTGAGCTCTGATACGCCTCATATCGCCAATGCGCCAACTTAACCTCCTTCTCCTCGTTAAGGAGCCTAAGGGATTCCCCCTCGTTCAGGTTTTTCTGGAGCCTGGCCCTTTGACGGAGCAGCTCAGATATAAGCCTATCACAAGCCTGCACAAGGAAAACTCAATAAAGGGAAGAGGGTGCGACATAAAGGAAAAAATGCGCCTAAACTTATCTCGAAGAGTAGCAGACGGACTTTTTCTAAGTCAGAACACACTCCTGTTGATCCTACCTCTCCGGCCCCAGGAGAACCATCCTCGGGCAGGGCATATTCACTCGGAGGAATCGCCACCTGGGAATCTGATACTTCGAGAACATCACGCTCGGACAATGCACTCTCCTCAAAGATGCGGGCCCGCCCAATGCCACTAAAATCTCCATCACACCGTGGGTGTCGATCCCCCTTATCGCCATCGTCCCTTGGTTCGTAGGTCAACGACACTTTCCCTTCTTCAAAAGAGCACTGCCTCATCCCAGGGAATCACCCGATATCAACAATCGGCGAATCCAGTACAAATAAATGGGGAAAATATTACGTCAAATATACGAAGGCCAAGGCAAAGGCAACATACACACATACCTTGGTATTTTACTCCCTATCCGGTACAAAATATAGCTTATTGAGTGTGCTCGTTGCAGGTCGAATGGGTCACCAGCTTTCGGACCCAGACGGGCAGGTCAAGGACTTTGCTCGGCATCCACGAATTTGCTGCAACAAAGGAGACGACATTATTACTCAAATGATTTTCGCCATAGGCAAAATCTGAAAAGGCGCCAGACGCCCCTCCTCACGTGCATGGTTCCACCCTTCGAGAAATGGCAAAAGCTCCGCTGGGAAAATGTCTGTCGTCCGGACCCGGATAAACCAACTGGCCCACTCTTGATCTCGTCTTCTTCGTCATCGACAACAAAGGGAATAGACGAACGACACCTCAGAGTTAGCAGGCCTCGATGATAAATGGGTCGGTATAGCCTAATAAGGTGATTAAGCGTGAATTCGAGCCAGCCTTCTCCACGAAGAACCTCATCATCAACACCATTCGCAAGAATAACGGATGAATCTGCGCCAGAGTAACCCGATACTTTAAGCAAAAATCATGCAAAACCTTATTAGGGCGGCCAAATGCGAAAGGGTATAGGTATACGCTAAAGAATCCATCAGTGGAGTCCGTAATACCCTAATCTGGGGAAAGCACCTATAGTATTACCCTCTCCCTCCATCTGCAGTATCTCCTCACCATCTCCAGGTGTTCCTCTCTTATCAAGGACACCATCTTTAGAGCAAACTCCCTCGGTTCCTGAGCGTTGGGAGCAACACCCCCCGTTCCCTGCCGGACCGGCCCCGAAGTGGTTTCCATGACTATGGTAAAACTAATAGGTCAAAGCAAGGGTGTGCACCAACAATTTTTGTGCCTAAAGAGCTGAAGTACCCTGTGCCAAAGCAGAAAAATGGCTATCTAAAAATAGCGAGGTCTTGTGAAGAAGCCGAAGCTGCCCCATATATATGCGAGAAGCAGCAATGACTCGCTTACCAGAGCGAGCCCCGGGAAGCCGATAGCCTCGATATAGATCGACGGATCGATACCCGATCTAGATAACATCCTTCAATGAGATGTAAAGACCCAAGGGGCCCTCCATATTATCTCCAAGCTCGAGACAGCATCCTACCTCGAGGATGCCCAACCCAAAGAAGTCGGACTTCGGGAAGTTTTTTAACACCGACACCCGACGAAAGGCAAGTACCTGGTCTCGTGATTCCCTCTTCCTAAAAAGAGGAATAAACGCAGGAAGCTCTGATCGCAAAAGCTCCATAAAGGTCTGGGGTAGCATGCAACTCCTCAGCAGATGTCTATCCTATAAGCTTTAAAAAAAATAGGGGGGGAAGGGCTATCTACATCAAGATCAAAAGGGACCCCCGGGGTACCCTAAGTAGACCTTCATTTAGGATAACATTCCCAAAGGCTCCAAAATTCCACGCATTATCTCCATACAACTCGGAGGGCCTCAGTAGCCCGGGCCTATCAGATCAATCCAAGATTGGTCCGAAGTACAACGTTTGGTTTTGAAAGAGAGCCATGTCGATCGGCAGAGGATCGGAATGAACGCACATGCCCAAGTCAGTTACCAATAGTCAACGAATATAATAAGGCATTCAAAGGGCCTCGAAGGGATGAGATCTTACAGAAACAAAGCAAAGATCAAAAGTTGAAGTCAATGGAGTATATTCATATTCATAAAAGATCCATGTACAACAGCCCTCGAGGGGACATTACATACAATTACAAAAGCCTATAGGAGTCTACACCTAAAGCGGAGGAGCGGAAGGATGTACATGTGATGAACCCCGAGCGCCCGGTCTGCCCTTGAAGATCCATCTCCGATATCAGCATCCTCGAGCACGTTTCCTCGAGGTTGATTCCTTCGACCTCCACCTCCTATTGGTTCCCAGCTCAATCCCTTGAGGGATTCCCACCGGAAAAGATGAAGCAGAGGAAAAGGAGGGGACGCAGAGGAGGCAGAGAAAAGAAACATAGCCTGCCAAAGCCAAAAGTTGAAGATTCGGTGGGCCCCAACCTCAACAGCTGGTAGTTCCACTTTATTCCTTGGGAAAGAAAAACCCTAGGGATGAAGTGACACACCAGGCCTGGGTAGGAGAGTGATTAGCGGTGCATAATCTGAACAGCTTTCTACATGAGGGGGAAACCAACTCCCTGTCCATCATCACCTCGGGCCAACAACAGCAGCCACAGTGAACATGTTAACGGCCACATCAATAGCGGGACAACATTGTTATGCTCGGCGAAGGGAAGCCCTGGCAGAAGGCAAAGACACAGTCTAAGGAAACTCCTCCAAACAGCCTTAAGGTCATTAGCCCCTATCATGATGTTCAAGGGTGAAAGAAGATGATAAGAAGAAATGGGAAAGCAAGCCAACAGAGGCGCTGGGATAGGAAAAACAAAGCCAAGGCACCCCCCATTTATAGGGGATTACAACGCGGTAATCTAGGCATTGGAAGATTGACCAACGTGCATAGTAAATGCATCCATGAAAAACAGAACCGACAGTGGTACCTTCACCTTGGGAAGCGAGAAATAGGAGTGTAATGAATGAGGTCAAAAGGCACGAGCCCGTGGATGTCCGGTTACTACAAAGCTCATGCCAGGTATCACATCATCGATTTGGCATTGCCGAAATAAGCTCGATAAGTCAAGTGTCAGAATCATTTCCCATCACTTCATTATGGGAAACGTGGATACTATCTGTACGCGGCAAAATTAGAAGACTTGATTTCTCGCTGTCAACACATTTCGGAAGCATGCCTCGGGACCCCGAGGACGGGAAGCCAAGACCGAGTTCGCAACCTCTAGGCTTGTCAAAGCCTGACTCAAAAAAAATGGAGATCGAAGCTAGGACAAAGGGCGAACTCCCAAGGTACACGGCTAAGCCTCATAGGGTCGGCCTCTCTAGAGCCTATGCTGAGGCATCACGTTAAGCCATCCCATCTCCATACTTTGTAATTAATCTCCACATACTTGTAGCTGAGTCCCCCCTCCTATATAAAGGGGACTCACCCTACCTTGTAAGGGACCGATGTTGCTCCATTTTCTTCACAAGTGCAATAATATCCCTCTCTTTTCTTTCTAGCTTGCTCGTTCTCACTGGCCCAAAGCTGCTTTAATATTTATCATCCTCTTACTTGTTTTTCACTATATTGATCAATATTGGTCGTAAAGATCCTTGCTTAATGGTATCCTCAATTGTTATCCCATTCCCGACTGACCCCAATAGCTCGAGCTCGACCCGAACCTGGACCCCGAGGTCCCCATCGATCAGCCCTGCATCCGGGCAACAGGACCCTCGGGTTGTCTACTACCTCATTTTATCCTGCATTTCATCGCTAAACATAAAATTATTAGATATCAACGGCCCTAACAACTAGCTCAGGAATAGACCACGTATTTTTAGAATCTCATTTACAAATTTAATTGTTGTTACCATTTTTACGGTAAACAAGGATATTAAGTGTAAAGAATTTACTCTCTCTCAAAAAGATGTTCAAATGCATACAAGTAATACCATAGGCTTGCCCTTCATGTATTCGTCTACTAATGTAGACAACTTAGTTCAAATCAATTAGGACTTAGTTTAGGCTTTTGGTCAAGGTGGGGCACAATATTGGTTAGAGTGACTCAAAACCTCCGCAAGCACTACAAAATTTACAATCAAAGCCCACTTCCTTCGAAAACATTCTCTATCCTTTTTCACTTTTTATTCCACACCTAGTCTTATTTATTCACAAATTCTTATGATTTTATTCTATTTTTTTTCTTTTCTTTCCTTTTCAAAATCAAGGAAGGTTGCACTTTTTTTTCCTCTACTTTCCACCTTTTTAAACAACTTCCATATCACAACTTTCCCAACCTTCACCCCCAAACATAGGTTTTTAGCCTACGTTTACACTTTCAAAGTACTTAGGGAGGTAGGGTGCCAAAAGCTAGATAAATAAAGAACAAAACATTAAAGCTTGTAACATGGTTGCCAAAGAACAAGGTTAAAGGCTCAAAATGGGTTGACTAGGGAAAATATTCAAAGGTAGGAAATTTAAGGTACAGTTGCGGTCCAAGGAAGGCCTAATATCATTTTTTAAACCGAGTTAGTCTATAATATCGCCTTAAAGCACATTCTGGGCAAGTTCTAGATTATAAGTAATGCAAAAGAACTCACAATAAATCTCACCACATATGGCACATGAACACTCAAGTGGAATACAAATCCAAAATCCAATTGAAACCAATGACTCAAAGAGGTTACATATTATCACGACCAAAACCGATGGGCCGCGATGTGCACCCGGTTCCTTACTCAACCGAGTACCAACGTAACGTATTTTTTTATTACATCATCATATACACATGACATACGGGCCTAATAGGACAACATAATCATTTATAAACTCAAAACATAGGCCGACAAGGCCGTACAATCTTTCACGTACACGACATATGTCTACAAGCCTCTAAGAATACATAAATATCACAAAGGTCGAGACAGAGTCCCGCCATATCAAACAATATACATCTAACTTATACTAACCAAACAAGCAACTCCGAAGCAAATGGAGCACACCAACATCTTCAGTTGAGCTGATAGCCTACATGGAGGGCTCTCGACCTGTCTATCGGGACCTGTGGGCATGAAACACAGCATCCCCAGGTAAAAGGGACGTTAGTACGAATAATGTACTGAGTATGTAAGGCACATAAATAAATACATAGGAGACATAGAAGACATATATAGTACATGACTCACCTTGTAAGTCTGAATAACTTTGTAAATCATAAATTACTTTTAGTGTCATGCGTATGTGTATGAGTGTCATGTCGTGCATAGGTACATGTTTCATAACATCATCAGCTTCTGAGGGCATCCCATCATATCATATCGGCCACTGCAGGAAAAATCATCATCGCATACCAGCTGATCAGGTGGTGGTGCCTATATAATGCCATAACCTTTCCCATATCCTATATACATATATACATACATATATACGCGTATCTAACGCCGTTTGAATCATATATACATATATATGCGTATATAACGCCGTTTGAATCATATTTCAGCCACTGTGGGCAACATCATCATCATATACCAGCTGATCAGGTGGTGGTGCGTATATAACGCTGTATCCTTTTCCCATATCCCATATACATATATATACATACATATATGTGCGTATATAATGCCATCTGTTCATGGGTCAATGCACATATATAAATAAGTGAAATGCATGAAAAATACATACTAATCTCCATATTCCTTACAGATAAACTTTTCCAATTGTGTATTATTCTGAGACTCATGAACAGAAGATAATAATAATACTCATGGGGAATCAAGAATATAGACACCCCTACTATTTCTATGAATAGATTAATTTATAGAAACTTTGTATTTGCTCATTTCTTTCGTTTAATCTTGACCATGCCAAAAGAAAGAAGGAAGGGCCTTAACATACCTGTTCCTTGAATTATTTGATCGAAGTGAAGCTTCTACTTCTCAACTTGGATGAAACTTTGCTTAAATTTAATAAAGTTGGACGAATTGATTCTGCTTTTACGTTTTGAACAATATGTTGGCTTTACGGATCGAATTGTTGAAATCTTGAAAACCAAGGAATTGTTGAAATCATTAAAAAGTTTTGAAATCTGTTTCTCACGTTTTGGTTTTAAAACCAAGAAATGAAAGTGTTTTGTTTGATTTTCCATAATGGGAAAATGTTTCTGATATCTTTTGAAGATAAGACATTAAGTCTTTTCGGTTAGTCAAATTTGTGATTTGGCCATAAATAGCCACATGGCATAGATGGCTCATAAGTCATCTTAGCCTTGTGGCATAGCCACGTTTTTGAGTAAGTTTTTGTGAATTTTTATCTACTTATTAGTTAACCGGGTAATGTCCTGTTACCTGGTAATTAATCAATTACCCGCATAATTTAAAAATTACCACAAATTACTTAAAATTTTACTTATTTTTGAAATACTTCATATATACTTTATATATTATTCCACCGTGGTCATATGACACCTTGCATGGTACTAGTTCCTAATTATCGGGTATTATCGCTCGACCAGTATTTTATTCCAAATTGGCCACTTTCAACGAAACTCGTTTTCTTCGACTTGCTTCCCCTCTCACCTTCACGAATTTATTCATCACTTACAATCATTATAATCTCCAAATAATATTTTCCTTGGACTGATGTCAATTACTTTACAAAACATTCAACGCACAACATTACATGGTAAAACATCGTCCCAACATAACACTGCGAAACGTAAGGTCACCATAATGTAATACTGTAAGGCATAACATCACCGTAATATAATACTGAGGGACATAATATTGACTTAATATTGCGGGCGTAACATCATTCCCCCCTTTGGAACATTCGTCCATGAATGTTGACTGATGCACTTATTATTTTCATAACTTATATATTCCGAATACTTTATAACTTCCCTTCTCATCTAGACAATTGTTCTGTGAATAAGTCCAAAGTCCATGTTATTCCCCCCTTAGACCTCCTTCTCAGACCACAACCTATAGTCGGAATCCTTCCAATCTCGTAACTGATGCTACCTTTCATCATGCAGCCTGTACGATTTTGAACTTGTAAGGGTGCCCTATCTCTAGGCTTCATAGGTAGAGCATGATAAGATGTCCCTTTGGGTATCTATGAGTATACTGAAGTTCTTCTCTCGGTACTTTGTTGAATTCACGAATATTGCTAAGTCTTATCGCATGGGTCCGTTTAGCCATCCATATGAATTTACTGCCATAATTCTTACTTTATCGTTGCCGAGTTCTACTACCAATTCCCAGCTTACTCTCGTTGCTTATTCCATATGTAAAAATTTAAGTCCTTTAATATTTCCTCATTACTACTTATCTTTAGAATAACGGCCTAATCTCATCTCATACTTTGTGACTTTTCTCCATCCATTATTGATTTATCTCAATATTGATCTACAATACACCACTGATAACTTGATACTCCTTATGTAATACTTTTCCCCTATGGCATATGTTACGTCAAGTAATAATCGAAATAATTTTCCGAATCCACTTAACGGCGATACTGTACTTCAATAACCGTATTTTATAGTATCCCAAGGTGATTCTCTTACATGGGTATTTTAATCCCGTACAATTCATGAATCCTTTTTTTTCAAATTATTACTCAATTGAAGGCCTAAACGTCATCCTTTATCCATCAAAATTACACCCTCATTGTACTATCAAGGTAGCATTCCATCTTTTCTAAATGCTACTAGTCTTAGACTCCTTTGAGTTAATTCACGCTATACTAAACTTTCTATAACTTAGAGAAACCATCAACTCTTCTTGTTTTCATGGGTTTAATCCTGAGGACTTATCCATTCTCATCACCTTCTCACTCGCCTTTTCTTATCCTTACTCCTGTATTCCTAAAACCTTGTCGCTCTACCATACATTATCTTGCAACCTGCACATATCCATTTATACTACTTGCAACCTTTCTTCCACTTGCTTGCACCATAGATTTCCTTATGTTATTCTGGAATATCAAGCGAGACATCACATCGTCTCTAACTCTTCTATGCTCCTTTAACTACACCTCTCGATACGTAGAAACCATAGGCTGGAAGTGATGCCACTAACGATTCCGCTATCATTCCTGGATAATGAATCCCCGTGCTTATAACCTTTTATCCAAAGTATGGACTATTCACATCTTTCTGCATCTTAGTACCTCGTACGTTGTTCACTTTTACCTTACTTACTTAAAATCTTGTATTACATCTTTTATCTCCATCATAATCTCCCCTCCACCTAGGTGTAATTCATGTCCATAACTTGAAGCTCTATTATAATACTCGTACCTCTGGTACATACACAATTCGGTGGGAGTTTCATATTGACTTCTTATAAGACTGGTACCCTTCTAACTAGCTTTATCGTAGGGCCGTTATAGAACATAGTTGTTATGCTATCTCTCTTGTACCTCTAATATTAAGAGTGATTTTGCTATGTTCTCAATAATGATTCCTGTAACTTCTAGGTTCAATAATCAAATTCCTTATTTACTTTGTTGATGTAACTCTTTAGTTTACTTGTTCTTCTGATCGTCCTGTATGCTGGCTTATGTTATCTTCCAATCTGCGGCTCGGGGTAATAGTTATTACTTTAGCCATCTATGGACGCTATGGAATATCCATGATACAATCTTTTAACAATTCATTCCTTTGTCCTTGACCTAGGCTTAATTCTTTCTTTTAAATTACACCGAAATCTTTTACGGTTGTATGATTGTCAACATATATGCTGCATGTATGAAACTCCAAACTCTTAAGTGCGTTCATAACGTCACCAACTTGGGATTATTGATCAAATAATTCCTTTTGTTACTTCTCAGCTTTCTTTTAATGTAAGCCATTATCTTTCCTGATCTTTCTTCCCCTTGTTGCATGCATACTTAGCTTATCTTAGCTCCTACGCATGCCGCAATTTCCGTATAACTCATATGATCTTCGAATATTTCTTTTGATGTTTACTTCACGTTTACTAGCCACAGTAGATTCCTCTTTCTTATGGAGGACATACAATGTTGTTGTGAAACTGTTGTTACAAGACCATTTCCTCTTTAGGTCACTGTGCTTAGGTTGAAGCCTTCTTCCTCATTTCCTCAGCTAGTCCTTCACTGTAGTACTTAGGGAGGATCCTTTGACATTTGTAAAGATGAGAGCTTATTATATCGTATTCCCGATAGAATTCATGATGTTGGTGCTTCCTTGTAATTATCCTTAGTTACTTACCTCCACACTCATCTGCTCGTACGACTGCTTCTAAACTAAAGTTTTGACTTCCCTCCCAATGGAACTAACTTTTATTTTTCGTAATACTCATACAGTACCTTTAACTACCCTGACTCCTATTTGAATATATTTCAAGTATTACAATAACATTACTGCGAAGCAGAATTCACTATATTGGGTTATTTCCTTTGTCTTATCTTATTTCTCGCATTGGCTCCTTACTTATCCATAACATTCCGAGCAGGAACGCCTCACTTCTTCTACCTGACGTCGTGTTTGCATAATGTTCTGGGATCATAGCCTATCTGTAGGCTTCGAATGGTGCAATCTCATCCCTTTCTCATTTTTATTGCATTCTCCATTTACCATTTCGTAGTTACTAGAACCACTTAATTTTGGCTTAACACCACATTACTCCATATTCCCTCCTTTAGGGGAGTACTAAGAGTTGAAGCCACGAGGATCTACCTATAGATGTTTTACCTCTTCATCTTTGGCGTCTTTTCACATCATCGATGACCCTTACTCGCCTTGCGGTAATCCTTCCGTACAAAGAATAGCAAAATTGCTTAATCATGAGGGTGAAACTTAGTATAACTGGCACATACAGTCCCTTAAGGTGAACTTTTCTCACATTGCTTGTTGTAGGGAAGCATCTTTCTGAATGACCATTCTCGGAATTTCTCATGAATCTTCTTTTGTCGTCCATTCTATTATTGACGGAACAAAATCTGAAATTCTTATGATGGCGACTATCATCAGTCACTCAGTACCTAATTCAAGTTTAGTTTATCTTGTTCACAAACAACTTTTCCCTTTGGTAATTGCGTCAGAGTTGCAAAGTTATTTCTCGAAGTGAGGATATAACTTTATGGCCTATATTTTTTTATTGTCTCAAGGCCTGACATCTTTTGTCTTTCCCTCCACTTGACTGTAAATTCTGTAATACTGTCACCATTTTTTTTGACCTACCATTATCATCCGTGTATCATATCTTACTCATAATTCTTCATTAACTCTCTTCTCATCTCCCACTAATTATCTATGTCTTCTTCTTTATTCTAAAAACTCGAAGAAAACATTCTTTTGCCTTTGGTTCCTCTTGCTCCATCCGGTGGCTCTTTCAATTGCCTAGCATTCTTTCTTTACTGGGGCGAGAGCCACACTAAGGTAATATTTATTCTTTCAAGGCTTCCAGTGCTCATATCTAACTTTAATATCTTAGGGTTCACCATCTAGGTGTCTCACGAGGAGATCTACTAGTACACCTGCAATATCCTTTGGAAATGTCATCTAACACAAACAATCCATTCACCATAGGGTCTTGATGTTCCGTCCTTTTCTTAAACAACACTTGTTAGCCCCCACAGGGCATAACGGAGGTGGGTACGGCTAATTGTACAGATCTCTGTTACTGTTGAGGGTAACTCTTAATACTTATATTTTTCAGCCAGAACTGTAATACCGATTATCTTCATTAGCTGGGCGCATCGTACCCTTCTACACCTTGTTTCTTTTACATCTTAAAAGCATTGTCTTTTACCATAAAGGTGGATAAATATTCTTGCCTTAAGGTCCCTTATCAAGAGGCTTACACCTTTCAATACATCTATGATTTGCTAAAGATCTCACATTTGCTTATCATAAGCAAGATGCAAAATCGAGTTCCTCTAAATCAATAATCCCACAGTTGTATCTCTTATCGATCGTCTTTCTGAATGTAGGCATCGTTTTATTACGAATAGAAGTTCAAGACTCGAATTATTATAAGTGAGCTCTACCACATGATCTAGAGCAAGAAGAAAGAGTGACAGTCATAAATGCATGTAGCCTCCTTCTTATAAGTGTGGTGCACGACACACCCATAAACAAGACTACTAAACAGGGCTTGGAGACTCCCTAGGATAGAACTGCTCTGATACCACTTTTGTAACGACCCAAACTAATTGGCCGTGACGGGCACCCGGTACCTTACTCAACCGAGTACCAACGTAACGTATTTTTTTTATTACATCATCATATACACGTGATATACGGGTCTAATAGGCCAACATAATCATTTATAAACTCAAAACATAGACCGACACGGCCATACAATCTTTCACGTACACGACATATGTCTACAAGCCTCTAAGAATACATAAATATCATAAAGGTCGAGATAGAGTCCCGCCATACAAAACAATATACGTCTAACTCATACTAACGAAACAAGCAACTTCGAAGCAAATGGAGAGCACCAACATCTTCCGCTGAGATGATAGCCTACATGGAGGGCTCTCGACCTTTCTATCGGGACCTACGGGCATGAAACGCAGCATCCCCAGGTAAAAGGGACATTAGTACGAATAATGTACTGAGTATGTAAGGCACATAAATAAATACATAAGAGACATGGAAGACATATAGAGTACATGACTCAACCTGTAAGTATGAATTGCTTTGTAAATCATAAATTACTTTTAGTGACATGCGTATGTGTATGAATTTCATGTCGTGCATAGGTACATGCTTCATAACATCATCAACCTCTGAGGGCATCCCATCATATCATATCGACCACTGCGTGCAAAATCATCATAGTATACCAGCTGATCAGGTGGTGGTGCGTATATAATGCCATAACCTTTCTCATATCCCATATGCATGTATACATACATATATACGTGTATATAATGCCATTTGAATCCTATTTACATATATATGCGTTATAACGCCATTTGAATCATATTTTATCCACTGTGGACAACATTATCATCATATACCAGTTGATCAGGTGGTGGTGCGTATATAATGCTGTAACCTTTTCCCATGTCCTATATACATATGTACGCGTATATAACGCCATCTGGTCATGGGTCAATGCATATGTATAAATAAGTGAAATGCATGAAAAATACATACTAATCTCGATATGCCTTCCAGATAAACTTTTCCAACTGTATATTATTCTGAGACCCATGAACCGAAGATAATAATAATTCTCATGGGTAGTCAAGAATACATACACCCCTACTATTTTTATGAATAGAGTAATTTATAGAAACTTTGTATTTGCTCGTTTCTTTCGTATAAGTTGGACCATGCCAAAAGAAAAAAGGGAGGGCCTTAACATGCATGTTCCTTGAATTATTTGATCGAAGTGAAGCTTCTGCTTCTGAAATTGGACGAAACTTTGCTTAAATTTAATAAAGTTGGACGAATTGATTCTGCTTTTACGTTTTGAACAAGATGTTGGCTTTAAGGATCTAATTGTTGAAATCTTGAAAACCAAGGAATTGTTGAAATCATTAAAATGTTTTGAAATTTGTTTCTCATGTTTTGGTTTTAAAACCAAGAAACGAAAGTGTTTTGTTTGATTTTCCATAATGGGAAAATGTTTCTTATATCTTTTGAAGATAAGACTTTAAGTCTTTTAGGTTAGTCAAATTTGTGATTTGGCCCTAAATAGCCACATGGCATAGATGGCTCATAAGTCATCTTAGCCTTGTGGCATAGCCACGTTTTTGAGTAAGTTTTTGTTAACTTTTATCCACTTATTAGTTAACCGGGTAATGTCCTGTTACCTGGTAATTAATCAATTACTCGCATAATTTAAAATTACCACAAATTACTAAAAATTTTACTTATTTTAAAAATACTTTATATATTATACCACCGTGGTCATATAGCACCTTTCATGGTACTAGTTCATAATTATCGGGTATTATCGCTCGACCTTTATTTTATTCCAAATTGGCCACTTTCAACGAACCTCGTTTTCTTCGACTTGCTTCTTCTTTCACCTTCATGAATTTATTCATCACTTACAATCCTTATAATCTCCAAATAATCTTTTTCTTGGACTGATGTCAATTACTTTACAACAAATTCAACGCACAACACTACAGGGTAAAACATTGTCACAACTTAACACTGCGAAGCGTAACGTCACCGTAGTGTAATACTGTAAGGCATAACCTCATCGTAATATAATACTGAGGGACATAATATTGACGTAATATTACGGGGCGTAACACATATAGCATAGGAAGCTATTTAGTGAATCAGAGAGCCAAAATTTGAGTCTAAAAGTCAGGACATCTTTACTTCAATTATTTTTCTTTTTCAACAACCAAAAATTCATATGCCGAGGTTTAGATTATGTTAGTACCAAGCAAGCCACAAATTGGTTAATGGGCACAATCTCCAACCCAAACCATTTATTCTTCCTAAACTAACATAATCTATATCTAAACTACAAGACTAATTCCCTTAAGAAAGTTGTCTATCTATCCATCATCGGGAAAAGTCGACAAAAATTTTCTACAGTTACACGGTTCAAGAAGAAAACTGGCATCCTTGGAAAAAGAACCGTGGTACAAAGTAAACCAAGAATATCGCCACTAACATAAAACATACTATATATATAAAAAAATTAAGAAGCAAATAACAAAAATTAAGAAGTTAATAAACATCAAGTAACTACAACATAATATATATAAAGACAAGAAATTAAGAAGCTACTAAACATAATAATATCATACATCACATGAAAATATACTAACAACAAAATGAAATCAACTACAGTACCAATCTGCCAGAACAATAGTTATACAAGAAGTCACCCCCAACTAATGATGTTGCAATGTCACCAATGCAACAAAACATGATAGAGTAAAATGGTGGAAAGTGATCCCTGAATATTGCATCAAGTTCTCTACTCATTGTCTGAGTCAGAATCATCATCCTCTCCTTCTTCCTCGGACCAATGAACAAGAACATCATCATCATGTACCGGACTGGTCGATGACATTGGGTCCTGAGGTTTTAGGACTTTCCATAGCCCATTCACACCCTTCCACATGTGAGTAAAGAATTTGTCTCTTTTCTTCTCTCTTTTCTTCATTTGAGTGTGTGCCTTTTCTAGATCTTCATAGGAACTTCTCAACTCACCATGCTTCTTGGACAGATCATTGTATGCCTTCTCCAGCGCCATAAGGTGATCCCCCTGCTTCTTCTGATCCTCAAGGTATTTTTGGAAGTCTTTCTCTGAAATGTAAGCGGGTCCCTCATATGTATCCACAGGTCCCTATGGAAGGCCAGCTACTAGCTCACGAATCACTCGCATCTCCTCACTAAGCACATCAAATGGTCCTCCTGTAGAGGATTATGGCTAACTACTCGGATCAACCTGAGGAGAAGAACCCATCTTTCTCTTTTTGCTCTTCACTGAGCCACCCTCTCCTCTCTTCTTCAATAGATTTAGAGGCTTTCTCGGCTCTATCCAATTGTCCCCCGGAGCCTCTTCCACCCCAGCAAGCTGGCAGAACTTAGTGATAAGCGATGGGAATAGCAATGATGGACCTTTCTGCATCTAATACTCTCTTCGTTCATTAATGAAGATTTTACCAACATTCAACTAAATACCATCAAGGATGCAGGCTATCATCTGATCTCTTATGACCGGGACATTACATATGTTCGACACAGGAGACATACAACTACATATGATGGCCAACCATATCTTTGCTTTGGCAGTGAACTCTTTGGATGTGATCCCTCTCTTCTCAGCACCCCGTGGAGCATCTGCACCTGGGTATAATTTGGACACCAACCACTCCCCTGAAGCACAGTCTTTTGCCCTGAATGGGGCCATGTCGTGGTCTGGAAAATGATAGAAGTGATTCACAACTTTAGCCCAAAGTGCACCATTTTGCCTCAAATTCTCATCTTGGGCTTTTTTAGCCTGATAGCTGGAAGGTTAGCAAAAAATTCCCTCACCCATTGCTCATTTGCTCAGCAAGGTTGAGGGGCAAAACAGTTCCATCCCGTGGCCATTAGCCTTTGATAGAACTTGGGAAGACGTTCTTGTATGTTGTCTAGCAATATACCACTTTTCGGGAGTAGCTTTTTTGAGATCAGGTTTTCAAAGTACCGTTCTTGACATTCCAATAACAAGAACCGGTGTTGGTCGAAGTTCTACTCAGCTTCCAAGAGGTTCTCACTTGCGGATCCTTCATAGTTAGAGCCATTTTTCAATTATAGTACCTGTCAACAAATGATAAGAGGCCATCGCAATTGCGAGCCATCGTCCCCAACGAATATTTTCCACGGACAACAGTACCAAGCCCTAAAATTTTGCAATCCAAGCCATTTTTAAAGAACCCAATCATCATTCAAACATAAATCATGCACTAGACCTCACAAACAACCATGAATAAAAAAATATCGATGTTTTGGCCAAAAATTTCATTCAGGCCTTTCATCCATAAAAAGTAGAAAAATTTCACGTTTATTTGACAAGCTTTGGGTACTCAGACTTCCCAAATTTTTAGCAAAGAACATAATCACACACTCTCAACCAACCTCACCCAGAAAATGATATCAGTTTTGACAAATTTTTGAACAATTCCGGGTAGAGAATGATACCCATTTGGACTCTAGGGTTGCAGAGAATCAGAGAAGAATAAAGAAGAAAAAGAAGACGAAAAAGCAAAGGAAAGAGTTATTAAGCTTTCATTCTTGGATCCTTGCAATTAGGAGTGAGAGTTGATGCAGTTTTACAGTGGTGAGGGTGAGGGAGGCAAAAGTTTGAGAGAATTAGGCTTTTTCTTCAAATTTGTGTTCAAAAAATGTGAACGTCTATTTTTACCTCTCTAATGTCGCAATTGCTAAGGTCAATAAAACCTGCTGTTGTTGCAATTGCGACAAAACTTGGGTAATTGTGATTGGAAAGTTTCGCAAATGCGAACACTGTTTCGCAAATGTAAAACCTGCCCCTGCATTTTTCAATAGATACTGCCTTTCATGCTCTCCGTCTCCTCGACCTACTCAAATTAACTCAAAAAATTATGAAACTTGGTAGATTGATTAGTAAAAATATAATAAGCTATTCTACAAAAGAAAATTTCAAAAATGACTAAAAATTTTGAAAAATGATGGGTTGTCTCCCACCAAGCACCGCATTTAACGTCGTGGCACGACGCAAAACAACTTTACTAGTTTTCTCGCCACTTGGACGATATGATTTGGGCACCCAACTTTGAATCAAGCTTGTGACCACGAGCGATGGGGGATGGTAAGTTGATGATCAAGCCAAGCCTTAAATTCTTCATTTTGAACTTCTTGGCTCTCATGTGAGGAATGTGATTTTGCTTTCTTGTTCCCTCAAGTTGTAGGATGAATGTGTTTACCGTGAAAATAGTAACAATAATTAAATTTATAAATAGGATTCTAAAAATACGTGATCTATTCACGAGCTAGTTGTTAGAGCAATTGATGATAATAATATGAAGTTTAAATTAAATGCAAGTTGAAACAAGGTAGTGATCGAACCGAAGGGCCTTCTACCCGGATATAGGCCGGGTCGATGGGGGACCTCGGGGCGAGCTAGAGCTATCAGGGATAGTTGGGGATGGGATAATAGTTAAGGATATAATTAAACAAGCCTATTCACTGCCAATACTGAGCAATACGATGAAGAACTAGTAGGAAAGCAATGGAGATTAAGGCGACTTCGGGCCAGCAAGAACAAGCAAGTTAGAAAGAAAAGAGAGAGAGAGAGAGAGAGAGAGAGAGAGAGAGAGAGAGAGAGAGAGAGAGAGAGAGAGAGAGAGAGATTGCACATGTCGATAAATGGAGCAACATTAGCACGTTACATGGTAGCGTGAGTCCCCTTTATATAGGAGGGGAACTTTGCCACAAGCACATGGGCATTAATTACAAAGTACGGAGATGGGATGGCTTGATGCGATGCCTTACCATAGGCTCTAGATAGGCTAGCCCTGTCAGACTTAGCTGTGTGCTTTGGGAGCTTCCCCCTCTGTCCTAGCTTCGATCTCTATTTTCTCTGAGTCGGGCCTCGACGAGCCCCGAGGTTGGGAACGCGATCGTGTCCTCCCATCCTCGGGGTCTCGAGGCGTTCTTCCGAAATGACATGACAACGAGAAATCAAGTCCTCTGATTTTACCGCATACAGATAGTCTCCGCATTTTCTATAACAAAGTGATGGTTAATGATTCTGACACTTGACTCCTCGATCTTCTTACGGCAACGTCATGCCGATGATGTGACTTCTGGCGTGAGTTTTATGATAACCGGGCATCCATGAGCTCGTGTATTTTCGACTTCATTCAATGCACTCCTGATTCTCGCTCTCAAAGGTGATGGTACCGCCGTCGATTCGGTTTTCCAAGGATGCATTAACTGCATCCGTCAGTCAATCTTCCAAAATCTCCATGACTGTGTCGTATTCCCCTATAAATAGGGGTGTTTTGGCGTTGTTTTTCCTATCCCAGTGCCTTCGTTGGCTTGCTTTCCTATTCCTTCTTATCATCTTCTTCTATCCTTGAACATCATATTTGGGGTTCATGGCCTCAAGGTCGTTTGGGGGAGGTCCCTCAGATCGTGTTGTGACCCTTTGCTGGGACTTCCCTTTGTCGAGCATAATCGTATTGTCCCGCTATTGTTGTCATCATCAATATACTAGCTTTTGCTACTGCTGTTAGCTCGAGGTGATGATGGACGGGGAGTTGGTTTCTTCCTTATGTAGACAGTCATTCGGATATGCACCGCTGCTCAAAAGGGGGCTCGGATTATACATCGCTGCTCACCTTCATGCCCCGACTCGACGTGGTGCTCCGCTCCAAGTTGGGGGCTTGCATGGCTAGATGTTCCAAGAAGTGGATCCTAAGTAGCCATGCAAGCGGACCGAGGATTGTTCGGTACACTGTCTCTCCGAGGTTCCCCTGGCCAAAGAGGGTCCTCCAGCTTCGGAAAGCTATGGCATTTTTTCATCCCTCCTTGTCACTCACCTTGTCCCTTGGGAATATCAGTGTGGAAGGTTGGGATGAGACTTCTGAGGATGTGCGTCTAGAGGCAACTGTCACAGACCTTCGAAAGCTTACCAGTATTCGTGATTTTACTTTGTGTGTGTGTGCCTTTGTCTCTTTTTTATGCGTAGAGATGCTCCGTAGGCTTTTGTAATTTTATGTAATGACCCCTTGAGGGATATTGTACGTGGACCTTCATAAATATGAATATACTCCATTGACTTCTGATTTCGACCTTTGCTTTGTCATTGCATGCTCATGTGCCCTTCGAGGCTTTTTGAATGTCTTCCTTTATTGTTAACCGTTGACATTTAACTTGGGCATGAGCGTCTTTCCGATCCTCTACTGATAAACATGGTTCTCTTTCGAACACATCGTCATGCCTCGAACCAATCTTGGATTGATCTGATAGGCCTGGGCTGCCGGGGCCCTTCGAGCTGTATGGAGATAATATGCCAAATTTTGGGGCCTTCGAGGATGTTATCCCAAACGAAGGTCAACTTTGGGTACCTGAGGGTCCTTTTTGATCTTGATGTAGATAGACCCTTTTAGAACGTATAGGATAGACATCTGTTGAGGAGTTGCCCGTACTCAGGCGCTACCTCGGACATTCGTGGAGCTTTCATAATCAGAGCTTCTTGTGTTTATTCCTCTTTATTTGAAATGGAATCATGAGATCTGGTACTACCCCGCATCGAGTGATGGCGTCGAAGGCTTCCCGAAGTCCAACATCTCTTTGGTGGGGATCATTGGGGTAGAGCGTTGTCTTGAGATTAGAGATAATACGGATAATTCCTCGAATCTTGGTTTCTTGTCGGAGGATGCTTTCGTGACCGGATGCCACCCCGTCGATCTGCATCGAGGTTGTAGGTTTATTGGGGCTCACTCCAGGTAGGCGAGTCATCGCTGCTTCTCGCATATATGTGGGGCTGCTTTGGCTTCTTTGCAAGACCTCGCTATTTTTAGACAGCTGCTCTTTCGCTTTGGCATAGGGTTGTTTATTTCTTTAGGCGCGAAAAGTGTTGGTGCATGCCCTTGCTTTGATCTGTTAGTTTTGCCATAGTCATGGCAACCACTTCGGGGCCTTCCAGGCAGGGAGTGGGGAGTGTTGTTACCGGCGCTAAGGAACCGTGAGAGTTCGCTCTGAAGATGGCGTCTTTGATAAGAGGGGAACATCTGGAGATGGTGAGAAAATACTGCGGATGGAGCGAGGGGATTGCGCTGCTGGTGCTTCCCCTGGATGAGAGTATCATAGACTCTGGTGATGTATTCTTGAGCGTATACCTATATCCTTTCGCGTTTGGTCCCCTTGATAGGGTCGTGCTTGATTTTTGCTTGAAGTATCGGGTTACTTTGGTACAAATACATCCGTTGTTTTGGCGAGTGGTGCTGATGATTAGGTTTTTTGTGGAGAAGGCCGGGTTTGAATTCACGCTTAACCATTTCGTCAGGCTATACCGGCCCTTTCATCACCAAGGCCTGCTAACCCTGAGGTGTCGTTCGTCCATACTCTTTGTAGTTGACGACTAAGAGGACGAGGATCGAGAGTGGGCCGGTTGGTTTATCCGGGTCCGGACGGTCGACATTATCCTCGTGAAGCTTTTCCCATTTCCTAAAGGGTGGAATTATGCTCATGAGTGGAGCGTCTAGTGGTTTTTCAGATTTTGCCCATAGCGAAAATCAGTTGAATAAAATTGACTTTTTTCCTTGTTGCAGCAACTTCATGGACGCCGGGCAAAGTCTTTGACCTGCCCGGCTGGGTCCGGTGGCTGGTGACTCGTTCGACCTGCGATGAGCATCGGTGTCAAGCTGTGCTTCATATCAGATGGGGAGTAAAATACCAAGGTATGTGCGCATGCAACCTTTTCCTTGGCCTTCGTATATTTGAGGTAACGTTTTCCCCTTTCAAGTGTACCGGATTCGCCGCTTGCAGATATCGAGTTGTTCCTTGGGATAAGATAGTGTTCTTCCGAAGAGGGGAAGGAGTCGTCGGTCTCCCAGCCGAGGGACGATAGCAATAAGACCGATCGGCACCCACGATGTGATGGAGCTTTTAGTGGTGTTGAATGGGCCCGTGTTTTCGAGGAGAGGGCATCCTCAGAGTCTGCTACTCCCGGAGTATTTGATTTTTGGGCGGAGCTTCCTCTGAGTGAATATGCTTTGCTTGAGGTCGGTTATTCTGGGGCCGAAGAGGCAAGATCAACAGGAGTATATTCTGACTTCGAGGAAATCCGTCGGCTTCACTTTGTGGTGAGTTTAGGCGCAGTTTTCCTGTATTCCACGTCCTTCTCCCCCTATTGAGCTTTCTTTATGTAGGCCTGCGATAGACTTATGTCTGAGCTGCTCCGTCAAGGCGCCAGGCTTCAGAACATTCTGGGCGAGGGCGAGTCCCTTAGGCTCCTTAGCGAGGAGAAGGAGGTCAAGTTGTTGCATTGGCAATATGATGCATACCGGAGCTCGAATTATGAGAGCTATTTGATGAAGCAGGTAACCTGTTGCAGCTCGTACTTTGCTCTCTTTGGCCCTTAAGGTTAACCCCCTTTTTGTTATATTAGCTGCATAAAAAGACAAAGGCTTTAGAGTGCCTCAATGGTGACATCGACCGCGTCAGAACTGCCTCTGGCGATCTAAGGGCTCAGGTGCGAGCTCAAGCTTTAGAGGAGATAGGCGCCTTGGCCAAGGTCCTCGCCTTCGAAGTCCAACTCCGATTGGCTCGTGATAATGCCAAAGTTCAAACAGATATGATCAGGAAACTCGAATCTAACCTCTCAAAGATTAGGGCTGAGATAATTGATGCTCGGGCTGAAGCGGCACTAAGCCGAACCAAGGTTGATTAGGAGATGGTGATTTGTATGAAAGACACAACAGGCGCTCAAGCAGAACTGAAGCGAGCCCTCGACTGGGAGAAGAGGATCGAGGAATAAATTTGTTGTAGATCCCGAAGAGAAGTACTCGAGGAGATCGGTGCAAGGGGCTTTATTCTTTTAGAGGAATTGGGTCAAGCAAGGGCGGACGAGCATGACGCATGGTCACTTCTTGTTGACGAGGCGAAGAGCGACCCCAGCAAGTTGTAGCCCTTTGGAGCGGAACATAGATTTTGCCGTTTTGTTGCTTTGTATTTGATAGATGTAGAGCATGCCTGTAGATGGAGAGTGCACCCTTCTCTTTTTTTTTTGCGTATGTAAGAGGAAACTTGAAGCTTTATTTCTTTTGCATCTCCTTTCTGTTATTGCTTTTGACCAGGTGGGATGGTTTCACTGTTTGGCGGGATACCCGTAGATCTTAAATTTATTTGACAGGCCCGTGGGCTCTTAAGTGCGATATTTGACGCGAGCGGGTGTTGGGGCCTCCGTGCTTTGCCCTGCTATTTAGGCTCAGCCTCCGAGTTAGGCTTTGACTCGAGCTTTACTGCCCTTAAATCATCGATGCCCGTGCAGGTAGGTAGTAATTGTTCCCATTTCTTCCCCTTGGGCATTTGCCATTTCGACTATTTTAGGTTCAGTCTTCGAGTCGCGTTGCGATTCGAGGTTCAAATTGACCCTCAAGTTTAATCCTGCCTGCATGGGCGGACGGTGATGGCCTTTTTTGCTTCGGATCGAAGTGACCTTATAGGTGGGTGTCCCAGAGGCTCACTCAGCCGGCGATAGTGGAATTTATGTGTCATTTATGTCATGGCCTTAGGTATATTATAGTTTAACCATTTCGGGTTCAGTCTCCGAATCGCGTTGCGACTCGAGGTTCAATTGACCCTCAAGTTTTATCTTGCCTCTATAGGCGGACGACGATGGCCTTTTGTGCTTTTGGTCAAAGTGACCTTACAGGTGGGTGGCTCAGAGGCTTACTCGGCTGGCAATAGTGGCATTTATGCCGTGCCCTTAGGCATATTGTAGTTTAACCATTTTGGGTCCAGTCTCCGAGTCACATTGCGACTCGAGCTTCAATTGACCCTCTAGTTTTATCCTGCCTGTATGGGCGGACAACAATAATGCCTCTCACACGGTTTTGGTCGTTAAGACCTTTCAATATGTTTCCCGGAGGCTTGCATAGTTAACTATTTTGGATCCGGTCTCCGAATCGGAGTACGATTCGAGCTCATTTTAATCCTCAAGTTGTCAATTTTTTAGCTGGCGACGATGGATCTTACGTTGTTTGGTCATAGAGACCTTTTAATATGTGGCCCGGAGGCATGCTTAGCTGGCGACAATGGCTCTTACGTTGTTTTTGCCCGTGGGCTTTTTTTGTAGGCTTTGTTTTCTACTCATTAAGGTCTTTTGAAATAGTTTTGCCTGACCCGTCGTCGGTTCTAGAAGAACCTCGATTTCAAGTCGTTATCGGCGATTTTTCGAGCATTTAGGAAGGTTCATAGCTCGTAGGCTGAGTAGGTCGAAGCCTTTGTGATTTGGAGCCAACATGGTCGAAGCTTGTTTTTGCTTGTTGAGGGAAGCCTGTTTTAACCGGTTCTTTCCGAAGTATATTCGAAGTAGTGGCCTGCGATTTTTTTTAGCGACGGTCGGGCGTCCCCAAGTCATATTAGTTTTGCTGTATCAGCCATTTTGACCGTATTCATATGTGTTTGGCCGAAGCCATTTTGATCCCGAGTGATAGTTCAAGCGTTTACACTAAGGGTATGCCCTTTCAGGACTTTTACAAATGCGACGTATAGCCTGAACTTCGGGGTTTTCATGCTTGTTGAGGTCTTAAAGTTTGTCATGCCTGTTGAGGTCTTACAGTTTTTGTTTTAATGTAGAATAGATCTGGCTACACCGATTCTGCCCGCTAGGGGTCTTACAGTTTCGGGTTTTCCAGCGCATGGCTATTAATGATAGTCTCTGAGTCATTGAATTTGTTTAAGAGTGAAGACCTCTTTTCGTGAGTTCGGAGTTGCCTTGTAGGGGTTGTATGAGCCCGGAGTTCCGACCCTGGGGTCGTGCGAGTGCCAAATTGTTGACATTATGTATCCAAGTAATTCGGGATGCATTTGGCGGAGGGGCCCCTATCGGGGGTATACTTGAGATTTCCTTGTCTAGAGAATAATATGTTGAAAAGATATCCTTTTATTGCTTGGTGTAGACATACATTGTTTGATTGTCGTTAGCTCAGCTCGTGCGGTCTCGGCTTCTTGAACCATTTGATCCGGTACATAATTCCCTATTGAGACATAGTCTGCCATTTCCCGGTCCTCCCTAGGGGACGGTGCCCTTAGAAGAAGATCACCCCTCGTTGTTGGACTGTAGGAGAAGGCCAGCGATCTTGTTGGATTCTCCTCTAGGGGTACGTTGCTCTGCTAATAATCTTGCTGATGAGGCCCTCTTCGGGGCAGAAGTCCGATTGAGGGCAAAAGCGTGATGGGCCCTTTTTAGATCCTAGCGATATCCGGGTAGTGTTAGGACCTTTGAATATCCTGGACAGTTGTCTACATACAACTTAGTGAAAAAATAACAAGGGAGTAAAGCAGTTATTTCTCACCGCGGGATGCATAGGCGACATTTTGTGGTATGTTCCTACTCTTTCGAGGCGTGAGTCTTGATACAGCCCCCAGTTGTGTCTTGTCAGGTTTGGCCGAAGATGTGGTTTGCTTACCCTTTGATCCCTCCGAGGGTTGGGGTATTGATGCCAGTGACGCGCCAGATGGCCAAGAATTTCCTCTTGTCGTGTATTGCATTTTGTCGACTTATTTTAGTTCTGCCCTTTGCGAGGGGTTTCATGCTTTTGGTGAAATGCGGCCGACGCTGTCTCCGGGTGGTGTGCCGGTGGTTGTATGAATAAGACACCCATGCTTTGTGACTCCTCCGATGGTATAGACCTTGACGTCCCGGCCCGATCTCAGACGGGCTATATCAAGAGAATGATCTTTGTGGCGACTTGTCATTTGGAATTCGCCAGGGATTCGGGATGTGGGGGCAATTTGGTCCGTTAGTTTGGACCGCCCCAGTGACTTTGGTCCGACATCATTATTGCATGTGACCGAACAACCTGAATTCACGAACACATGTTTTATTCAAAAATAGATCAAATGCCGGAGAGGGTTACCGATGCGTCGGTGTAATGCCGGGGTGGAGTCTCGGTGCCTTTTCCCTGGGTGTAAGGGTGTCCTCTGAAATATTTCCCTGGACCCATTTTTTCCTAACGTCGAACATTTTTACTTCCCATTTTATGAGTCCCCGGAGGGAGTCGTCGTTCCTTCGCTGTCGTGGTAATACGTTGTGGTTTGTTTGCTTCATCCTCTTCGGTTGCCCTCCTCCCTTGGTTATGGACTCGAGCCTAACCGTTCGATGGTACTCGGCGGTGATTTTTATTGAGTAGCATGACTTTCGTCCCTCTAAGCTAGTGGCAATTTTTAACCCCATGGTTGCGCGCGCCCTGCGGTCCCCGTACCGAGTTGTAGTTCCTTTGAAAGGGTCTTGGTCGAATAGGCTTGAGCCATTCGGCATCCCTGGTTTCGCTTTTGGTAATCATGATATTTGGTATAGCAACATTGAAATTGTACTCTGCTGAGCAGGGTTCCTCTGCCGATTGTGCCTCGTCAGATCCGATTCCATTGAAGGTTCCTCGAGGACGTTGCCCTCGAACTATTTCCCTACCGCTGCGAGGTAGGTTGCAACTTGTGGCGTTCCTCCCATTCGCGGCGCATGGATGGTACCTCCATCTGTTTGGCATTAGTTTCTTGGGTGGGAGCCTGTTTGGGTACAACAGGCCCGTAGAAGCTCTCGGATGGTTGTCCGTGGCCCTAATTCGTGGCAGGTGCCGGGTACGGGGATCCGACCAGGTCTTGGCTGGGTATCTAATTAAGCTTCATTTGAAATGACCCGGAATCATTAGGCATGCTTTGTTTAAACTTTTGGCGAGGGCCTGGGTTGCCAGTCATCCGAAATCGAGAGCAATCTCATTCGTCTTATCGGGGGACGAGGCGCGACTTCATATGATGTTTCATTCTCTCTTTGTTAGGCCTCCGATGTGCTAGGCTCTTCTGTTACTGCTTCAATGGCGTCGGCATGTTCTTCTGCAGAGGAACCCGCTAATGCGGTAAGCGAATTTGTGAGGTCAGGCGTTAGGCTGCAGCGCCAAATCATGGTTTCTTTCGAGAGCGTTTCCTCGAACTTCTTCAACGAGACGTGCTCAAACTCATCATCTTTAATGTCGCTGCCTTTTTCCGCACATGTGTAAGCGATGGTGCGCTCGTCGGGACACGAGGTCCTGTCACACCTAGGGAATTTCGGCGTTCCAAATTTTCGTGAGTGGGTTTCGGCACCGCACCCCCGGGAGATAACTATTGCATGAACCTACATGAACCTGACTCGATACCTTTGGAGAGATCCTCCAGCGGCTTTGTTGTGGCAGAGTCTATTAACAGTCTGTTGTCGCTTGTTCTTTTGGGTACTCGTTCGGCATAGGGAGCCATTTTCGGTGCTACTGTGCTGGGTCTCCCCGAATGGCTCTGCAAATGAGCGATAGCCAACTGTTGTGCCTGCAATATTTCAAAAATGTCATGAAAACTAACTTCTTGTGTTTTCCGAGCCGGGGTTTGTTTGGCTTCCTGTTGGTCGATATGCGGAATGCTCCCATCAGTTCGGGCGCGTTATCGAGATTTTGTAGTGGTGCTCCAGCGACCGGGACAGCCACGCCATTTTCCGCGTGGTTTTTTAGGTTGTCGTTCTTGAGTCCATTTACCGAGCCAGACATTTTGACCTGAAATCAAAGGATCTTGGACTAGAAAAAGTGTGAACGGTAATGTGCATTTGTGCAATGAAACCAGCAAGGAAATAATCACTATTATTTTTAGCCCACGGTGGGTGCCAAACCGTTTACTATGAAAATGGTAACAACAATTAAATTTGTAAATGAGATTCTAAAAATACGTGATGTATTCCCGAGCAAGTTGTTAGAGCACTTGATGCTAATAATATGAAGTTTAAAGATTATATGCGAGTTGAAACAAGGTAGTGATCGAACCGAAGGGCCTTCTACCCAGATATAGGCCGGGTCGATGGGGGACCTCAAGGTCGAGCTCGAGCTATCGAGGATAGCCGGGGATGGGATAACATTTGAGGATATAATTAAACAAGGCTCTTCGTGGCCAATACTGAGCAATATGAAGAAGAACTAGTAAGAAAGCAATGGAGATTAAGGTGACTTCGGGCCAGCGAGAACAAGCAAGTTAGAAAGAAAAGAGAGAGAGAGAGAGAGAGAGAGAGAGAGATATTATTGCACTTGTGGAGAAATGGAGAAACATCATCTCGTTACAAGGTAGCGTGAGTCCTCATTATAGAGGAGGGGAACAAGGCTGCAAGCACATGGGCATTAATTACAAAGTACGAAGATGGGATGGCTTGACGCGATGCCTCATCATAGGCTCTGGATAGGCCGACCTTGTCTGTCTTAGCCGTGTGCCTTGGGAGCTTCTCCCTCTGTCCTGGCTTCGATCTCTGTTTTCTCTGAGTCGGGCCTCGATGAGCCCCGATGTCCGGAACTCGATCGTGGCCTCCCGTCCTCGGGGTCTCGAGGCGTTCTTCCGAAAAGACTTGACAACGAGAAATCAAATCCTCTGATTTTGCTGCGTACAGTATTGTATGAGTTTTTCTTCGTCGCAATCCTTCATTGATTCGTGTAGTTCAACTTCCATATCACCACACAATTCCAATGTTGAAAAATGCTTGGAAAGTGACTTCAAACCTCCAACTTGCTATTTTTCTCGGATTTTGACATCTTCTTTTTCCCCCGGACTAGAGTCAATCTCAACCAATTTTTCATCTACATCGGTTGACTCTAATTCCATATTTTTCTTGGCATCATTAACACTCATTGAGTCGGTTGGCTGATGTTCAATTCTTGATTCCTCAAAGTAGAGATCACTTTCTTCCTTGAAATCGGTCTATTCTTGACTTCCTTACACACTCTCAAGTTGGTGGGCATAGTGAGCCTCAACCAATATTTTCATTTGCTCTTCCAAGGTGTTGATATGTTCAACACTGAGCCAAGCCTTGTTTCAAGTCCTCGAGTGCAAAGTTATGCTTCTCCTCATTTTCAAGAATGGTCTCCAATATGAGTATCATCTTCTCATTTTGAGCATTTGAGAGATCTTCTTGGTTTGGATGAAGTACCAAAGAAGCATTTTCGGCTTCCACATCTAAGGAAAATTGTTGGCTATCATTAACTTCAAGGGATTTTTGGACCTCTAAAGCTTCAAGCATTTCTTCCATTTGTGAGTGCAACCTTTCAAGTGCCAAGTCATTTTGGATACTATTTTCCAAAAGCTTCTCCAAGGCACTTTGTTCTTTGTTTCCTCCTTCAAGTAGGCATTATAACATGAACTTGAACTCTCCATTTCGGCCATGCTCAACTTCTTCCACTTCCATAGCCCTATAATTATCATCACAAAAAGTAGAATCATCATAGCGGGAGCTTGGGGAAGGGAAGGACAAATAAGCGCAATCATCTCAATGACCATTTTAAAAACCACACTTATCACAAATACTCCACCCATGGGTTTGAGATTGTGTGCACAATCCACCCCCGGGAGAATTTAAACAATTTTGCCACGAGTGTGGTCCACCACAATAAGGACAAGGGTTATCAAAGTATGAAGAATTACCATCCGATCAATTTTCATTAAATGATGCAATTTTTCAAAAATAAGGAAATAAACAAGAAACAAACAAGAAAAATAGACAAAGGTAAGAAAATTAATTACACAAATATTCACAAGTTTGGACCTAAATTACGCCAAATTGTTCCCCAGCAACGGCACCAATTTTGATGACGTCCAAATCCACTACTAAAAAGTAAACGGTCATGGTCACATGCATTATAATATACCCAACTATGAGTCGGGGTCGAATCCCACAGAGAACAATATGTAGGAGATTAGGAAAGTAAGAGAATTATCACTTGTTATGCAATGCCAAACAGTTAGAATTGGTTTAGAAAATGTTTTATATCTAAATATGGAAATGTAAACTAACCTATAAAGTGAGTAAAATGATTTATGGCTGCCACGCCTCAAAAATCGAGGAGCGCGACCGGCGCTCAACCGAGTAAACCCGACCTGAGCAAGCCTATTAGGTTTCATTCTACCCAAACTAATTCATGAATAAATAAGAGATGGACTTTATTAATCATACTTTATAAGTATTTCATTAACAACTTCCATTTTATTTCTTTTAGCAGCTTAATTCATAATTATCAAAATATTACATGTTTTAAAAATCTTTGCCAAATATTAAGATTTCTAACTCAATTCCCCATTATCAAACACCACCCACAACCTGTCTATGGAGCCTCTAAATACAACTGAAGAGTAATATGGAAATGCCGGCAACAAAGCTCCGGCTATACCTCAAAATACAAAGTACATGATAAACAATTGATACAGGACCCCGAAATGAAGTGGGGTTCACCATGTTAGCTGAAAGGAAGATGTGTCACTAGCTGCAACCACCACTGCCTAATATGGAACCACCTACATCCATTTAAGGACGTAGCGCCCCTGATAAAAAGGGACGTTAGTGCCATCGAATAGCAATAGTATGTATAACTAAACACCATCCCAGTAGAAAGATCAACCATATAAGAACAAAGAAATCATAAGGATTCAACAAAAGCTTTAAGCAATCACCACATCATCAAATAAAAGGAATCACATAGCTTTCACATAATTTCCATAGCTTTAGTTTGGGGCATTTAATACTGTTCATCATCATTCACAATACCACCGCTTTCTTGAGCAGAGTCTGTTAACGACCCCATCGGCTAGGTTGCCTCATTTGAGACATGTACCTTAATCACAATCTCATTCTCACTTTCCGGAATTCAATATCAGCATAATAACACCATGTGTGCGGCATGACATCCGATCACGGCCCAATCGTCTAGGCCGCCTTACCAAGGCATTGTTCCTTTCTCATTAATCATCTCATTTCAATCTTTATTTCACATATATCAATTCATAGGCACTTAGGGCCATAATTATCACATCATACTTCGCATTAGGCCGCATTTCATAACTCACATTCCACATCACTTTAACTTTCAACATCAGACTTGCAATTTAAGATAATGGCCACATACAAGAGCAATTCAAGTTGTAAGCATAGAGAGGAATTCTCATGATTCGGCATAATAATCACAATTTAAACCTTACTTAAAATCTAGGCAATTTAGCATATAGTTCACATTCTTCACATATCCCCAATTTACAAAGAATAGCAACACAATATCATTCTCACTTTCCGGAATTCAATATCAGCACAATACCACCATGTGTGCGGCATGGCATCCGATCACGGCCCGATCGACTAGGCCGCCTTACCAAGGCATTGTTCCTTTCTCATTAATCATCTCATTTCAATCTTTATTTCACATATATCAATTCATATTCACTTAGGGCCACAATTATCACATCATACTTGACATTAGGCCACATTTCATAACTCACATTCCATATCACTTTCACTTTCAACATCAGACTTGCAATTTAATATAATGGCCACATACAAGACCAATTCGAGTTGTAAGCATAGAGAGGAATTCTCATGATTCGGCATAATAATCACAATTTAAACCTTACTTGAAATCTAGGCAATTTACCATATAGTTCACATTCTTCACATATCCCCAATTTACCAAGAATAGCACATCAAACACATTGAGACACACCTTTCACATATACTCTTACAACACCAAATCTTTTGAAATAACAAATACTACATAAATCAAATTTCGGACTTACAATATATGCGAGGACACCATGGGAGCTCAATTTCTAAGAAGAGGGGGTTTTAGCCATACATACCTTGTTTAAACTTTTCTTAAGTTTCTACAATCCACCAACACCTCTAGCAATAACAATCTATAAGGAGAAAGAGAAATCAATTAATAATTTAGAAGGATTTCCCATGGTATAACTCTCTTAGAAATTTGATCAAACATCTAATCATGTGAAATAGAATACAGGGTTCCACAATGGAAATTCCTTCTTCCCTCATCCAATTACATCAAGAACTGCCCAAAATAGTTCATTAATCCCACATACTATAGCTCAGTGTCACATGCATGGCCTATTTCTAACCCCACATTATAGTTTTGAACTCATAATCTCATATATGAAATATTAGAAGTAGGATTTACCCAGAAGATAGTGAGCTAGAGATTAGCATGCTTGATTCTTGAGGGTTTGTGCAAGATTGATGATTAGGAGGCTAGATTTCCTCCTTCTCTTTCTTAAATGCTCCCACCTCTCTCTAGATTTAGTGTAAAATGTTCCAAAATGAAGGCCCAAAGCTTATTTATCAAAGTGGGTTCGGATATAAAAATTTCCAAAAATGACCCCCGAAGTAAAATATGTGGTGCAATTATGATATAGCACAATCGATATGTGGGCATCATTCTTATAGCATAATTATTATGCGATAGCATAATCGACAACATAATCGATTATGCTACAGCATAATCAACATGCGACAGCATAATATTTTGCCCGACACTACTTCATTATGTGACGCATATGCGGTCCACATAGGCATTTTGCGATCACAAAATTGGTCGCAAATCCAGCTTTTGGTAATTTGATCATAACTTTGTGTAGGAATGACCAAATGACGAACGATTTGAAGCGTTAGTAACTAGACTCGAAGACATTTTATTTGATAGATTGTTCATCACGTAAAACCTTATATATATTTAGATATGCTAGTCCAAAGTGTGGACTTGTGCGAACTCATTTGGAATTTTAGCAAAGTATGAAATTTTCGAATTTGACTTAAACTCCGGCCTCCCATTAGAACCCACATTACACATTACAAGACTCATACACTTATTTAGCATATCAATTGATGCCCATCATGTTAATAGCACATAAAATATTATAATTAGCATATATGGCACCACGAAATCCTAATGTACTTAGAGAAACTTTTCGGGGCCTTACATTCTCTCTCCCCCCCCTTAAGATCATTCGTCCTCGAATGAGGAGTAGAGTCCTCCCCATATACTTAACATGACATATCTCTTTTCTAACTTACCTCAAGTCCCAAGTTTTTCAAAAATTTCGGCAGCATCTCCTTTGTAACTAGGCCTATCCACCTACCAGAGAACCACCAAAACACCATAACAACTCATCCACAACTCAACAAAGCACCACAATGTATATTTTCATAACACTAATCTTACCATTACAAGCGCTACATTATAATAATGACACCTGAACAGGGACTGCACATTTTTAAATCATCACACCTATAAAGTACTTTTCAAATCGAAACTAATTATTACACAATCAAGAGAAAATGTTTTTTTCCATGACACTTTCGGCCTTCAAGGTGGCCTCCTCGACTTACAAGCTTTGCCAAAACACATTCACGGAAACACCCCAACCTCCAAACTTATCTAACAAGGATGACAACTAGATACCTTGCATAAGCTAACTATCCATTAATTTCACCTTCAATAATTTTCATCAGAATGATACATAAAGGATCTCCAACTACCTTATTAGGCATAAACATGTGAAAACACAAAGTATATGGGGAAAAACTATGGGTAACTTCATACTCCTAGTGCGGCCTAATGTGAAATAACTTATGTAACCTTTATTATCAACTCACATAACGTCTTCAAGGGAAAATATTGAGAATAACCTGCTCACCCTCCTCGATTCTAAATCTCTATACGAACACCCACACTAAACCTTTGATGACCTTCAACAATTACTATAAAACGTGCTATCATAAAATGACCATAAAGTTACCTATAAAATATATGTGATCACACGGGGATGCTTCCTCTTTGACATGTTTGAACCTTCAATACCCACTAGATTTAATATAATGAGGAGCAACGGAATTCAAGATCAGACTAGAATTATCCAGGAATCCACTAATGTGCTGAGCAGAGTATTTCATGAGGTTATATGCTAATAGACACGAAGATTACTACTAACAATACTGACATGGTTAATTATTTTGACGACATTAATTATTAGACAAATGAGGCATATGGGTAACTAGTACATTGGCAATAGGAATCATTAAGGAGGAATATTCAAGTACGTGACCCAGTCGTCTCCTAGAGTGTAGGGAAAATCAATTTATCTGGAAGGAGAATACTCTGGCACCTTGAATGCGACAAGTTTGTCACGGCCCAAAAACCGAGGAGTGCGGTCGACGCTCAACCGAGTAAACCCGACTGAGCAAGCCTGTTAGGTTTCATTCTACCCAAACTAATTTATGAATAAATAGGAGATGGACTTCATTAATCATACTTTGTAAGTATTTCATTAACAACTTCCATTTTATTTTCATTAGCAGTTTAATTCATAATTATCAAAATATTACAAGTTTTATAAATCTTTGCCAAATATCAAGATATCTAACTCAATTCCCCATTATCAAACACCACCCACAACCTGTCTATGGAGCCTCTAAATACAACTGAAGAGTAATATGGAAATGCCGGCAACAAAGCTCCGGCTATACCTCAAAATACAAAGTACGTGATAAACAATTGATACAGGACCCCGAAATGAAGTGGGGTTCACCATGTTAGCTGAAAGGAAGATGTGTCACTAGCTGCAACCACCACTGCCTAATATGGAACCACCTACATCCATTTAAGGACGTAGCGCCCCTGATAAAAAGGGATGTTAGTGCCATCGAATGGCACTAGTATGTATAACTAAACACCATCTCATTAGAAACAACAACCATACAAGAACAAAGAAATCATAAGGATTCAAAAAAGCTTTGAACAATTACCACATCATCAAATAAAATGAATCACATAGCTTTCATATAATTTCCATATCTTTAGTTTGGGGCATTTAATACCGTTCATCATCATTCACAATACCACCGCTTTCTTGAGCGGAGTCCGATCATGACCTGATCGGCTAGGTTGCCTCATTTGAGTCATATACCTTAATCACAATCTCATTCTCACTTTCTAAAATTCAATATCAGCACAATACCACCATGTGTGCGGCATGGTATCCGATCTCGGCCCGATCGGCTAGGCCGCCTTACCAAGGCATTGTTCCTTTTTCATTAATCATCTCATTTCAATCTTTATTTCACATATATCAATTCATATGAACTTATGGCCGCAATTATCACATCATACTTTGCATTAGGCCACATTTCATAACTCACATTCCACATCACTTTCACTTTCAACATCAAACATGCAATTTAAGATAATGGGCACATACAAGAGCAATTCAAGTTGTAAGCATAGAGAGGAATTCTCATGATTCGGCATAATAATCACAATTTAAATTTGACCTGAAATCTAGGCAATTTAGCATATAGTTCACATTTTTCACATATCCCCAATTTACCAAGAATAGCATATTGAATACATTGAGACACACCTTTCACATATATTCCTGCAACACCAAATCCTTTGAAAATAACAAATACTACATAAATCAAATTCTGGACTTACAACATATGCGGGGACACCATGGGAGCTCAATTTCTATGAAAGGGGGTTTTAGCCATACATACCTTGTTTAAGCTTTTTTAAGTTTCTACAATCCACCAACACCTCTAGCAATAACAATATATAAGGAGAAAGCGAAATCAATTAATAATTTAGAAGGATTTCCCATGGTATAACTCTCTTAGGAATTTGATCAAACACCTAATCATGTGAAATAGACTACAAGGTTCTACAATGGAAATCCCTTCTTTCATCATCCAATTTCATCAAGAACTACCCAAAATAGTTCATTAATCCCACATACTATAGCATAGTGTCATATGCATGGACTATTTCTAACCCCACAATATAGTTTTGAACTCATAATCTCATATATGAAATATTAGAAGTAGGACTTACCCGGAAAATAGTGAGCTAGAGATTAGCAAGCTTGATTCTTGAGGGTTTGTGCAAGATTGATGATTAGGAGGCTAGGTTCCCTCTTTCTCTCTTTAAAGTGCTCTCACCTCTCTCTAGATTTAGTGTAAAATGGTCCCAAATGAAGCCACAAAGCTTATTTATCAAAGTGGGTTCGGATATAAAAATTTCCAAAAATGACCCATGAAGTCAAATATGTGGTGCAATTATGCTATAGCATAATCGAAAGGTGGGCAGCATTCTTGCAGCATAATCATTATGCGATAGAATAATCGATAGCATAATCAGCATGCGTTAGCATAATATTTTGCCCGACACTGCTTCATTATGTGACGTATATGCTGTCCGCATAGTCATTTTGCGATCGCAAATCCATCCTTTAGTAATTTGATCATAACTTTGTGTTGGAATGTCCAAATGACGAACAGTTTGAAGAGTTAGAAACTAGACTCGGAGACCTTTCATTTGACAGGATGTTCACCACATAAAACCTTATATATATTTATATATGCTCGTCCAAAGTGTGGACTTGTGCGAACTCATTTGGAATTTTAGCCTAGTACGAAAGTTTCCAATTTGACTTAGACTTAGGCCTCCCATTAGACCCCACATTACACATTATAATAGTTATACTCTTATTTACTAAATCAATTGATGCCCATCATATTAATAGCACATAAATATTTTAATTAGCCTATATGGCACCACGAAATCCTAATTTAGTTAACGAAACTTTTCGGGGCCTTACAATGGCTACAAGAATGGATGCATCGGGAATTACACTCAAGTAACGATGTAATGTATTTCACGATTTTACAAATATAAGCGAGTTTAAGTTAATTAGCCACATATAATAATTCTATATTAGCTTCTTCCGAAGACTAACAAGACTTCCTAATTGAATTATCCTAAAACAATTAAGAGATTAAGCACACCCGGAATGGCTACAAGTAATTCAATCCTATCCCTAGGTAGAATCTATAAAATGAGGGTTAAAATCTCAAATTCTTGTTAATTAATCTTTCCCAACCCCAAATTATCTTTTCTAAAATTAATTCGGAGTTAATGGGCGAGTCCTAGGGCTAGCTAATCCCTTTGGAAACATTAAAGAACAAGAATAATTAAAGAAACAATAACTCACTTCATAAAAGGATAAAAATCATTCAATACATAAGCACAACAAGGTATTTAATCGACACTTTAAACATGAATATTTCCATAAACAAGATTCAAGTGTTGAATACAATACTACACACTTAGATATATAATACAAAGCAAGGAAATGAATAAAGCAACATAAATGGGTAAGAAATCCTTAACCACAATCTTCAAATCTTCAAGACCAAAGTGTGTGTGCAAAGCCCTAGCTTCCAACCTTGTTCTCTCAAGCCCTAAGAACTGAAAATAAGCCAAAAGATATGCCAAAGATCTCTTACAAATGTTCTAAGTCGTATATTAAATGGTTTGGGGCAAAAAATATGAAATTCCAGAATTGCCCAGGTCTGAAGCTCGATTTTCGTATTTGCGAACAAAGGTTCGCAATTCCGAAGTATGGCTATATTGTGCACTTTCGCATTTGCAAAGTTTGACTCCCCTGGATGACTTCGCATTTGTGAAGTCTTTTTCGCATTTGCGATGACTGCCTAGATCATATTCCTTCGCAATTCCTATACTTTCGTAGCAATACCCAAGACTGTAATCTTCGCAATTCCCAGGCTTATGTCTCAATTGCGACCATTGAGGGCATTGCCCAGATTTTCCTATTTTTAGCTTCTTTTTGACTTGTTTCACTTGGTTTCTTCAACATCACTTCTAAATCATAGAGAACCTGTAATATATAAGTAAATGGCATTAAACACATGATTTTATCACATCAATTATAGCAAAAATATAAGCTTAAAGACAATATAAGTTGGCAAAATACTAACTTATCAAGAGTGCTTTGGCCATTTTGATCGGATACCTGCACACAAGTCAGTGTAAAATGTAATTAAAAGAGAAAGGAGACGGTCATACCTTAGTGTAGAATGTGTCGATAATTTTTCGAGCCCTGATATGTTTCAGTCTCTTGTGATGAGGATGCGGTATGGTCCCCTACTTTGTTTAGTCGGGGATAGCCGTGAGTGTTTCTTGTTATCACTATTTTACTATTTGCTTATCCTTCGGCTCCTTCGAAGGTGGAGGTACCAGTGTCGGGGCCACATCATGCACCGCGAACATTTCTCTCACCGCATGTTGTTCCCCGTAGACGGTCTTATCCCATCCATTCTTGGGAATTTCATCATTTGATGGAGGGTGGATGGTACTGCTTTCATGCAGTGTATCCATGGTCTTCCGAGCAACGCGTTGTACCTCATGTCTTCCTTGATAACATTGAATTTGGCATTTTGGGTTGTGCCGACCACGTTGACAGGGAAGGTGATTTCCCCTTTCGTTATTTCTCTTGCCATGTTGAATCCGTTAAGGACTCAAGAGGCGGGTACGATTTGGTCAAGCAGTCTGAGCTGCTCTACCACCATTGACCTAATAATGATGGCCGAGCTACCTGGATCCACAAGTACATGTTTAATTTGAAATGTATTTACGAGAAAAGAGATTACCAATGTGTTGTTGTGAGGTTGAGACAAGGTCTAGATGTCCTGGTCGCCGAATGTGAGAGCATTCTCAGGTATGTATAGCCGAGTTCTCTTTTCTCTAGTGATGGATATTTTTGTTCTTCTCATCATGGGCTCTTATGGGGCATCGATGCCTCCCAAGATAATGTTGATGACATGTTGTGGCTCATTCGTTTCGTTCTTATTGGCCGCCTCGCTTTCTAGGAACTGATTTTTCGCCCGGCTACTGAGGAATTCTCGGAGGTGACCTTTACTAAATAGCCTGGCTACTTCTTCTCGGAGTTGGTGGCAATCCTCGATACTGTGGCCGTGCGTGTTGTGGAATCCACACACTAAGTTATGATTTCTTTGCGAAGGGTCTGATTGCACAGGCCTAGGCCCCCTGGCGTCTTTGATTTTACTGGTGGCGAACACGATGTCTGATACATCGACATTGAATTTGTATTCCGACAAGCAAGGCGCCTCTGTTGGCCCTGTGTGCCTATCGAATTTGTCTCTGTTGAAGAGTCCTCGAGGATTTTGGCCTCGGTCCATTCTTTGATCATTGTAGGGTATGTTATGCCTCGAGGCATTTCTCCTGTCGTCGGTGTATGGCTGGTACCTTTCCTTGTTTGGCTTTGGCTCCTTTTCCAGAAGCCTGTTTGGTTATACCGAGCCCGAGGGTAATCCTAGTTGGTCGTCCTCAACCCTTATTTTCAATTGATATCAGTTGTGGACGTACGACCAGGTCACGACGGGATATTCGACTAGTTTTTATTTTAGCTGCTTCGAATCCACCGAGCTTCATTCATTCAGAACTTGAGTGAAGGCCTATACTGCCCAGTCGTCGGAGACTGGTGGTAGTTCCATTAATTCCATTTGAAAGCGAGATACGAACTCTCGCAGCATCTTGTTCTCCCTCTGATTGATCTTAAAGTCGTCAGACTTCCTTGTTGCTACTTTGATGGCACCGACATGTGCCTATATGAAAGAATCTGCCAGCATGGAAAATGAGTCTATGGATTTAGGAGCTAAGTTGTGATACCACATCATGGCCCCTTTCAAGAGTGTTTCCCCAAACTTCTTTAGCAAGACGGACTCGATCGCGTCGTCCTTTAAGTCGTTGCCTTTCACTGCACAAGTGTAAGTAGTAACGTGCTCATTGGGGTCAGAAGTTCCATTGTATTTCGGAAGGTCTGGCATTCTAAACTTCTTTTTAATGGGTTTTGGAGTCGCTTCCTCTAGGAACGGCCATTGTATGAACTTCTTTGAATCCACACCTTTCAGGAATGGGGGTGCACCCGGAATTTTGTCAACCCTAGAGTTGTAGGTCTCGACCTTTTTATCATTGGATTCTATCTTCTTCTCACCCAATTTGATCCTCTTTATGAGGTCCTTGAGCATGTTTATGATGGCGAGGTCGACTTCTAACCCGTTGTTGCTTGATCTCTCTGGTACCCGCTCAGCTGTTGGAGCCGTCTTCGACGCTACTGTGCTGGGAGTTTTCTGGTGACTTTGCACCTAAGAAATGGCTAGTTGTTGTGCCTGCAACATTACAAAAATAATGTGAAGGCTAACCTCTCATTATTCAATAACTAGGGTTTCTTGAGCTTCTTATTTGTCTCCTTGGTGCACGCTCCTGTTGGTGTGGGAGCTTACATCGACGTGTTGAGCATCGCGTGAGACCGCGTCCACGGGAATTGGTTCTGGTGCGTTCTCTGGGTTTTTGCGGTGGCACACCAACACCTGGAACATCCACACCATCTCTTCATGGCTCTCGAGAATATTTTTTACTGAGTTAGACATTTTGACCTGAAATCAAAGATCTTGGGCAAGAAAAAGCGTGAAAGATAACTTGCGTTGTGTAGTATAACCGGCAAGAAAATAATCACTATTATTTTTAGTCCCACGGTGGGCGCCAAACTGTTTATTGTGAAAATGGTAATAATAATTAAATTTGATTTAGTGGTTCTAAAAATAAGTGAACTATTTTTATGCTGGTTGTTAAGCAATTGATGCTATATGAAAGACTTAGAAACGAGATAAGAGCTTGAGAGCAAGGTGATAACCAAACCGAATGATTAATAATTAGGGCCTCGATCTTGCCTATTCAAAGGCCTTGGGGTCGAGTTTGAAGCTCGGTTGGGAGCTATCGAGGGGAAACTAACAGTTACGATAAATCAATGGCGGCCCTTTATGGCTAATAATAAGCAACAAATGATGAACAATAAATAGAACACAATAAGCAATAAATGAAGTAATGAGATCAAGAGAATATGTTAGAGAGCAGAGAGAATGATCTTGTATATTTAGTATTGAGCAATAGATTACTACAAAATGACAAGGTTCCTCTTTTTTTATATGAGGGAAAATCCCAACACATTACAGATATATTTATTACAAAGATATGAGGATGGGACAACAAGTTGATGCTACGAAATAGGCCTATGCTAGCCTGACAGGTCTTGTCGACTTTAGCTACACGCCTTGAGAACTTCCCACTTTTTAATCATATTCGCCGAACTGTACTGCCCCGAGGTCGGGTATCAATAGCCCCTCGAAGGTGAATCTCGACCATAACCTCAAGCCTTTGAAAACATGCTTACCAGGCACCACGATGACAGAAAGTCAGACCTTCTGATTTTACCATATACATTATTCAATGCAAATTTGTTTGTTGGGTGTGGATGGATAGCCATGCTTGTGACGTTGGAAGTTATAAATTGCATAAGAATAATGTTTTAATGACTCGGCCGGTCGTTTTAAGAATTAACATCCTGATTCCCCATTAGCTGCCTTCCCTGTGTTTGTTTCTGCTATTTTGATTTACCGGGATTATTTGTTTTGAATTCGGAGTGTTTTGGGACACTTAATTCCTAAAAGAGAGCTTAAGCTTTAGAATAGGACCATGGATAGAGCAATGTGAAGATGGCCTCGGAATGGAATTCTATTAGTTCTGTTAACTCCATTGAGTAATTTCGGGCTTAGAGGCGTGTTCGAATTGTGTTTTGGAGGTGCGTAGCTTATTTAGGCTTGAAATACCGAAAGTTGTATTTTTGAACTTTCCAGCTCGATAATGAGATTTTGATGTCAGATTAGGAATGGAATTCTGGAAGTTGGAGTAGCTCCGTTGTGTTGAATGTGATGTGCTTGCAAAATTTCAGGTCATTCGGACGAGGTTTGATAGACTTTTTGATCGAATGTGGAATTTGGGAGTTTTTGGAGTTCTTAGGCTTGAATCCGATGTTAATTTGGTGTTTTGATGTTGTTTTGAGTGTTCTGAAGGTTGGGACAAGTGTGAATGATGTTTTAGGATTGGCTAGCATATTTGGTTGAGGTCCTGGGGGCCTCGGGTGTGTTTCGGATGCTCAACGGATCATTTTTGGACTCAGAGAATTGAAGAAAATGCAACAGGTGCCCAGTTCTGTTTTTCTTCTTCACGTTGGCGAGTAGGGTCTCGCGTCCACGAAAAGGATCTGGGGCTGGTGGAAGCTTACCACTTCGCATTTGCAATGATGGTCCCGCGTTCTCGAAGCTCAGAGGCCATATACCTACGCGTTCGCAAAGAGGGCCTCGCGTTCGCGTAGAAGGGAGAAAGTTTCTACCGTGTTCTCGACAGGGTCATCGCATTCGCGATGAAGGAATTTTGGGCCAAGCGAAGTCATTCTTTGCAAACACGATGGGCCTTCCGTGTTTGTGATATAAGGAATTACCTGGGCAGATTATAAAATTTCAAAGTTGAGGGTTTAGCCATTTTTATCAAAACTAGAGTTTGGGAGCGCAAATTTGAGCGAGATTTTGAGCTATTTTTAGAGATATCGATTGGGTAATGATTCGTAGCTCCTTTTTGCTTATAATAAATTAATCTAAACATGAATTCATCGTCTAATTTCGGATTTGGGGTGAGAAATTGGGGAATATTTGGAAAAGTTCTTGGGAATAATTTTGGGGTTTTGATTAAGATTTTGGCATCGAATTTTAATAATTTTGGTATGGTTAGACTCATGAGTGAATGGAAATTCATAATTCATAACTTTTACTCGATTCCGAGACGTGGGCCCAGGGGACATTTTGGGTAATTTTCTTAACTTCGCGTGCTAGCTTCGAATTAATAAGTGTAATTAGTTACTTGAAGTTATATTTACATTATGCAATTGATTTGAATAGATTTGGGCCATTTGGAGTCGAGTACTGGTGGCAAGAGCGTGGTTTCAGGTTGATTTTTGAGTCGGTTCAAGGTAAATGGCTTGCCTAACCTTGTGTGGGGTAGCTCCCCTTAGGATTCAGCACTGTTGATATATGAGATGCCTTGTACGTGAGGTGACGAGTGCATACATGTGCTAATCGTTTAAAAATCTTGTTTTCATTAAGTAACTATAATTGTTTTTCCTTTCCTATTTTTTTAATTGTATTTTAAGCCTACTGTAAGCTTAGAGAAGCATGTTTAATTGACTTAATTGTTTTAGTTGCTCAAAATGCTTTATTTAAATTTTGTGCAGCAGGCTAGGTTAGAAATTCCTGTTTTACCTTGGTATGAAATTGGATTTAATTGAATATTCTTCGAGTTTCTGTTGTGTGTTTACTTTGAGACTACGGGCGATATCCCTATAGATCCCCCTTGCCTGTTTATTTGGGACTACAGATTGATATTCCGGTAGATCCCCCTACATATTTATATTGGAATAATGGGACTGCACCCGGTAGATTCCCCCAGTACTAGGAATTTACATTTGGGACTACGGATCGGGATTCTAATAGATCCCCGTGCACTATGAGTTGGACTACTGGACGACACACGGGAGATCCACTGGATATTTACATTTGGGGACTATAGGATAGTATCGTGGGAGATCCTCGGTTGCTATCTCTGTGTGGAGTTACATTCTTATCTGTAATTTTCTCTCTGTTGTATTTGTTGTTATTCTTATTATCATGTGTTACTTCATACTCTTAGCATTTAATTATATTGTCGTATTCTATACTATTTTACCTTCTTTTTCATATATAATTAGTAGGGACTTACCTTCCTCGTCACTACTCGATCGAGGTTAGGCTTAGCACTTACAGATTACCACTGTGGTGTACTCATGCCCTTTCTGCGCATGATTTTCATGTGCAGATCTAGGTTCTTCGGCTCAGCCCTACCATCTTTGAGGCGAGGCGATCCTTCAGAGACTTTGAGATATATCTTCTGCATCCGCAGACTGAGGAGTCCCTCTCCATTCTGTCTTGTAGTTACAACCCTTCTGTATTTACTTTATTTTAGACATTTTAGAGTTAGAGCACTTTGTAGTATCCTTAGCTTGTGATTTCATGAGATTCCAGGTTTTGGGAAGTCGTTCTGTTTATAGATATTGCATTAGTATATGTTGAGCGGCATCTTAAACACTTCTATGTATGTTTATCTTCAGTTTTTATTAGTTTTTTCGCATTTTGTTTCTTTTTCGGCAATTGTTAGGCTTACCTAGTTGTAGAGACTAGGTGCCGTCACGACAGTTCATGGAGAGCGAACTTGAGTTGTGACAAGTTGGTATCAGAGCTCTAGGTTCATAGGAGTCATGAATCACAAGCTGGTTTATTAGAGTTTCACGTATCGGTACGGAGAAATCTGTTCTTATCTACGAGGAAATGTGTAACTGTTAGGAAACTTACACTTAGATGGTGAGGACACGTGCTACCGGAGATGACCAGGCACTCGCGCCCCTACTAGAGCTGTTAGAGGTCGGGGCTGGGTTAGATGTCGAGGACGCACCCGTGGTGCAGCCAGAACACATGTGCGAGCTGCCATAGAGGAGCCACTAGTAGCTCCAGCCGAAGTCCAGGCACCTGATATGCCTAGTGCTACTACTATTCCAGCTCCTCAGGAGACTCTTGCATAGTTTGTGAGCATGTACACCACTCTAGCTCGGGCAGGGCTGATTCCCCTTGCTGCACCCACATCCAAGGCTGGGGGAGCAGCACAGACTCCCGCCTCCTGCACTCCTGAGCAGCGGGTCCATGTTGATCAGATCCTAGAGGTTATACCGGTACCACCTGTAGTCCCAGATCAGCTCGAGGATAGAGTAGCGACTTCAGAGGATGAGCAACGGAGGCTTGAGAGGTTCAAGAAGTATAAGCCACCTGTATTCAGTGGTTTAGCATCAGATGATGCCCTAGGATTTCTGGAGGATTTCTACCGTATCCTTCGCACTCTGGGTATATTAGGATCAAGTGGGGTTTCTTTCACAGCTTTCCAGCTTCGAGGATCCGCCTACTAGTGGTGGTGTACTTTTGAGTTGGACAGTCCAGCTGAGGCAGCATCCCTTACTTGGACTTAGTTTTCATATATGTTCCTGAGAGAGTTTGTTCCTTAGAGCCTCAGGGATGCATGGCGCGTAGAGTTTGAGCATTTTCACTAGGGCGCTATGACTGTTTTGGAGTATGATGTCAGTTTTACTAACTTGGCTAGGCATGCACTAGCTTTGGTGGATATAGTTCGTGAGAGGTTTCGACGGTTTATTAAGGGACTCATTCCTAGCATTAGGTGTTGCATGGCTCGTGAGTTCGAGATGGATATTTCTTATCAGCAGGTGGAGAGCATTGCTAGGAAAGTGGAGGGTATGCATGCTCGGGATAGAGAGGAGACGGAGGCCAAGAGGTCTCAAGAGTCGGGAAATCATTCTGGTGCTCATGCTCCAGCTGTAGTTCATCCTTGTAGGGGTTATATAAGTTGCCCTGTTCATTCAGCTCTTCCAGCAGCCAGTGGTAATCCAATTCCGCCTAGACCTCAAGAGCCTTATTATGCACCTCCAATATTTAGTGCACCTCATACACAGGGTGCCTTTAGTGGTCAGTCCAACAGACCTAGCCCGAGATAGTCACAGCCACCACGTCCTCCTAGAACTTGTTTTTAGTATGGTGATACATGCCACATTGTGAGAGATTGCCCTAGACTTAGAAGGGGTGCACCTCTACAGACTTCTCAGCCACAGCATGCCCCGCAGAGTTCCCTGGCTATGGTTCCAACACTAGTTGCTACCCCACCTGCCCAGCCAGCTAGAGGTAGAGGTCGGGGAGGTGGAAGTCGCCCTAGAGGGTGAGGCCAGGCCAGATATTATGCCTTTACTACCCGTACCGAGGCTATCGCCTATAATTCTATCATTACAGGTATTGTCCTAGTTTTTCATAGAGATGCATCGGTTCTGTTCGATCCAGGCTTCACTTATTCGTCTGTGTCTTCTTATTTTGACCTGCATTTGGGCGTATCTCCGGATTCTTTCAGTTCCCCTATTTATGTTTCTACTCCTGTGGGGGATTCTCTTGTTGTGGACCGTATTTATCGGTCGTATGTGGCTGCTCCTAGTGGTTTTAAGACCAGAGATGATTTATTATTGCTCCCCATGGTAGATTTTGATGTTATCTTCGGCATGGACTAGTTGCCGCCCCATTATGCTATTCTTGATCGTCACACCAAAACCGTGATGCTGGCTATGCCAGGTGTACCATGAGTAAAGTGGAGGGTTACTTTAGATCACCATCCCAATAGAGTTATTTCTTTCCTTAAAGCTCAGTGAATGATTGAGAAGGGGTGTGACGCGTACCTGGCCTATGTGAGAGATGTTAGTGTTGATACCCCCACAGTTGATTCAGTCCCAGTAGTACGGGATTTCCCTGATTTATTTCCAACTGATCTTTCGAGTATGCCACCGGATAGAGATATTGATTTTGGTATTAATCTGTTGTCGGACACTCAGTCCATTTCTATGCCTCCGTATCGTATAGCCCCTCCTGATTTGAAGAAGTTGAAGGAGCAGTTACAGGAATTGCTTGATATGGGTTTTATTCGGCCTAGTGTATCACCATGAGGTGCTCTTGTCATGTTTGTTTAGAAAAAGGATGGTTCTATACGTATGTGCATTGATTATTGCCAGTTGAACAAAGTTACAGTAAAGAACTAGTATCCTTTGCCTCGTATTGATGATCTCTTTGACTAGTTATAGGGTGCACGAGTGTTTTCTAAGATTGACTTGCGTTCAGGTCACCATCAGTTGAGGATTTGGGAGCCAGGTATCCTGAAAACTGCTTTCAGGACTTAGTATGGTCATTACGAGTTCCTTGTTATGTTGTTTGGGTTGACCAATGCCCCAACATCCTTCATGCATTTGATGCACAGTGTGTTCCATCCATATTTTAACTCGTTCATCATTGTCTGTATTGATGACATATGGGTATACTCCCGGGGTCGGGAGGATCATGAGCAACACTTGAGGACAGTGCTTCAGTCTTATAGGGAAAAGAAGTTATATGCAATGTTCTTGAAATGTGAGTTTTGGTTGGATTCTGTGGAATTTTTAGGCGACGTATTATCGAGTGAGGGTGTACAGGTGGATCCGAAGAAAGTGTAAGTAGTGCAGAGTTGTCCTTGACCATCCTCAGCTACATAGCTCCGCAATTTTCTTGGCTTGGCGGGTTGTTACTGTCGATTTGTCGAGGGATTTTCATCTATTGTAGCACTTATCACCAGGCTTACCTAGAAGGGTGCTCCGTTCTAGTGGACGGAAGAGTGTGAGGCGAGCTTCCAAATGCTCAAGACAGCTTTGACTACAACCCTAGTTTTTATATTGCCTACAAGTTCGGGGTCTTATATTATCTATTGTGATGCCTCGAAGATTGGCCTTGGAGCATTATTGATGCAGGACAGTAGGGTGATTGCCTACGCATCCAGACAGTTCAAGGTACATGAAAAGAATTATCCTGTCCATGATCTCGGGATAGCTGCTATTGTTCACTCCTAGAAGATATGGCGTCATTATTTGTACGGTGTTCCTTGTGAGATCTACGCTGATCATCGGAGTGTGCAGCATTTGTTCAAGCAGAAGGATCTTAATTTGTGCCATAGGAGGTGGTTAGAGTTGCTGAAGGACTATGATATCACTATATTGTATCACCTGGCCAAGGCCAATGTGGTGACCGATGCTTTGAGTCGCCGGGTAGAGAATTTGGGGAGTTTGGCTTATTTACCAGCAGCGGAGAGGCCAATGGTGATGGATGTTCAGGCCTTAGCCAACCAGTTTGTGAGATTGGATCTTTCAGATCCTAGTAGGGTTCTAGCTTGCGTGGTCTCTCAGTCTTCCTTATTTGATTGTATAAGGGAGCGTTAGTATGATGACCCTCATTTGCTCATCCTCATGGAAAAGGTTTTGCACGGTGATGCCAGAGATATGACTATTAGTGATGATGGGATGTTAAGGATGTAGGGTCAGGTATGTGTACCGAATGATGATGGGCTTCGGGAGTTGATTCTAGAGGAGGCCCATAGTTCGCGGTATTCCATCCATCAGGGTGCCGCAAAGATGTACCAGGATTAGAGGCAGCACTATTGGTGGAGGCGGACAAAGAAGATATAGTTGGGTTTGTAGCTCGGTGCCTTAATTTCCTGCATGTGAAGTATGCGCAACAGAGACCGGGTGGGTTGCTTCAGCAGATAGAGATTCCGGAGTGGAAGTGAGAGCGGATCACCATGGACTTTATAGTAGGACTCCCATGGACTTTGAGAAAGTTCGATGCCATTTGGGTGATTGTGGATCGACTGACCAAGTCCTCGCACTTCATTCCCGTGTGTACTACCTATTATTCGGAGCAGTTGGCGGAGATTTATATCCGGGATATTGTTCGCCTGCGTGGTATTCCAATTTCCATCATTTCAGATAGAGGTACTCAGTTCACATCACGGTCCTGGAGGGCTGTACAACATGAGTTAGGTACTCGGGTGGAGTTGAGCACAACATTTCACCCCAGACGGACGGACAGTCCGTGCGCACTATTCGGATTCTTGAGGACATGCTCCTTGCGTGTGTGATGGAGTTTGGAGGTAAATGGGATCATTACTTGCTATTGGCGGAGTTTACCTGCAACAACAACTATCAGTCCAGCATTTAGATGGCACCGTATGAGGCCTTGTATGGTAGGCAATGTAGATCCCCGGTGGGTTGGTTGAGCCGTGTAAGGATAGATTATTGAGCACGGACTTGGTTCAGGATGCTTTGGAGAAGGTTAAGGTAATTCGGGATAGACTCCGTACAACCCAGTTCAGACAGAAGAGTTATGCAGACTGGAAGGTTTGTGATGTTTCCTACATTGTTGGAGAGCGGTTTCTGCTTTGGGTTTCGCATATGAAGGGCGATATGATATTTGGGAATAAAGGGAAGTTGAGTCTGTGGTTTATTGGGCCTTTTGAGACGTTGAGATGTGTTGGGGAGGTTGCTTATGAGCTTACCATACCTCCCAGCTTGGCAGGAGTTCATCCGATATTTCATATTTCTATGATCTGGAAGTATCACAGCTATCCGTCGCATGTGTTGGGTTTCAGTTTAGTCCAGTTGGACAAGGATCTATCTTATGTTGAGGAGCCAATGGCAATATTGGAAAGGCAGGTTCGGAAGTTGAGGTCAAAGTACATTGTATTAGTGAAGGTTCAGTGGCGGGGTTAATCGGTCGAGAAGGCAACCTAGGAGACCGAGCAGGATATGCGCAGCCGTTACCCTCACCTTTTCACCACTTCAGGCATGTCTCTATGCTCGTTTGAGGACGAACGAATGTTTTAAGAGGGGGAGGATGTAACGACCTGGCCGGTCATTTTCAGAATTAATGCACTGATTCCTATTAACTACTTTCCTCGTGTTTGTTTCTGCTATTTTGATTTTCCGTGATGATTTGTTTTGAATTTCGGACTGTTTTGGGACACTTAGTCCCTAAAAGAGAGCTTAAGCTTTTGAATTGGACCGTAGTTGGAGAAGTGTGAAGATGGCCTCAGAATGAAAATACACCATTTTCGTTAGCTCCGTTGGGTGATTTTGGGCTTAGGGGCATGTTCGGATTGTGTTTTGGAGGTTCGTAGCTTATTTAGGCTTGAAATGCCGAAAGTTGAATTTTTGAAGTTTCCGGTTTGATAATGAGATTTTGATATCAGAGTCGGAATGGAATTCCAGAAGTTGGAGTAGCTCTTTAGTGTTGAATGTGACGTGCTTGCAAAATTTCAGGTCATTCGGATGAGGTTTGATAGACTTTTTGATCAAAAGCGGAATTTGGGAGTTTTTGGAGTATTTAGGCTTGAATCCGATGTTAATTTGGCGTTTTGATGTTGTTTTGAGCGTTTCTAAGGTTGGGACAAGTTTTAATTATGTTTTAGGATTGGTTGGTATGTTTGGTTGAGGTTCCAGGTGCCTCGGGTCTGTTTCGGATGCTCAACGGGTCATTTTTGGACTTAGAGAATTGCAGAAAATACAACAGGTCTTCAGTTCTGGTTTCCTTCTTCGCGTTCGTGAGTGGGGTCTCGTATTCGCGAAGAGGAGCTGGGGCTGGAGGAATCTTAACGTTTCGCGTTCGCGATGATTGTCCCGCATTCGCGAAGCTCAGAGGCCATATACCTACGCTTTCGCGAAGAGGGTCCTGCGTTCACATAGAAGGGATAAAGTTTCTACCGCATTCGCAATAGGGTCATCGCATTCACGATGAAGGAATTATGGGCCAAGCGAAGTTGTGATTCATGAACGCGATGGGCCTTCCGCGTTAGCAAAGAAGGAATTACCTGGGCAGATTATAAAATTTCAAAGTCGAGGGTTTAGCCATTTCTATCAAAACTAAAGTCTGGGAGCTCTGATAGGAGCGAGGTTTTGAGGTATTTTAAGAGATATCGATTAAGTAATGATTCCTAACTCCTTTTTACTTATAACCCGTTAATCTAAACGTGAATTCATCATCTAATTTCGGATTTAGGGTGAGAAATTGGGGAAAAGTTGGAAAAGTTCTTAGGCCTAATTTTGGGGTTTTGAAATTTTGGCATCGGATTTGGATAATTTTGGTATCATTAGACTCGTGAGTAAATGGGGGATCATAATCCATGACTTTTACCCGATTCCGAGACATGTGCCCGAAAGATATTTTGGGCAATTTTCTTAATTTCGCGTGTTAGCTTCGAATTATTAAGTGGAATTAGTTACTTGAAGTTATATTTACATTATGCAATTGATTTGAATAGATTTGGGCCATTTGGAGTCGAGTACTCGTGGCAAGAGCGTGGTTTCGGTTTGATTTTTGATCCGTTTTGAGGTAAGTGGCTTGCCTAACCTTATGTGGGGGAACTCTCCTTAGGATTTGGTCCTGTTTATATATGAAATGCCTTATACGTGAGGTGACAAGTGCGTACATGTGCTAATTGTTTAAAATCATATTTTCATTAAGTAACTATAACTGTGTTTCCTTCCCTGTTTATATTACTTGTAATTTAAACCTATTGTTAGCTTAGGGAAGCCTGTCTAATTGACTTAATTGCTTTACTTTCTCAAACTGCTTTATTTGAATTTTGTGCAACATGCTAGGTTAGAAATACCTGTTTTACCTTGGTATGAAATTGGATTTAATTAATTAATCTTTGTGTTGCTGCTGTGTGTTTACTTTGGGACAACGGGTGATATCCCGGTAGATCCCCCTTGCCTTTTATTTGGGACTACAGATTGATATTTCGGTAGATCCCCGTGCACATTTATATTTGAACTACGGGACTACACCCGGTAGATTTCCTAGTACTGCGTATTTACATTTGGGATTACAGATCGGGATTCCGGTCGACCCCCGCGCACTATGAGTTGGACTATGGGACGGCACCCGGGGGAACCACTACATATTTATCCCAGTTGCTATTTCTTTGTGGAGTTATGTTCTTATCTTAATTTTCTCTCTATTGTATTTGTTGTTATTCTTATTATCCTATGTTACTTTATACTGTTAGCATTTAATTATATTGTCGTATTCTATATTATTTTACCTTTTTTCTGCTATAATCAGTAGGGACCTGACCTTTCTCGTCACTACTCGACCGAGGTTAGGCTTGGCACTTACTGAGTACCATTGTGGTGTACTCGTGCCCTTTCAGCGCATGTTTTTCATATGTAGATACAGGTTTTTCGGCTCAGCCCTACCATCCTTGAGGCGAGGCGATCCTTTAGAGACTTCGAGGTATATCTGTCGCATTCGCAGACTGAGGAGTCCCTCTCCATTCTCTCTTATAGTTACAACCCTTCTGTATTTACTTTATTTTAGACATTCTGGAGTTAGAGCACTATGTAGTATCCTTAGCTTGTGATTTTATGAGATTCCAGGTTTTGGGAAGTCGTTCAATTTTGAGCTCTTGTATTAGTATATGCCGAGAGACATCTTAAACGCGTCTATATTTGTTTATCCTCAGTTTTTATTAGTTTTTCCGCATTTTATTTCCTTTTCCGCAATTGTTAGGCTTACCTAGTTGTAGAGACTAGGTGCCGTCACGACAGTTCACGGAGAGCGAACTTGGGTCCTGACAAATGTTGGGGGAAACTTTTGGTAAATAGTGGTAGTTGGATGAACTAATTCTATGGTTAAGAAATGTGGAGATTTATGCCTACTATGTTTTTGATAAAATGCTCAAATAAGCTGAAACCAGCATATCTTCCTAATTTGTGTTCAATTTTGTTATGTCTAAAAATAGATTGGAATTGCTATAATTTTCGGAATATTTTAGTAATTTAAGAAAAGCTCAAGCAAGGTATGTTGGCTATTCCGAATAAGCTTGTGGTGAAAGATATATGTTATATATATTCCTAATGCTTTTATCATGTTATCTTATCATTTGAGGATGTGTTCAAAGTATGGGCTGTGTGTTAAAAATCTTAAGACTTCAGGCATCGAGGTATTGTATGTCCAATGCTATGATCACTACGGCAAGTTTGAGTAAGAGATAGTGTAGGCACTAAATGTGGTCGGTTGTCAAAATGAGGATTTGAGGTATGGTATGTCCAATGGTTTCAATCAATGTATATACGTTTCTAAATTAATAAATGCAAGTTACTTCGATATTTAGTCCCTAAGAATGATGAACTTAGCTAAAAATCTCAAGATGACAAGTGATTGAATAATAAGAAAAAGAAAAGAAAGAGATGTCCTATGCTAAATGACAATGAACCTTAAGAAAAGAAATTGAGTTCATATGCCATTGAAATCGATTTATTGATTCACCATGCATGTGCTAATGAAATGAGCTATGTATCTTGATGATGATCATGAAAATGAAGTATTCCAATAAGGGAAATTACGATCTTAAGGGTATTGTTAATTATGTCGCCCTGAGTTCATATTTGGTTATGTGCATAATGATGTGTAATGAATCATATGGACGGGCTATAAAACGCATATGTGTATAATATGTAAGTCCTATGAACGGGCTATGAAACACATAGGTGTATAATATGTAAGTCCTATGAACGGTCTATGAAACGCATAGGTGTATTGCATGTATAATGTAACCAAATCGTATAGACGGTCTATGAAACGCATAGGTGTATAATATATGAACCCTGTGTATGGACTATGAAACACACAGGAGAATGGCATGAATCCTATGAACGAGCTATGAAACGCATAGGTGTATTGTCACACCTCCTTTTGTACCACCAGAGAGGGGATATAAAGGAGTTTTTCCAATTAAGGTGACATTATTCTATATGAGATTATTTATTTAATTTTTACAATCGCCACTTGGAATAATTTATTTTTGGTGTCCCAAGTCACCGGTTATTAAATCCCAAATCGAGGAAGTTTCGACATTATTTTAAAAGTCTGCGAATCAGAAATTATAGATAAGGTATTCTGTTAACCCGGGAGAAGGTGTTATACATTCTCGGGTTGCGTGGTTCTAGCACGGTCGCTTAGCAATTTATACTTGGCTTAAATTGTTTATACTATTAATTTTTAGGACCTATGTGCATTTATCTTTTTACCGCTTTTAATCACTTGATTTTGTTCGCAATGAAAGAATTGGGTTACGCGTACGTATACTCATTTCCTTTTGGTGCGTCAAAAATCTTGTCATACGTACGTGCCCACAATTAATCACGCTTTATTAATTATTAAGAAAGTCGAAGTTGCGCGAACGCATCTCTCGATTTATTTTAGAAATGAAATTCATAATTATGTTATGCAAACGTATACATAATCGCAAATAATAGTCTAAGTCGAGCCTAAAGCATAGCTAATGAGTGTTTATGATTATTTAATATCTAACTTGTAATACTAATATGAGGTCCATAGGTAATTCAATGAAAGGTGACACACCTCAATTTTATTTAAACAAGGCTCGTATTTCAACTAAGCAAAGCATAAGGATACTAATATTTTACTCCAAGTTTTGGAATTCAACAAGAATCTATTAAATTGTGGACATGCTTAAAGGGTGCAAGGCTAGGATTTTAAAACCACTTTTTAAGGAGTTTGGGCCAGCGATGGCCCATTAAATATTTACTTAAGGGAAATCAGCAATCTTAAAGTTGTATTCATGCTAGAATTTGGCCAAAAAAAAGGACTCAAAGGCGTCTTGATGAGTCCAAACGGAACAACCCATATTGGGCTTATATGTAGGCGGGCCTAGTTACTACACAATTTCTAGTTGGACCTATCCACCTCTACAATTAACCGAATTTACCTACTTACAATAATTATATTCAATTGTTGTTAAGTAAAAAAAATCAGAATTCAGGGATCAAAACAAAAAGGCTAGTTAATAATTAAACGCAGAACTAGCAAGAAATAATAACATGTTTTTATATTATAATCTTTGAGGAAAACTTCACAATTAAACATCACTCTACTGGGTTTAACGCCCAGGCCCATTAGCTCAGGCCCAGACTTGCTCAAGTGATTTCCCATATTGGGCCTTGTTGCAAGTCTGGCCCAACTCATGCTACATTCAAACAGTTTTGCAAATAAATAGGCTATACTTATAACAAAGAGATCTCATGCTATGAACCCAAATAATAGTTAAATATAAAAATCAATATATTCCAAAAGTCCTTCACTAATGAATGTCCCTAAATTTGCAGAAGGAAGATTTTTAACTAAACAGACCATCATTCTAACAGTCCATTATAACTAAAATCTAAAAGAAAGGAAAAGAAAATTTTTATAAGTAAATAAAAGGAAAATTTCTCCTAGCTTCAGGTTCCTGCCATCAAATCATTCAAACCAAGGTACAAACTTGCAAGAAATCAGCTATATAGCTATTTCTCACAAGTCGACATTTCAAGCTTCAGCCCTGAAGTTTTTTACTGCCAAACCAACTTTGTTTCCACTTAGAATTTCAAGGATCTAACCATGTTAATGGTTATACTTACAAAATGTCTTCAGATACATGGACCTAATGTATCATCAAACCAAACCCAAGTAAAAAATGCAAGAATGAGTGGAAAAAAGGCAGTGTGATTCATGGATCTGACCATATTAAAAGTCAAACTCACAAACCAACAAAGGCTTCACACCCAAAGGCATACTATACTGCCTAATATACTCATTCCAATGAAAGAATGAACCCAAAAAGGGGGGGGGGAGTGTAATCCATGGATCTGACCATGTAGAGGTTAGATTTATGAACAAACAAAGTTTCAACTGCAGGGATCTAACATGCTGCATGACCAATGCAACAACAAGGGAAGTGTATACCAGCTGAAGTAAACAAATGACCAATACAATTTTCAACATTTATACAAGTAAATAGATTTTCATGGTGTAAACTAAATGCACAAAGAATAACATATTTCAAAGAAAAGCTTCAGTGTTGTTTCATTTCAATGGATAAGACACATCATAACAGGAAACACCAATATACATCATTGATGGAAAAACAACTTGTATTTATCTTTAACTTCCAATTTACAAACACTTAAGCATGGGAGAAGATATGTACCTTGAGAAGCAATAGAAAAGAGAAGAGAAAATAAATCTCTTGGAAGAAAAAGCAGCAACAAACAGAACATCAGGATTACCACAGCAGCAAACCAGAAAACCCAACCAGAAAATCAACCCAAGTTAACCAGCTTTAAACTAGAAATCCCAGCTAACGAAACCAGTTTTTAAAGTATTTTTTGTGTTCATTCTTGGTAGTTTTCAGAATTAGTATGAATTTTCAAAGTAGTATATGTGTGTTTTTTTAAGAACCTTTTTGTGCAGAAAAATGCTAATGTCCGTGTATGTGAATTAGGGAATGTTTTCCTTTTATAAAGTGCACAAAAAGACATCAAAAAGGAATATTCTAACCTAAAATTCTGAAAATCAGAATAGTACAACATCTTTTTACAGTTGTCTGTCCTTTTTTCCACCCAAATCTTAGCATCTTTTGCTAAAATGGGGACAGTTGTCCAAAATACTAGAACCTTCTGATATTTAACATATGTGAAAACCCACTTTTTTCCTCCCATTTACTGACTATTTCAACTCTGACCCATATTCCGACCTCAATTCAATTCCAACCCTCTTTAGGACCTTCAGCTAAGTAATTAAGTTGCCTAGGATATTTCATTTTATTTTCTAAAATTAAACTAAAGCTGAGGTTTAAATTTAGAGAACAATTAGCCAACTAATCCTAACAACTAATAAAAATGCAGAATGCTCGATGCAAAGAAAAGCTAGAACTTACCCTAATTATCTTCAACTAAACAGATTAAATAGACTAAGGCTAAGGCTTTCTATAGTTAATCAGGAACAGGTCAAACAAATAGTCAACTAGCCTTTGGGAATTTAATAAACTATTCTAATGACTTAGAACAAACACTAAGTGTAAACACATAATCACAAACAAAAAAATATGGAGAAGAAAAGAAAAGTCATGCAAATTTCTAAAATGAAATACTAAATAATCTAGGTCTGATGCAAACAAAAGATTGATCATGCTTCAATTAACACAAAAGCAGAACGAACAGACAAAAACTAAAAAAAAAGAACACTGTCATCATGCAACTAGAAGGAATAGAAGAAATGAACATGAAGGGTAGAAAAACAACATAAAAAAAAGAAAAAAAAAGAGAAAAGGAATCACCTAAAGCTTGCTTTAGAATGGACTGGCTAAACGTCTTGACCAATTTAACGGGGCAACAATGGACTTGGACGACCATTAATCAACTGTTCTTGACAAGAACAGTTGATTAATGGATGTCTTAGGTTTAGGTGCCCAGAAACTGACCGAAAATTGACAAGGATAAAGTTAGGGTTTAGTCTTCAGATCTGAAATTGGACGGTTTGAGGAAGATTCGAAGGAATTGGCTTCGGGATTTGGAAAGAGGAGAGGACGAGGGTTAACTGGTAGAAATTTGGGAAGGACGTATCCATTCATATGGGGACCTCACACTCCTGCGTGCACTTCATTCATGATTCTTTCGGCCTCTTGTGCATCCACACATCTTAAAAGATTCAAATCTGGAATCCTTTTGTACAAAACTTCGCCGCTCAAGAAGAAACCACTGGCAAGCCTTCTAATGGTTCTCTTTTGGTCTCCACTAGCTTGCTCGGGATATTCTTTTATTTTCAAGAACCTTTTGATATCATGATACCATAGCTGAACATCAGGCTCTATCTCAACTGCGCTGCAATAACCATGTCTTTCTTGAATTTGGAATTCCAGTGGATCAATGTGGACATTTCCTGAATATGGCAGCATCGAGGCCAAAGTAGCTAGTGCATCGGCTAACTCATTGTGAAACCGAGGAACGTACCCGAACTCGGCGGACTTGAATCTCTTGCTAAGATCTTCCACATGTTACCTGTATGCAATAAGCTTAAGATCCCGAGTTTCCCATTCACCCTGAGCTTTTCAGATAATCAAGTCTGAATCTCCCATGATTAACAATTCTTCCACATCAAGATTGATTGCCATGTTCATCCCATAATGGAGTCTTCATACTCGGCAGTGTTGTTTGTGCAGAAAAACCAAAGTCGGGCTATGGTCGGATAGTGCTGACCAGTAGGTGAGATCACGATTGGCTTAATCCCGACACCTTTTGCGTTCACAACTCCATCAAAGAACATTTTCCAAGAATTGGTGTCTTTTTGGATTACCTCAATTGAATTTACTTCCTCGTACAAAAAGTATGCACTTAAAGGATGATATTCATCATCAACATGATTTTTAATTAGGTGATCTACTAAAGCTTCAGCTTTCATTGCTATGCGGGTGACAAAGACTATGTCGAACTCGGTGAGCAGGATTTGCCATTTTACTAACCTTCCCATGGGCATCGACTTTTGGAATATGTACTTCAAAGGATCCAATCTGGTTATGAGGTAGGTGGTGTAGGCCAACAAGTAATGCCTAAGCTTTTGAGCGACCCAAGTCAGGGCACAACAAATTCTTTCCAACAAACTGTATTTGGCTTCATAACTAGTGAACTTCTTGATCAAGTAGTATATGGCTTGTTCCTTTTTCCCGGTCACATTATGTTACCCTAGAACGCATCCAAATGAATTCTCCAACATTGTCATGTACAAAAACAAAGGCCTGCCTGGCTCAGGTGGAACCAACACTGGTGGATTCGATAAGTATTCTTTGATTTTGTCGAAAGCTTCCTGACACTTATCTGTCCATCTAATCGCCACATTTTTCTTTAACATCTTAAAGATGGGCTCACACATGGAAGTCAATTGAGCAATGAATCTGCTGATGTAATTCAAACTTCTCAGCAGACTCATAACCACTTTCTTGGTTCTCGGAGGAGGTAAATCCCAAATAGACTTTATCTTTGTTGGATCAAGCTCAATGCCACTCCGACTGACTACAAACCCCAAAAGTTTACCAGATGGTACTCCAAATGCACACTTAGCTGGATTTTACTTCAAGTCATACTTACGAAGATGCTCAAAGAACTTTCTTAGATCCCAAATATGGTCGTCCTGCATTCTTAATTTAATGATAACATCATCCACATGCACCTCGATTTCTTGGTGCATCATGTCATGAAAGATGGCAATCATAGCCCTCATGTAAGTTGCCCCGACGTTCTTCAAACCAAAAGGCATGACTATGTAACAATAAGTGCCCAAGGTGTGGTGAAAGCTATCTTTTCCGCATCTTTTTCATCCATCAAGACCTGATAATATCCAGTATAACCATCCACGAAAGACTGTATCTCATGTTTGGCATATTTGTCAACAAGGCTGTGGATGTTCGGCAAAGGGAAGTTGTCTTTGGGACTTGCTTTGTTCAATTCCCTATAGTCAACACGCTCTCGGGTTTCCCATCTTTCTTTGGCACTAGGAACACATTATCCAACCATGTGGTGTATCGGACCACTCAGATCACACCCGCTTTCAACTGTTTCATGACTTCTTCTTTAATCTTGTCACTGATGTCAGTTTTGAACTTTCTCTATTTTTGCTGGACAAGGGGATGATCGGGCTAAGTTGGCAATTTGTGCACCACAAATCAACACTTAATCTTGGCATATCATCATAGGACCAAGCAAACACATATTTGAATTCGAGCAAAAGTTTGATCAATGCATCCCTAGTTCTTTCATCTGTGAGAATGCTTATCATGGTTTCTTGGACCTCTTCTAAACTACCCAAATTAACTAGCTCAGTTTCATTTAGGTTTGGCTTAGTCTTATTCTCAAATTGTTCCAGTTCTTGGTTTATTTCCCTAAAAGCCTCATCTTCATCGTATTCTGGTTCTTGATTTATTATTTAACAATTATACAGCGCGTTAGGATCTGGGCATGAAGTCCGCAAGCATGTCATGTTATTTAAGTCTGCATTATTAAAACTGATAGAAGAAATAAAAAAAGTAACAAAAATCAGAAAATAAAGAATGAGACTCATAGACGATGAAATATTGATTTCATTTCATTGAATTTGAAGATAGAAGGGTTTACATTGGAATTTTAAAGACAATAAACAAAAAGAAACATTCGAGTTACACCCTAGAATAACTCAGAATGCAGAAAAGGTGGCAAGACTGGAATACCGGGATTCCCGCCTGACTGGGAACGTAATAGCCTTCTAATTTTGAAGCTTGGCATTGGGCCCCATATATTACAGCTCAGCAGTTCTCGAGCCTTCACCCGGCTGGACCATGTATGCCTTGTATAACATTTGCCTTATTACCCCCACAGATGTCGTCAATTTCTTCGGCTGTGAATGCCTCATCTTCTTTCTCTATGTACCTTTATTTAACAAAAGTTCTAGTGAGATGCGGGACCGGCTGAGGTAGAACCCACCCATCATTCTTACATTCTTTATCCCATTTCACATCCGCTTTTGTAGCTTTGAAACTGACGCCAAAAAATCCTTACTGGTGGCCAAGGTGATGGCTTCCGTAATGCCTTGCAAAGATGCCCCGAGCCCTTTCCCGGGCTTGTAGCCATGCCTAATCATCTCATTGTAAGCCATGATTGATGTGTTGGACAAACAGTGTTGAGGACACAAGGTTCCTTCCTCACATTGGTCTTCGACCACAATCTCAAAAGCTTGGTGGACTATGTGCTCGCTACCTTCTTTAGACTCTAGACATGGGATTAACGGGTCCCTATAAATTGATTGCTCATCTTCTCCATGGACTAAAATTTCCTGATCTTCGTGTTCAAACTTAACCATTTGGTGTAGAGTAGAAGGTACAGCCCCTTCCGCATTGATCCAAGGCCTTCGTAGGAGAAAATTGTAAGGAGTGTCCATGTCCAAGACCTGAAATGTCACTTCAAAATCCACAGGACCGATAGTTAAGATCAAATCAATCTCCCTTGTTGTGTCTCTCCTGTGCTGTCAAATGCGCGCACACAAACATTGTTGGGCCGGATTCTCTAAGTCCCAATTTCCATTCTTTGCAATGTTGAGAGTGGGCAGATGTCAACCCGAGATCTGCCACCTAGCATGACTCTTTTCATGTAGTAACCTTTACATTTAATTGTCAAATGAAGAGCTTTGTTGTGGGCGGTGCCTTCCGGGGGAAAGTCATTTCTGCTAAATGAAATCCAGTTGACTCCAAAGAATTGTTACGCCATTCTTTCCAATAGCTCAACAGTGGTCTCGGCTGGAACATATGCCTCATTAAGGGTTTTTTATCATCAATTTTTGATGTTCACTCGAGCTTATGAGTGAACACTAAAGCGAGACCTAGGAAGGAGACTTCTGGAGTTGGTCAATTACTTCGTAGTCCACAGTTTTCATCTTTCGGAAGAATTCCTCTACCTCTTCGGCACTGACTGGCTTTTTAAGCGAAAAACGCTTGTGTTTGGCATTGTTCACTTCTTCTAGATTGAGATACTTCCTCGACGAGTCTGTTTCATTCACATCCCCTATGATTTCTTTTCCCTTGTACGTCACTACCTCTTTGTTGTAGTTCCAGGGGACGGCAATGAGATCCTTCATAGGCTTCTGTGGTGCGTGACTGATAACCACGAGCTCAGTCAACTTGGGTGAAATTATCGGCCCCCGTGCCACATAAATCCCCTTTGGTACATACATCTTTGTTACTGTTAGTGTGACATTGTTCTGCTCAAACCTTTTGGGGGGACTCAATACAAACTGTTCTTTCCTAGGTGCCCTGGGAATATATAGAATGGAATCTTTAACAGGCACTGCCCCAGTCTTGGTTTCCACGACCTTTTCTATGCTTGGAGGAATGGGATTGATTTTATTCTCATCCTTAGCTTGCTTTGTTGTCGCCTTGGGCTTCTTTTCAACATAGTCAATATCAATGATAGCTTTCAAAGCCGGGTCAAACTCTTTATCTTCATAGATCATCCCAATAACCAATTATTGTGAGCTGGTAATGGGTTATTGGTTACATTGGGGAACTCTTCATCCCTTAGCACTACCTATTTTTGTTCTATCAAGTTTTCAACTACCCTTTTCAGTGTCCAACAATCCTCAGTATCGTGCCCTTCTGCCCCTAAATGATAAGCACATTGGACACCATGTTGGTAGGAGGGCGACTTTGGATTTTTCCTATTTTGAGGTACGGGCTGCAATAGACGCATTTGGACCAACATTGGGAAGAGGCTAGAATACGACTCACCAATGGGTGTGAAATTTATTCTTCTGGGTGGCTCACGGGCACGGGCATTATATGGGACATTATTTTGTTGGGGACGGGGATTATATGGAGCTTGGTGAGGAGGGGTTATTTATAGGAGGTGGAGCTCGGGTTTGGCTAAACTATTGTTGTGGTCGAGCGTATGGCTGGGCATTCATCACCGCTTAATGCTAAGAAGTCATAGCGTAAGCCACATCCTGGTGAGGATAATAATGTTGTGGGGTGTTTGGAGGGAAGTAACCTTGGGGCTGACGAGGGTTTCTCAAACTTGAAGCCGCCATTGCCACTTCTTCTTTCTTTTTCTGGTTTGTCATGCCCCCTGACCTGCTCTGGATTGCTTGAGAAGTAGCTCAAATAGCGTACTGGCTTGGGATGCGACCCGTTTTCAAACCATTCTCTACCATTTCCCCATTCTTTATGGCTTCCGTAAACGGCTTGCCCATAGCGGACATCATGTTTTGGAAGTAATTAGTCTCTTGGGCTTGCAGGAAGACATTGACCATCTCGCTCTCATCCATTGGGGGTTTCACCCTGGCAGCTTGTTCATGCCACTTGATAGCATATTCTCGAAAGCTCTCCGAAGACTTCTTTTTGAGATTAGATAAAGATTTTCTGTCTGGAGCTATGTCTATGTTATACTGGTATTGCCTGACAAAATATCAAGCCAAATCATCCCATATGTTCCAGGGAGATATGTCTTGATCCATATACCACTCGGATGCTATGCCGACTAGACTCTCTCCGAAATAAGCCATTAGGATTCTTCTCTTCAGTCTGCCCCTCTTCATTGATTGCAATACCTCTTGAGGTGGGCTTTGGGGTCCCCGTGTCCGTCATACTTTTCGAAGTTGGGAGTCTTAGAACCATTGGCCAGATGAACATGCGGGAACATACATAAATTAGCGTAGGATACGCTCTTCTAGCCACTTAAACCTTGTATATTCTTGAGGCTTTGTTTCATGCTTCTCATATTCCGAGTGATTTCCTCTTGCTCAGGATTCTTTGCAGCTCTCTCATGTCCTGCGATAAACTCATACCGAGGTTATTGAGGGTAGGAATTGGTGGTGAAATGAGCCGTATCCGATGGAAAGGGCGGTGTTTGGAAAGTAAAGGACAATGGCTCATAACATGGCCTGGGCAAGGTTGGTTGTATTGTAGCTGAAGTTGGTGGTGCGGTGAATATGTTAGAACACACTCCCAAAACCAGAGCTTGGGGGAGAACCTCAGAAGGCATTTCGGTCAAATGGGCGGAGATAGTGGGGTATTCGAATGGGGTGGTCGGGTAATTTATGTGGATGTTGGAGGTCCCACTTATTATGGGAATCAGTTTAGGGAAGCCAGGTATTGCACTAGGCGGCTCTTTACAGTTAGATAAAGCCTCCCACATTTCTAACATGCAGAGGTGCAGTGCCCTATTCTCTTCAGTAGCTACTGACTCTGACGTCGGGATCACCGAGAACGGGCTATCCTCTGAGGGGATAATTGTTGGTAGCTGAATTTTTGACGTCATTTCCACACTTCCTTTGGACCTTGTAAAGTAAGGGTGCGAAGTCAGGTTACCACAAAACCAACCACCTTAAACAACAGAACCTAATCTTAACAAAAAACACAACAAACTGGTAAGTTTGAGACAATTAACACATAGGGTATTGCACGTTGGGGAATGCAATGCACCTAAATAGTTAAATGTGTTTCTACAAGTTTTGCAACGGTTGCGTGTCTCATCCCAACTTTGGTCTATCTTCCAATCCTCTACATCTTTCTTTTCTTTTGGCGCTTTTATTATTTGCTCTCTTTTCTTTGCACTTTCTTATTGTTTTCTCTCTTATTCTTGTTTTCTCTCTTTTCTTGTTTTCTCTCTTACTCGAGTTATTTCAAACCATGGCCGGATCTGATGGGGATTGCACATGTATCACGACGCCACGTGAATCAGATCATCACGTAGTTCAAAGGATAAATAAATAAACAATTCTTTTGGTTTTTCTTTCAAATTTTTCATTAACACAAAAACTTCTAATTTTTCTCTGTTATAAATACTCGATCATACATACTTAAGAATTGAAGAACTAAAACAGACTCAAAAGAGACTCTAGGAATGAAAATACATACTCGAAAAGAGAAATGAAAACAATCAGGAGTACATAAGTGGCTCCAATCCTGCCCTAGGGACACCAGTTGGTCTTGCCGCGGGCCTACTGCCATGTCTTCCTGGAGGCGATATAGGTCATCCATTGTCTGGTGAACAAAGATCATTACTGTGGCGAAGCTCATAGACCTGGTCATGTCCTCGCACTCGTTGCACTTCATCACAATGTAGTCAGCGATTCTTCTATCCCTTTCTCTAATGATGCCCTTCTTTTGTAACAACCATCCAATCTGCTGAGATCTGGCCCCCAAAACCTGGGTGGCCATGTGAATTTGATCTTGCAAATGTTGTAGGTCTTCCTCAAGTTTTGCCATCAAAGTGTAGCAGTGTTCTCTTTCGGCTTTGAAGCTCTTGGCTTGTTTAGTCATTTCACCCTCAAGGCTATTAAGATCCTTTTTCCAGCCCATGACTCCTCTGTCATATCTTTCCTTTAATTGGTGAACAAAAAATGCCCGTTCTTCTGCATTTCTAGCCAACTTTGTTCGGGCTTTTGTTAGCTCAGCCCCAGTCTTTTGAAAATCATCCTCATAGTCACGTACTTTCTACGTAAGTCTGTAGATGAGCTTTTCATCTTTTCTGTTTCTGACAGGGTTCTCAGCTGCTATTTTCATTCTCCGGATTTGGGCCCGAAGAGCTTCATTTTCTTGGGCCAACCTTCTCCTTTCACCTTCATCTTTTTGCGTCTGTATATCATTATTAAATACAATGTTTCTCAATTTTTCTTCCAAACTGTGAATGGTGACTTGATATTTTTTCTCCTTCTCTCTCCAGGCCAACCTTTCCCAGACTTTATCATCAAAAGCTTGAACATGATGTCTTTTGGCGGGCCTTTCAGGCTCAGGCTCTGGCTCTGGCTCTGGCTCGTTATTAGCACAAAACCTTCTCTCAAACCACGCAGCATAATTTGGATCTACTTCTCCTCTCATAAGATCTGGTACCTGGGTGTCCCTTTTCAGATATTGACAACCATTCCAATCCCGTTGGACTAATGCCTCAGGTAGTGTTGCTTCTGGGTGTAGCTCAATGACTTGGGTAATGAAATCTACATCTTCGGGTACCACTAGATATCTTCCCAGTTGCCTTAGAACTCTTTGCGGTGAATATGGTTGGATACTCCTTAGACCTATCATCATCAAGTAGACTTTTGAAGCAGTCATGTGTCTGACTTCCGTTACCGGAAGACATCCTAGGGTACATTCAATTTGACTTTCCTTTAGAGTCCTTAAGTGGGAAACCCAGGCTTCAAACCCTTTTGGAGAATTGTAGTCATCCACCCTTTCCTCATAATTCTTGATAAAGTTGTTCCCATCCGAACCATAACTAATGAACTTGGGCTGACGGCGGAGATGTTCGATCAACCACATTTGAAGAAGACTGTTGCAACCCTCAAAGAATTGAGCTGAAGATTTACACAAGGTTAATGCGCGATAAATGCCTGCCAGCACTAACGGGACAAGTGTGTCATCTTTCTTGGTAGTGAGGATTTGTGCAATTCTGGCCATACGAGTTTCTATTGTCCCTTCTGTATTCAGAAAGACCATAATCCCCAAAAACGCCACAATGAAAGCGAACCGACGATGAATTTGCCAGAGGCTATTATCTTGTTTGTTGTTTAATCCCTTTTCATGCGTTTCTAACCCAGCTGAGTGCCCGAACCTGAAGTACAACAAGTAGAAGGAACAATATCCTTTGTTTACATGGGACTTCTTCATTTGATTGCTGATATTCAGAAGGTCAAAGAACTTGTGCACAGAGGGAGCCCTTGGGAATATAAGTTGTTGTTTCCTCAAGTCCTAGCCAAAGTCAATATATCCGGCCATTTCCTCCAGAGTAGGAGTGAGCTCGAAATCCGAGAAACGGAATACGTTGTGGACAAGAGCCCAAAAGGTTACCAAATCTTTGATTAGATCCTCCCGGGGTCTGATTTTCATGATGTATATAAGGGCACCCAACTACATTTTTACCCAATCCTGACCATCTTTATCTAAATCATTCCACCACATGCGAAGTTGCAGCTGAGCCTGTTCTGTGACCAATTGTGACGGGTTCTGGACCGTATTCATTTGTACCTATGGAGGGTTCAGGTTAGGGTTGATTTTTGTGGACTCTTTTGCAAAACAAGTTTTTAATTTTTAAAAGAAAAATCAACGGACAATGACCCCATATGTTACTTTTAGCAAAAATGGTCGTTTTTATAAACGTGGCACCTTCGCAATTCCAAATAAATTTTGAGGCCGGAGGAAGGTATTTTATGGAAAAGACATATTACTAACAGACTTGCCCATTCTTCATGAAAATATCATTTCAACAATTGAAAGATAATCTAAGGCTATCCTGACAAGAACGACTTAATACACAACCGAAGCTGGGTCACTTATTCTTTTGACCAAAGCCCTAAACTACACTTTATTTGATTATTTTTTTTTTTGTAAAAAAATGAGGCTGAACATTATATGAGTTGCCTACGTATCCCACATCTGTGAGAATCAGACTTGCGTAGTTCGGTCAATTTTGAAATAATTAGAAAAAACATGATATTTGACTCACTATTTTTTCTTTGAAATACATTTTCCCTCTTTTTTTTTCAAAAATTTTGGCAGAGTTTCAAGGCATTTTCAACTACCAGGATTTTCAAAACAGGGTGAATTCTTTTCCTAGCCTGTCAACATGCAAGCCGAAACAAATAAATATTCATATAGCACGTAGAATGAATCAGGATGGTCTTTTATTTTGGGTACACCTGTTTTAGACGGACCCAACCCTTGTGTTGAGTCCCCAAGGTCAAATGCACGTGATGCAAATAAACGTTCCTACTAGGGATCCGGCATGAGGTTATGTTATTCTAAGTTTAAACCTGAGCTTGTATTCTAGACCTGGCTTACCCGAGCGAACAACTTGAGCCGAAGAGGGGGCAACGTACCGGGAGCATGAAAGTCTGCCCAGACTTGTAGCTTGCCCAACCTCGTTCTATTTGGTATGAATTCTAACAGAAAAAAGTGGGTCACGCGAACTTGTGCACCGTTTTTAGAAGACTCAGAAGGGAGGCGTAAGAAGATATTTAAATACAGTTCATGTAATCTCAAAGCGGTAAATAAACGACAATTAGCACATTAGGTACACAAAATACAGTAATATCAACAATAAATAAATCCAAATAAAAATAACATTTAAGAAGCTTGAATTCTTGAACCCTGAACCAGAGATTCTGGGTTCGATCCCCAGCAGAGTCACCAGAGCTATCACACCTTCTTTAATACACCCGAGGGGGGATATAAGGGAGTTTTTCCAATAAGGTGACATTATTCGATATGGGATTATTTATTTAATATTTAGAGTCGCCACTTGGAAAAAAATTTTTTGGTGTCCCAAGTCACCGGTTTTTAAATCCCAAATCGAGGAAGTTTCGACTTTATTTTAAATGCCTGTGAACCAAAAATTCTAGATAATGAATTTTGTTAACCCGAGAGAAGGTGTTAGGCATTCTCGGGTTGCGTGGTTCTAGCATTATCGCTTAGCAATTTATACTTGTCTTAAATTGTTTAAACTACTTATTTTTAGGACCTATGTGCATTTATCTTTTTACCACTTTTAATCACTTGATTTGTTTGCAATGATAGAATTGAGTTACGCGTACGTATACTCATTTCCTTTGTCACGTCCAAAATCATGTCACGCGTATGTATCCACAATTAATCACGCTTTATTAATTATTAAGAAAGTTTTAATCGAAGTTGCCTGAATGCATCCCTCGATTTATTTTTCGAAATGAAATTTGTAATTATGTTACGCGAACAAATACATAATCACAAATAATAGTCTAAGTCGAGCCTAAAGAAAAGCTAACGTGTGTTTATGATTATTTAATATCTAAGTTGTAATACTAATATGAGGGCCATAGGTGATTCTTTGAAAGATGGCACACCTCAATTTTATTTAAACAAGTCTCGTATTTCAACTAAGCAAAGCATAAGGATACTACTATTTTACTCGTAGTTTTGGAATTCAATAAGGATCTATTAAATTGTGGACATGCTTAAAGAGTGCAAGTATAGGCTTTTAAAATCACTTTTTGAGGAGTTTGGGTCATCGATGGCCCATTAATTATTATTTAAGGGAAAACAACAATCTTAAAGCTGTATTTGGGCTGGAATTTGGCCAAGAAAGAAAGGAATCAAAAGCGTTTTGCTGAGTCCAAATGGAACAGCCCATATTGGGCTTATATGTAGGCAGTCCCAGTTACTACACATTTTCTAGTTGGGCCTATCCACCTCTACAATTAACCGAATTCACATACTTACGATAATTATATTCAATTGCTATTAAGTAAAAAAAATCAGGATTCAAGGATCAAAACAACAATGCTAGTTAATAATTAAACGCATAACTAGCAAGACATAATAACATGTTTTTATAATATAATCTTTGAGGAAAACTTCACAATTAAACATCACTCTACTAGGTTTAATGCCCAGGCCCATTCGCCCAGACCCAGACTTGCTCAAGTGATTCCCCATATTGGGCCTTGTTGCAAGTCTGGCCCAACTCATGCTATATTCAAACAGTTTTGCAAATAAATAGGCTATATTTACTACAAAGAGATCTCATGCTATGAACCTAAATAATAGTCAAATCTTAAAATCAATACATTCCAACAGTCCTTCATTAATGAATGTCCCGGAATTTTCAGAAGGAAGATTTTTATCTTAAGAGTCCATCATTCTAACAGTCCATTATAACTAACATCTAAAAGAAAGGAAAAGAAAATTTTTATAAGTAAATAAAAGGAAAATTTCTCCTAGCTTCAGGTTCCTGCCATCAAATCCATCAAACCAAGGTACAAACTTGCAAGAAATTAACTATAGAGTTATTTCTCACAAGTCGACATTTCAAGCTTCAGCCCTGAGGTTTCTTACTGCCAAACCAGCTTTGTTCTCACTTAGAATTTTATGGATCTGAGCATGTTAAAGGTTAGACTCACAAAATGTGTTCAAATACATGGACCTACTGTATCATCAAACCAAACTCAAGTAAACGATGCAAGAATGAGTGGAAAAAAGGCACTATGATTCATGGATCTGACCATATTAAAAGTCAGACTCACAAACCAACAAAGGATTCACACCCAAAGGCATACTATACTACCTAATATACTCAAACCAATGCAAGAATGAACCAAAAGCGGGGGGGGGGGAGTGTAATCCATGGATCTGACCATGTAGATGTTATATTCATGAACAAACAAAGTTTCAACTATAAGGATCTAACATGCTGCCTGACCAATGCAACAACAAGGGAAATGTATACCAGCTGAAGTACACAAATGACCACTACTATTTTCAACACTTATACAAGGAAATAGATTTTCATGGTGTAAACTAAATGAACAAAGAATAACACATTTCAGAGAAAAGCTTCAGTGTTGTTGCATTTCAATGGATAAGTCACATCATAACAGGAAACACCAATATACATCATTGATGGAAAAACAACTTATATTTATCTTTAACTTCCAATTTACAAACACTTAAGCATAAGAGAAGATATGTACCTTGAACAACAATAGAAAACATAAGAGAAAATAAATCTCTTGGAAGAAAACTTGGAAGAAAAAGCAGCAACAAATAGAACAGCAGGATTACTAGAGCAGCAAACCAGAAAACCAGAAAATCAACCCAAATCAACTAGCTTTAAACCAGAAATCCCAGCTAAAGATATTAGTTTTTAGAGTATTTTTGTGTTCATTCTTGGTATTTTTCATAATGAGTTTGAATTTTCAAAGCAGTATCTGTGTGTTATTTTCAAAACCTTTTTGTGCAGAAAAATGCTAATGTCCGTGTATGTGAATGAGGGAATATTTTCATTTTAAAAAGTGCACAAAAAGGCATCAAAAAGGAATATTCTAATCTAAAATTCTGAAAATCAGAATAGTACAACATCTTTTTATAGCTGTCTGTCCTTTTTCCCACCCAAATTTCAGCATCTTTTGCTAAAATGGGGACAGCTGTCCAAAAACCTAGAACCTTCTGATATTAAACTATGTAGAATTCCAGTTTTACCCTTCCATTTGCTGGTTTATTTCAATTCTAACAAGCCTTGGCCCTCAATTTAATTCCAACCCTCTTTAGGACATTCAACTAAGTAATTAGGTTGCCTAGGATATTGCATTTTATTTTCTGAAATTAAACAAAAGTTGAGGTTTCAATTCAGAGAAATATTAGCTAACTAATCCTAAAAACTAATAAAAATGTAGAATGCTCGATGGAAAGAAAACCAAGAACTTACCCTAATTATCTTCAACTAAACAGATTAAACAGACTAAGGCTAAGGCTTTCTATAGTTAATTAGGATCAAGTCAGACAAATAGTCGACTAGCATTTCGGAATTTAACAAACTATTCTAATTGACTTAGAACAAAGGACTAAGCGTAAACACATAATCACAAACCAAAAAATATGGAGAAGAAAAGAACGGTCATGCAAATTTCTAAAATTAAATCCTAATTAATCTAGGTCTGATGCAAACAAAAGATTGAGCATGCTTCAATTAACACAAGCGAAATGAATAGACAAAACTAAAAAAAAAGAATGCTATCATCATGCAACTATAAGGAATAGAAGAAATGAACATGGAGGGCAGAAAAATAGCATAAAAATAAAAGAAAAAATAAAGAGAAAAGGAATCACCTAAAGCTTGCTTTGGACTGGACCAGCTAAATGTCTTGACCAATTTAACAGGGCAGCAATGGACTTAGATGATCATTAATCAATTGTTCTTGACAATAATAGTTGATTAATGGAAGTCTTATGTTCAGGTGCCCAGAAACTGACAAAAAATTGACAAGGAAAAAGATAGGGTTTAGTCTTCAGATCTAAATTTGGAGCGGTTTGAGGAAGATTCGAATGAATTGGCTTGGGGATTTGGAAAGGGGAGAGGACGGGGGTTAACTGGTAGAAATTTGGAGGTTTGAGGAACTGAAACCGCCGTGAGGAAATTTTCGGTGGGAGGAGCACGGTCGACGAGGGGATAAGGGGCGGCTAGGGTTTCTCATTTGGCAGTGTCTCAGAAAATAAATGAACTGAGTTTAGGGGTTTGGGGGGGGGTTGATATCAGGATCCCGGTTTGCCCTCTGTAAACCATCGTGACGACACCTAGTCCGTACAACTAGGTAAACCAAATAATGCAGAAGAACAAACCAATTTGCGGAAGAAGACAATTTTAAATCGAAATAGAGTAATAAAAGAGCGTTTAAAAGTGTTGCTCGGCATACACAACATTTACTCTCAAGAACTAATATATATTCCCAAAACCCCGAAACCCATGAATCATAAGCTAAGGATACTACATAGTGCTGTAACTCTAGAATAGTCTAAAATAAAGTAAATACATAAGGGATGTAACTACAAGAGAAATGGAAAGAGACACCTCGGTCTGCGAACGCGACAGATATACCTCAAAGTCTTCGAAGGGTCACCTCACCTCAAGGATGGTAAGTCTGAGTCGAAGTACCTGGATCTGCACATGAAAAACATGTACATAAATGGCATGAGTACACCACAGTGGTACTCAGTAAGTGCCAAGCCTAACCTCGATCGGGTATTGACAAGGAAGGTCAGGGCCCTATTGAGATAAAATAAATATAGAGATGACATAATAAAATAAGCAGTACAATTAAGAATATACAATAAGAATTTAATATAGGATGATAAGGAATACAATAACTAAAATAGAGATAAAGACAATTACAAGGAAATACCACTCATAACAAGGATGATAACTGGGGACCTCTCAGTATCCTCAATATATATGACGGGGATCTCTTGGTATCCCTATTTACCGTGAAAATGGTAACAACAATTAAATTTGTAAATGGAATTCTAAAAATACATGATTTATTCCCAAGCTAGTTGTTAGACTAGTTGATGCTAAGAACGTGAAACATAATAATGAAATGCGAGCTAAAACAAGACAGTAATCAAACCGAAGGGCCCTGTTGCCTGGAAGCAAAGTCGGTCGATAAGGACCTCGGGGTCGAGACTCGAATCGAGCTCGAGCTATCGGGGGAAACCGAGAATAGGATAACAATTAAGGAAATGATCAAGTAAGGCTCTTTAGGGCCAAAGGTGCACAATATAGCATGAAATAAGTAAGAAGATATAGATGTTAAAGCGTCCTCAAGCCAGTGAGAACGAATAAAATAGGAGAAAGAGAGAGAGAGAGATATTATTGTTTTAGTGGAGAAATGGATCAACATCATCCTTTTACAAAGTGGTGTGGGTACCCCTTATATAGGCAAGGGAACACGGTATGGTACAACTATGTGGAGATTAAACACAAAGTACGGAGATGAGATGGTTTGACGTGATGCCTTAACATAGGCTATGGATAGGCCGGGCTTGCCAAACGTAGCCATGCACCTTGGGGGCTTCCCCCTCCGTCCTGGCTTCGGTCTTTATTTCCTCCAAGTCGGGCTCCGACGAGCCCCGAGGTCGGGAACTTGGTCGCGGCCTCCCACCCCTTGGGGTCCCGAGGCATGCTTCTGAAATGTCCCGACAGTGAGAAATCGAGTCTTCTAATTTTGACGCATACAGATAGTCTCCTTGTTTCCCATAACAAAGAGATGGGAAATGATTCTGACACTTGACTCATCGAGCTTCTTTTGGCGACGCCATATTGATGATGTGACTCCTGGCGTGAGCTTCGCGTTGATTGTACATCTACGGGTTCATGCTTTTCAACTTCATTCATTGAACTCTTGATTCTCGTTTTTCAAGGTGAAGGTACCGTTGTTGGTTAGATTTTCCATGGATGCATTAACTGCGTCCGTCGGTCAGCCTTCCAAAGCCTAGATGACTGTGTCGTAATCCCCTATAATGGGGGTTCCTTGGCATTGCTCTTCCTATCCCAGTGGTTCCGTTGGCTCACTTGCCTTTCCTTTCTTATCATCTTCTTTCACCCCTGAACACCATGCTAGGGGCTCATGACCTTAAGGCCATTTGGAGGAGTTTCCTTAGACTGTGTTCTGGACTTCTATCGGGGCTTCCGTTTGTCGAACATAAACGTGTCGTTCCACTATTGTTGCGGTCGTCGGTATGCTGGCTCTTGCTACTGCTGCTGGGTCGAGGTGATGATGGACGAGGAGTCGGTTTCTCCCTTATGTATATAGCTATTTGGATTATGCACCGCTGCTCATTCTCCTACCCGGGCGTGGTGCGGCACATCATCCCTAGGGCTTTTGCAATTTCTATGTAACGACCCCTTGAGGGTTGCTTGTACACAAACTTTTATGAATAAGAATATACCCCATTGATTTCTTCTTTCCTTACTTCTGTATGTTTTTGTACCCTCTAAGGCCCTTTGGATGCTTTGTTTTGTTTGTTGGCAGCTAATATCGGGCTTAGGCGCGGGAGTCAGTCCCTGTGTTCTGCTGATCGGCATGGCTCTCTTCCAAACCCATCATCGTACTTTAGACCAATCTTGGATCGATCGAATAGGTCCGAGCTATCGAGGCCCTCCGAGTTATATGGAGATCATGTGTCGAATTTTGGGGGTCTTCGTCAATGCTACCCTGGATGAAGGTCATCTTTGGGTATCTGGGGGTCCCTATCGATCTTGATGTAGATAGCCCCTTTAGAATGTATAGGATAGACTTCTACTGAGGAGTTTGCCTGTATTTGGGCGCTTCCTTGGACATTTGTGGAGCTTTTGCAATCGGAGCTTCCTGTGTTTATTCCTCTTTTCAGAAAGAGGGGATCACGAGACCAGGTACTTGCCTTGCGTTAAGTGTTGGCATTTAAAGCTTACCGAAGTCCGACTTCTTTGGGCCGATGTTTCTTGACGTAGAGTGCTATCTTGTGCTCGGAGATAATACGAACAGCCCCTCGAGTCTTGACTCGTCGTCGAAGGATGCTTTCTAGATCGGGTATTGACCCGTCGAGTTGCATCGAGGCTGTTGGCTTCCCGGGGCCTGCTTCGAGCAGGCGAATCGTCGCTGCTTCTCGCATATATATGGAGTGGCTTTGGCTTTTTTGCAAGACTTAACTATTTTTAGATAGCCGCCTTTCTGCTTTTACACGAGGTACTTCATCTCTTTAGGCACAAAAAGTGTTGGTGCGCGCCCTTGCTTTGACCTGTTAGTTTCACCATAGTCATTGAAACCATTTTGGGGCAGATTCGTCAGGGGATGGGGAGTGCTGCTCCTGGTGCTCAGGAACCGAGGGAGTTCGCTCTGGAGACGGCATCCTTGATAAGAGAAGAACACCTGGAGATGGCGAGTAGATACTGCGGGTGGAGCGAGGGGATAACACTGCAGGTGCTTTCCCCAGATGAGGGCATTGCAGACTCCATCGATGGATTCTTGAGCGTATACATATACCCTTTCGCATTTGGCCCCCCTAATAGGGTTGTGCTTGATATTTGCTTGAAGTATCGGGTTACCCTTGTTACACCCCGTAATATTACGTCAATATTACATCCCGCAGTAATATATATTGCGATGATGTTACCCTCTGCAGTATTACACTACAATGATTTTGCACCACGCAGTATCAAATTACGACGATGTTTCACCCTGTAGTATGGTATGTTGAATTTGTCGTAAGGTAATTGACATTAGTCCAAGGAAAAGATTATTTGGAGATTATAAAGATTATGCTATTTCAAACAAGTAATAAGTAAATTCATGAAGGTGAGAGGGAAGCAAGCCAAAGGAAACAAATTTCCGTCCAAGTTTGGCATTTGGGATAAAATATGGGTCGAGCGGTATTTCGAGCGATAATACCCGATATTTATGAACTAGTACCATGCAAGGTACCATATGACCACGATAGTATAAGGTATAAAGTATATATGAAGTATTTTAAAAATAAATAGAATTTTAAGTAATTTGTGGTAATTTTTAAACTATGCGGGTAATTGATTAATTACCGGGTAGCAGGATATTACCCGGTTAACTGATAAGTGGATAAAACTTAATTAATTATACTCCAAAAGACATGTGGCAACATATGAGGTGTCTAAGCAATTAAAATAGCATATGTGGCAACCTAGGAAATGATATTATCCAAAATCATGATAATTGTTCAAGTCTTAAAATTCCAAAGACTCAAAAAGTGACGTTACTCATTCAGAAAGAAAACTAGAGAGATTTCTTTCTTAAATTTGAAAAGTTATCCTTACAAGTCTTCTTTCCAAGATTATTTCATTTCAAAAGAAAGTTCCATTCAACAATATTTTCGTTCCAAACATCAAACAGATAACGTTTTCCTCTGAATTTCAAGGAAGCCAAAACTGTTATTTCGTTCCAGAATTTTTAAGAACCAGAAACAAGTTTTCGTCCATGAATTTCTAAGGAGCAGAGACAAATTTCGTTCAATCAATGAAGATTTTCCAACGAAATATTATACGGAGTTTTCCCTACTCCGGGTATGTTAAGGCTATCCCTTCTTTCTTGTGGCATGATCCATACGATACGAACGAAACGTGCAAATACACAAATTCCACGAATGACTCTATTCATAGAAGTATAAGAGATATCTATGTTCTTGAATTTCCGTGTGTCATAATATTTTATCATTTATTCATGGGTCTCAGAAAAATATGAAAGTTGAAAAGATATTACTTTATGATATTGTTAAAGAGGCAAAGTGGTCTTATGACCTTCCGAATGATTTTATTGACGTACTTTTCATGCATTGCATTCATGTGCATTGACCCATGACCAGATGGCATTATATATGCATACATATGTAAATATATGTATATGGGATATGGGAAAAGGATACGGCGTTATATACACACCACCACCTGATCATTTGGGATATGATGATGATGTTGCCCACAGTGGCCGAAATATGATTCAAACAGCATTATATACGCATATATATATGTAAATATGATTTAAACGGCGTTATATACATGTATATATGTATGTATATATGTATATGGGATATGAGAAAGGTTATGGCATTATACGCACCACCACTTGATCAGCTTGTATACGATGATGATTTTGCCAGCAGTGGCCGATATGATATGATGGGATGCCCTCAGAAGCTGATGATGTTATGAAACATGTACCTATGCACGACATGACATTCATACGGATACGTATGACACTGAAAGTAATTTATGATTTACAAAGTTATTCAGACTTACAGGTTGAGTCATGTACTCTATATGTCTTCCATGTCTCCTATGTATTTATTTATGTGCCTTACATACTCAGTACATTATTCGTACTGACATCCCTTTTGCCTGGGACGCTGCGTTTCTTGACCGCAGGTCCCGATAGACAGGTCGAGAGCCCTCCAGGTAGGCTATCAGCTCAGCGGAAGATGTTGGTGCACTCCATTTGCTTCGGAGTTGCTTGTTTGGTTAGTATGAGTTAGACGTATATTGTTTGGTATGGCGGGACTCTATCTCGACCTTTATAATACTTAGGTATTCTTTGAGGCTTGTAGATATATGTCGTGTATGTGAAAGATTGTACGTCCTTGTCGGCCTATGTTTTAAGTTTATAAATGATTATGTTGGCATATTAGGCCCGTATGTCACATGTATATGATGATGTAATAAGAAAGATACGTTACGTTGGTATTCGGTTGAGTAAGGTACTGGAAGCCCGTCGCGGCCAATCGGTTTGGGTCGTGACAAAAGTGGTATCAGAGTCGTTCTATCATAGGGAGTCTACAAGCCGTGTCTAGTAGAGTCTTGTTTATGGGTGTGTCGTGCACCACACTTATAAGTAGGAGGCTACAGGGCATTTAAGACTATTACTCTTTCTTCTTACTCTAGATCATGTGGTAGAGCTCACTTATAAGAATTCAACTTTTGAAATTCTATTTTATTCGTAATAAGACGATGCCTACATCAGGAAAGAAGGTTGGATAGAGAGATAGTTGTGGAAGAGCTGAGTTAGAAGAATTTCGATTTTTGTATGATACCTAGGATAAGTAAATATGAGGTCTTTACAAGATTATGGGTGTACTGAAAGGTGTAAGCTTCCTGATTAGATGTCTTAAGGCAAGAATGCCTATCCACCTTTTTGGTGAGAGATAATGAGAGATTAAGAAGATAAGTACATGTTTCAGCAAGTAAAAGGAGCAAGGTGAAAAAGGGTACGAGGTACCTAGTTAATGAAGGTTAACAACTTTTATAATTGAGGCAGAGGAACATAAGCTTCTTGAGTATAATTAATAGTAATAGAGGTATATACAATTGGTCACACCCTTTCTAGATATGTCCTATAGAGGTTAACAAAAGTAGTATAAGAAGATATGATAGATGAATTGATTACTTTAGTTAACATTTCCAAAGGATATTGCAAGTGAGCTAGTAAATCTCCATGTGAGATACCCAGATGGTACACTTTAAAATAGTGCAGCCAGATATGAGTACTGCAAAGACATGCACTATAAGCCTTGAAGGAATAAATATTACCTTAGTGTGGCTCCAGCCCCTAGTAAACAAAGAATGTTAGTCAATTGAAAGAGCCAAGGGATGGAGCAAGGGGAGCCAAAAGCAAAAGAATATTTTGTTCGAGTTTTCAGAGTAAAGCAGTAGGCATAGATAATTAGCGGGAGATGAGAAGAGAGTAATTGTAGCATTATGAGTAAGATATGATACATGGATGATAATGGTAGGAAAAAATGAATAACAGTATTACAGAGTTTATATTCAAGTGCAGGAAAATACAAGAGGTGACAGGCCTTGAGGCAACAAGGGAGTATAGGCCATAAAGTTATATCCTCATTTCGAGAAATAAGTTCGTGACTCCAACGGGACTACCAAAAAGAAGAGTTAAACCCTTGAGTTATAGAAATCAGTATGGGCTGGTGAACAAGACAAACTAAACATGAATTAGGGGCTAAGTGATTTGATAATAGTCAGCATCATGAGAATTTCAGATTTGCGTTCCGGCAATGATAGAATAAACAACAAAAGAAGATTCATGAGGAATTCCGAGAATGGTCATTCAGGAAGATGCTTCCATAAAGTAAGCAATGTGAGCAAAGTTAATCTTAAGGGACTGTAGGTGCTAGTTACATTAAGTGCCACCCTCGCGAGTAAGATATTTTGTTTTCTTGGTACAGAAGGATTACCGCAAGGCGAGTAAGGGTCATCGATGATGTGAGAAGATGCGAAGGCTTAAGAGGTAAAATATCTACAGGTAGGCAATCGTAGTGCTAAATCTTAGTACATCCCTAAAGGGGGGAATATGAAGTGACGTTGCATTAAGTCAGAATTAAGTAGTTCTAGTGATTGTGGAGTGGTAAAGGAAGAAGCGATAAATGATAAAGGAATGAGATGGCACTTATCCAAATCTTACAGATACGCTACGATTTAAGAATATTGTGTAAGCACGATGTCAAGAAGAGGAAGTAAAGGTTCCTGTCCGAGCTGTTATTAATAAATAAGGATCCAGTACGAGATGTATGCTAAGACAAAGGAAATAATTCAAGAAAGATTACGAGGAATATTGCTATGAGAATGGGTCAACGAGTAGTTAGTAATTGGTCAGGAAGATCCCAGTTGTATCTAAACAGGAGGATACAGATGAGTCATCCGATCATTTAAGATAAACATAGTAGAACCCAATATGTAGAATTCAGCCTTGGAGAATATCATTATAATACTTGAGATATATTAAAACAAGAGTCGGGGTAGTTAACGGTACTGTATGAGTGTTATGGGGATAAAAGAAAGTGTCATTGGGAAGGCAGTCAAAATATCAGTTTAGAAGCAATCATATAAGCACAAGGGTATGGAAGTAAGCAACTACAGATGATTATAGGCATGTAAGAACATCAGAAAAGGTCTGTAATAAGTTCACAGCTTTACGAGAGCCAAGGGTTCTCCCTAAGTACTACAATGAAAGACTAGGTGACGAGATAAGAAAGAAGGCTTCAACCTAAGCAAAACAACCTAAAGAGGATATGGTCGTGTAACAACAATTTCGCAACAACATTGTAAGCATTCCAAAGGAATGCGGCACCTACCATGGCTAAAGAACGAGAAGTAAGAGTTAAAAGTAATATTCGAGATCATATGAGTTGTATAAAAACTCTGGCAAGTTTGGGAACTAAGATAAGCTAAGTATGCATACAACAAGGGGGAAGAAAGATCAGGAAAGGTAATAGCTTACGTAAAAAGAAAGCTAAGATGGAACAAAAGAATTATTTGATCAATGATCCAGAGTTAGTATGTTATGGATACACTGAAGATTTTGGAGCATTATCCAGGCCGCATATTTGTTAAAAATCATACATCCGTAGAAGACTCCGATATACGTTAAAAGAAAGAATTAAATCTAGGGAATAGACAAAGGATTGAATTGTTAGAAGATTGTATCATGGGTATTCCATAGCGCCCATGGAAGGCTAAGGTAATAACTGATACCGTGAGATGTATATTAAAAGATAGCTTAAGCCTACGTAAAGGCTGATCAGAAGGAAAAGGAACTAAAGAATTACATCGCCGAAGTAAATTAGGAGTCTGATTATTAGACCTAAAAAAATTATAGAAGTTGTGCTAGGGAACATGAGAGAATCACTCTTAATATCAAATGTTCAAGAGAAATAACACAACAACCATAATCTATAATGGCTCTACAAGGAAGCCAGTTAGAAGAAGTACCAGCCTTATAAGAAGTCAGTACGAAGCTCCCACCGGATTGTGTATGTACCAGAGGTGCGAGTATTATAATAGAGCTTCAAGTTATGGACATGAACTACACCTAGGTGGAAGGGAGGTTATGAAGGAGATATAAGATATGATATGAAATTTTAAGTAAGGTAAAAGTGAATAATGTACAAGATACTCAAATGCACAAAGTTGTAAATAGTCCATACTTTGGATAGAACATTATAAGCACGGGGATCCAATAACCAGGAATGATCGCAGCATCATCAGCGGCATGTCTTCCAACCTATAGTTTCTAAGTACTGAGAGATTTAGTTAAGAGAGTAGAGAAGAGTTGGAAATGATGTGATGTATCATTTGACGTTCCAGAATAACATAAGAAAATCTATGGTGCAAGCAAGTTTAAGAATGTTTATAAATGGATATGCATAGGTCGCAAGCTAAAGAGTGGTAGAGCGATAAAGTTTTAAGGAAGCATGAGTAAGGATGGGGAAAGGCAAGTGGAAAGGTGACGAGAATGGATAAGTCTTTAGGATTAGGCCCATGAAAACAAGGGAGCTAATGGCTTGTCTATGTTATAGTAAGCTCAGTATAGCCTGAATGGACTCAAAGGAGTTATTCTTTATAAGTAGCATTTAGAAGAGATGAAATGATGCCCTAATAGTAGAATAAGGGTGTAATTGTGAAGATAAAGGATGATGTTTGGGCCTTCGATTGAGTAATGATTCGAAAAAAAAGAAAAGGGATTCATGAATTGTACGGGATTAAAATACTCACGTACGAGAATCACCTTGGGATGCTATAGAATACGGTTATTGAAGTACAATATTGCCGCTAATTGGATCAGGAAAATTACTTCGAATATTCCTTGATGTAACGTAACCCCTAGTGGCAAAGTATTACATAAAAAGTTTTAAGTTATCAGTGGTATATTGTAGATCAATATTTAGGTGAATCAATAATAGATGGACAAAAGTCACAAAGTGTGAGATGAGATTAGGCCGTCATTATAAAGATGAGCAGTAATGAGGAAGCATTAAAGGACTTAAATTTGTACAAAGGAAATAAGCAATGAAAGTAAGCTGAGATTTGGTAGCAGACCTCAGCAACGATAAATTAATGTAAGAGTGATGGCAGTAAATTCATACGGATGGCTAAACGGACCTATGCGATAAGATATAGCAATATACGTGAATTCAATAAAGTACCGACCGAACATCTTATAAAGCTGTACATATGAAACCTAGAGATTGGGCACACTAACAAGGTCAAAATCGTACAGCCTGCATGATGAAAGGTAGCAACAGTTATGAGATTGGAAGGATTCCAACTACAAGTTGTGGTGTGAGAAGTAGGCCAAAGGAGGGAATGCCCTGGACTTTGGACTTATTCACAGAACAGTCGCCTAGATAGTGTGAGCATGTGATTTTTGCCCTATATGAATTACTCCCATAAATTCAAAACAAAACAATTTCTTTCAGTGTTTGCAATTTTGGGGATTTTCGTGAGATTTTCTGGTAATTGTCTGCATTTGTCTGTACATTTTTATTTTTATTTAATTAATGAAAATTGTAAAAAATATGTTGCATTTGCATTTAGGATTTAATTTTACATTTTAGGATTAAATGACAAATTAGTTATTTTATAAAATGGGAAAAATCATAAAAATAGTTTATTTTGCACTTTTAATTTTTATTTTTTATTTTGGTAGTTTTTCCTTTAATTTGGTTTTTAATTATTTGTAGTAACAATTATTAGGGTTAATTAATTTAATTTGGTATGATAATTTGGTTTAAGATTCAATTAGGTTTTAATTTTAATTTTGGAAAAAGAAAAATATTTTTAAAAAGAAAAGGAATCGAGAATTAATTGAAAATTGGAAAAAGAATGGAAGAGATAGAATTGGGCTGCCTTCAGTTAAAAGTGCCCAGGCCCAAAGCCATTTTTCCCCGTACCCGTCCAGGCCCAGACCGTCCAACCCGGTCCAAACCCCCCCCCTAGTACCATACGACGCGGTTTCAGCAAGCTTGATCTGGGTTGTTGATATCGCCTGATCCAACGGATCAAAACTGGGGGGGGGGTTCAATATATATATGTCCGAACGCACCCTACCCCCCTCGTTTCATCGTTCCAACACCCCTATCTTTAGAGAGCCCAAACCTAACCCTAACGGAACCGCCCCTTTTCCGCCACCATCCACTGGCGGTGCCACCTCCAACTACTCCCAAAATAACACCCCATGACCATCAAGAGCCCCTCATTCCAAATTCCCCTTCTGTTTGCCTCGAATCTACCCTGAACGTCTCAAATCAGATTTTGAAAGAAAACCCTAGCACCGCCCTTGTGCTCTCCGGTGGCGGTGCCGCCTCCGTTCAACCCTAAACTAACACCCCACAACCCCCAAGATCCTCTCCTGCCAAATCCACAACTACTCTCCTTCGAATCGGCCCGGAGCTCCGTGAATCTCGAATCTGAGGTCAACCCCAAAAGTTCAAAACCACTCTGTCGTCAATCCTGGTACATGCATGGGCAGAAGGCACCGTTCTTCGAGGTCTAAAGTTCGGAATCAAATGTTCGACCTTAGCTTTGTTAGGGCTTTCAACTCTGATAGATTCTGAGTCTAAATCGGTAAGCTCTTTTCTTCTCTTATCTTCTCTTTCTTTTTTGATTGTCTTATTCTCTTCTTCCTCCCCTTTTCTTTAGCTTAATCTTCTTATATTAGTCTGGTTGAAACTCAACTAATCTCTCAAGTTTAGATTGGTCTTCCGGTCATTATCTTTCTCTTCTTCGTGAAAGTTTGTTTTCTGATTTCTTTAGTCCGTTGTGTTAATAGCATGGATAATTCTCTAATCTTGTTTTCTGTTTAGCCATCCAAGTTATTTTTTTAAATTAAGTTACTTCAACTAAGTTAAATCCTTGCCTAGTCATCGTTAATTGATCAGTAAGTTAGCAGATTTGCTTTGAAATCATTTCATGTTATCATGGCTTGCATATTTTTCTTTTTCAAATAGATAAGTGTTCGTCTAGGATTTGGTTTGTCTTTGGTCCATTTGGCAAAGAGCAGCCCGTCCAAATTGGTTTGGTTTCTTGGGGTAAATTCAGTCGTGGGTTAATTTGACCCATGTCTCTTTTGGGGTTTAAGGTAAATAACAAGGGTATGGGGGTTAGTTTGGGTAGTCTTAGGGAGGGAATCTACTTGTAACTATCTTGGAAGCTTCTAGGAAGCTGGGGAGGGGACTACTTTGCAAAATCTGAATTTAAACCAGGGGTGTTTATGCTAAACTAGAAACTAAAAAAGGATTGAATGGCAAAAATGTATCTCCTTGGGTCTGCCCTATTTGCTTGCCAATAAAGGCATCTCTTCCTTGTCATTCAAGGAAGAATTAGAATGTATTGGAGAACTAAAATACAGACCCAAGAGACTGGGAAGGGCTAAAAAGCTCTGAAAATTCTAGACGAAAAATTAAGAAAAGTTATTGTTCCATTGAGTTCTTTGGCTAATTTCTGAAGTTTTCCTGATGACACAACAAATCCTGACTAGTTGACTTTAGAAATGGATTAAAATCAGCTTGGGTTGAAGTTTTTCTAGTCCACTGTTTGGATCGAATTGGTTTCTGGTTGTTTATTTCAACTTTTGGGTTTGAAAAATCGATTTTTGGAGTTGATGGTCGATTATGTTGATCTGCTTTGCTGCTGACCCTTGCTTTTGCTATTGCGTTGCTGATCTTCTTACCCTCTCTTATTTGTGATCACAGGTACTTATTTAACTCTACCCAATGTAAAAACCTTGTGATATGGAAATCTGGAAGACTTGAAGCATGTTGGCCCTTTGTTCTTACTATAGGAGCTTAATTTTATCTTTATTTGGAAACTTTAGTTTGTATGTATTCATGTTTGTGTGTTGGTCAGTGACAATGCTCCTTGAGGGTGAGTCTGATTTGAAATAGACATGAGGTTCAATTTTGGTTGGATGCTCGGTAACTTGAAAACCAATGATGTATAAATAGACTTTGTCATGATAGTTAGTTTTGAATCTTCCTGAAAGCTTAAACATCATGTTCATTTAGTTGAATCAACAATGAAGTTCTGCATATAACTTTAAGAAGCAACCCACTTAATTAGATGATTGAATGACTAAAATCAGTAGATATGGTAGCCTCTGTACAAGAGCAATATGATTAACTGTGCTGTTATGAGACTAAAGTTGTTAAATTCCATCTCCTATTGTTAGTAATTGGAATTGGAACTCACGAGTGCTTCCATGATCGGATCATATTTGGGTGTTATCTGACTGGTTAATGATGAGTTAAAACGACTCCCAAGCTTGCTTGTACAGGCACCAGTCCCTTCCTTAGCTCATGTTGAATTTGCTGACAGCCTCAAACGGGGTAGGGATTCGATGTTTGGTTCTTGACTCAACAGCTGCAAGGCTCAGAATTTGGGCTCACTTTGAGGCCCAGTTCGGAAAGTGTTTTCTTGTATCAAATTGGGTTGGCTGTTACACCCCAAGTTTTCATATGTGAGAGTACGTCGTAAGTCATTGATGTAAGCTCGGAAATGAGATTATATTTGGAAGCAAATAAAGTAATTTAATCATGTTACCTTGGAGGTTACAAATATTTATGATCATGAATAATGAGTACCACGAGGGTTGGAAATCTTAGAAGCTAAACCAATTGAAGGAAATAAGTTTCGTCGAAAGTCGACATGTTTCGATTGTTATAACATGTACTTTGGGGTGAGACTAGGGTTATTAACATGATAAGGAGATTATTCTATGAGTTATTTTAGTCGTATGATATTCATTTTCTACATTTTGAAGGCAAGCAAGTTGTGGAACAAGAGTTGGCAAAGGTCATCACAAGTTACATTCATAAATTTACTGAAATTTAGGTCAAATGTATCCGAGAATATCTCCAAATATACTAGGAATCATGGGGTTTTCTACATACCAAATTGAAGGTCTACGAGTCTAGTTTCTAACGCATTAAACTTTTCGTCAATCCGATATTGGAGTAGAGAGATATTCGTGTTTTTGCTAGACCGCGCAAGCAACTCCCAATGGGACCCACTTAGGCGGTGGTTGACCTACTTCAATTTATAAACGATTTGGACGCCTATTTTTGCTCATTTTTCAACTAAAATTCGTCTCCAAACTTCTCCTAACCCTCCTAAACATATACCACAAGGGTTTGAAGTGATTCCAAAGTGATTACACCATATTTCAACATCAAAACTTAGTTCTAGTGAAGAACAACACCTCTTTGAGGTTGTGTTGTCATTGAGGATTGTTGTGGGCTGTATTTGGATGACAATCCAAGTTGTTGCTGCTGTATAAGGTGAGTACAACAGCCTAATAATTGTGCTTAATCTTGCTTGTATGTTGGTTAAGTTGTTAGGATGATAAACTACAAGATAATACTTGGATTAGCTTAAGTCACTTCTATGGTGTTGTATTGCTATTAAGGGTTGTTGTAAACTGAATATAACTTGGATTTTGACTTGAAGTTACTGTATAAGGTATGTATATTGTGATCTTGCTTGTGCCTAGGGTTATCTTGATGTTGATTAAGTTAAATGGATGGGCTAGACATGAACTAGTGAATAAAGTTGCTAATTGAGGAAAGTTGAAGTTCTGGATTATTTTCGTTGTTATAAATATATGGTTTAAGGCTGGAATCATTGATTAATGACTTCATTATCATGTTAATGATACTTTTATGTTGAAGTAAGAAGTCTATAAGGATTCATAAGGGGTATACGGATTCCAATCGGAGCTTGCCGCTCGTCGTAATGTAGTTGTGACTTGTTGTTGTTATATGGTGTCTTGATATTGATAATTATGTATTGATGGATTGCTCTGGTAATTGTTGTTGGTATATGGTATTGGAGGAGGCCCTTGTTACAAGGGAGATGCTGCCCAAATTTACGTAAACGAGCTACTAGCTTAAGTTATAGACTTAGCCTTTGCTCAGCACTGATTTTGAATCTCCTTATACTATGATAGATTGAGTTGACTTGTTTGAAGAGTTGCTTGGAAGGGATTAGGGACTCAACGGGTTTAAGGTATGTTAAGGCACTTTCTTCTTTCTTTTGGCATGATCTAAAGTGAAATGAATACGCTACTTCATAACGGATCTACTCCTAGCAACTAAGGTTGTCCATGTTGTTCTTTCCTTATAAAATTATTCTAAGCAAGTGTGTATGATCCTTGAATCCTACTAAGGTTCATATTGAGGGTATGGATGTCCATAGTGCTCTTAAGTCACTCCAAAAGGTTTAGAAGGTGATTCCATGAGTCTAGCATGCATTATATATAGTATCTATTTTACTCTACCGAGCCGCTCTATAGTCGGCCGGGTACGACACCTATTGTACAACCACTGATTAGTTGGGTTTACCGAGCTCCACGTGGCCGGGTACGATTTTACCGAGCCTTATGATGGTCGGGTACATTTTTACCGAGTCCTCTTTGAGGCTGGGTACGATATGATGATGATGATGCCCACAGAGGCGAATTTTTTAAAAAGTTTATGTATATATATGTATTATTCATTTCATATCAGTAACCCCTAGAGGCACTCAGATATTACAGGTTGTATCTCCTTTATCTCTCTCTTTACATTACTGTTCTTGTTTAAGCTTTCCTTCCTAACATACTCGGTACTTTATTCGTACTGACATCCCTTTTGCCTGGGGACGCTGCATTTCATGCCAGCAGGTCTCGATTGATAGGTTGACAGTCCTCCAGTAGGCTATCAGCTCAGCGGAGGTGTTGGTACACTCTACTTGCTCCGGAGTTGCCTATTTGGTCAGTATGCTTTGGATATGTATTGATTGGTATGGTGGGGTCTTGTCCCGACCTTTATGATTTTATGTACTCTTAGAGGCCTGTAGACAGATGTCAGGTGTATGGATACTTGTATGGCCTTGTCGGCCTATGTTTCGAGTTTACTAATGGTCATGTCGGCCTTATAGGCCCGTATGTCACATATATTAGTTTGTATATCATGTTGGGTCTTCATATGTTGAGTATTCCCTTATATTTTATTCTTGTTATCTCATGACGGGTTTTCTGGCTCATTTACTCATGATAACATGATAAGAAAGATATGTTACGTTGGTACTCGGTTGAGTAAAGCACCGGGTGCCCGTCGCGGCCCTTCGGTTTGGGTCATGATAGAAGTGGTATCAGAGCAGTTCTGTCCAAGGGAGTCTACAAGCCGTGTCTAGTAGAGTCTTGTTTATGGGTGTGTTGTGCACCACACTTATAAGCAGGAAGCTACAGGGCATTTAGGTCTGTCACTCTTTCTTCTTACTCTAGATCGTGCAGTAGAGCTCAGTTGTAAGAATTCAAACTCCTAAATTCGACTTTAGTCGTAATACAACGATACCTACATCCATAAAGACAGTTGGTGAGAGATTGCATCAAAGACAGTTGGTAAGAGACAGTTGTGGATGTGGAAGAGTTGAGTCAGAGGAACTCGATTTCACATCATGCTTATGATGAGTAAATATGAGGTCTTCAACAGATCATGTGTGTACTAAGATGTGTATGCTTCTTAATAAGGAGCCTTAAGGCAAGGATATCAATTCACGAATATGGTGAAAATCTATTAGGAATTCAAAAGATAGATACAAGTTTTAACAAGTAAAAGAAGTAAGGTGAAGAGGGGTACGAGGCACCCAGATAATGAAGATTATCAATATTTTCAAATCAGGCAGAGAAATATAAGCATTTTGGTACCTTCATCAATGACAAAGGTAAGTACAATTGGTCACACCCATCTCAGTTATGTTCTATGGGAGCTAATAGATATTATTTAAGAGAAAGATGGGATATCAGGATCCAGTTGGAGTTAGAGTAACCCAAAAATTGTGGATGGATTGTTATCATTAACTAACGTTTCCGAAAGATGGTGCAAATGTGGTAATAGATCTCCTTCTAAGACACCCAGATGGTGAACTCTAGAGTAGTACAATCAGATAAAAATACTGGAATATTTAGAAATTTCAGAAGATAGGCAGTGGGATCCTAGAAGGGACAAATAATTACCTTAGTATGACTCTAGCCCCGAGTAAAAAAAAATTGTTAGGCATTCCCAAGAGCCAGTGAGATGAAGCTAGGGGAGCTTATAGGGAAAGAACTTTTTGTTGAAGTTTTCAGAATAAAGTGATAGACAAAAAAAATATTATCCGGAGAATAAGAAGTAAATAAATGAAGCATCATGAGTAAGATGTGATATATGGGTGATAACAGTAAATCAAAACATGACACGATGACAGAGTCTATAGTCAAGTGAAGGAAAATACAAGAGGTGACAAGCCTTAAGGCAATAAAAGAGTATAATCCATAAAGTCATATTCTTATTTCGAGAAATGAGATGGTGACTTCAACGTGATTACTAGGAGGAAAGGTTAGACCCCAGAGTAATAAAAATCAGTATGAGTTGGTGAACAAGATAAAACCGAACATGAATTATGGACCGGAGGATTGGATAATGGTCGACATCGTGAGAATTTCAAAGATCGTGCTCCAACAATAATAGAATAGACAACAGACGAATAACCTTTAAAGGTTATTTAGGAAGTTGCTTACCTAAAGCAAGCACTCTGAGCAGAGTTAATATTAAGGGACTAAGTGTGCTAGTTACCGTAGGTGTCACCTTCGTGCGTAAGAAATTTAGTTATCCCTGGTACAGAAGGTTACCATAAGGTGATTAGGGTTCATTGATAATGTGAAAAGACGCCAAAGATGAAGAGGTAAAACAACTATAGGTAGATCGTCGTAGTACTAAATCTTAGTACTCCCCTGAAGGGGGAATATGGTGTGATATGGTATTAAGTCGGAGTTAAGCGGTTCAGTTAACTATGAAATGGTAAAGGAAGAATGTGGTAAAAAGAAGAAAGGGATGATGTTGCATTTATTCAGTTCCTGCAGATATGTTGTGACTCCAGAACATTATACAAGCACGACATCGGGGAGAGGTAGTAAAAGTTTTTGGCCAGGATGTTATTGATAAATAAGTGTGAATGGACACTTGATACATCAGGAGCTAGTGGCGAGAGATAAGTTAAGACAAAGGATATATCCCAAGAGGGATTATGCAGAATATATATATATATATATATATATGAGAATATATATATATATATATATATATATGAGAATGGACCAACGAGTAATTAGTAGTTGATTCAGGAAGAGCCCAGTTATGGCTAGACAAGAGGTCACAGATAAATCAATAGATCATGCAAGATAAATGTAGTGAATCGCAGCATAGTGAATTCAATCTCGCAGATACGAGATCACAATCATTTGGAAAAAAATTTCAGATAGGAGTTGAGGCAGTTAAAGGTACTATTTTTAAGGTTTATGAAAATAAGAGAGAGTGCCACTAAGGAGACAATAAAAATTTGAGCTTAGAAGTAACCCTACGAGCACAAAGGCATAAATTTATGTAACTAAGGATTATTATGGGCGAGTAAGAATAACGAAAATTACCTTCGGGTGTACGATATATCAAGCTCGCAACTTTACAAGAGCCAGAAGGTCTCCCTAAGTACTACAATGAAAGACTAGCTGAGGAAATAAGGAAGAAGGTTTCCACCTAAGCATAGTGAGCTAAAGAGTAAATTATCCTGTAACAACAGTCTCACTACAATATTGTATACACTCCATAAGAAAGTGGCACCTATCATGGCTAATGAATGGTAAAAAAAAGCCATCAAAGGTGATGTTTGAGATCATATGAGGTACAGGAAATTATAGTATTCATGGGCAAAAAGATAAGCCAAGTATTCATGTAACAAGTGATACAACTGAGATGGCACGAAAGGAAATTTATGGTGATATCAAGTTAAAGGAAGGTTGCGAGTAGTATAAATATATCGGTGTAGGTCCTAAGGTAAAGTATTGTAGAGCAACAAGGTTTTAGGTAGATAGGAGTAAGGATATGAAAAGGTGAGTGAGAAGGTGACGAGAATATGTATGTCCTCGGGATTAAACCCATCAAAACAAGGGAACTGATGATTTCCATATGTAATAAAAAGCTCAGTACAGCCTGAATGAACACAAAGGAATCTGAGACTAGGTGCATTTAGAAGAGATGGAATGCTTCCCTGGCGGTAGAATAAGGGTGTAATTGTGATAGATAAGAGGATGATTCTTAGGCCTTTGATTGAGTAAGGATTTAACGAGAAAGGGATTTCATTAATTGCACGGGATTAGAATACCCCCATAAGATGAATCGCGTTGGGATGCAATGAAATACGGTTATTGAAGTATAGTATTATCCCTAGGTGGATCAGGAAAATCACTTCATATGTTCCCCGATAAGATGTGAGCCCTAGTGATAGTGTATTACGTAAGAGGTTGCAAGTTATTAGTGATAGATTATAGATCAACATTAAGGTGAATAAACAATAGATGGGTACAAGTTCCAAAGTTTGAGATGAGATTTGTTTGTTATTCTTAGATGAATAATAATGAGGAAGCACTAAAGGACGTAGATTTATACATATAGGATAAGCAGCGAGAGAGTAACCTGGAGTTGGGTAGCAAACCTCGGTAATAGTAAACCGAAGTAAGTTTTATGGTATAGTATAACCTACCTAGATGCAGTAAATCCCTAAGGATAGATATACAAGGCTATGAAACAAGAGATAGAAATAGTCTTAAGTTCGATAAAGTACCAAGCGAAAGACATCAGTACACCTATAGATCCCTAGAGGGACAACTTGTCATAATTCTGTATATGTTCATAAAGTGAGGCTTAGAGATTGGGTAAAAGATGGAGGAAAAAGAGAATACGAGTTGTGAGGCGCTCATAAAAGGACACAGTTGTACATACTGCATGACATAAGGTATCAGATGTTACGATGTTGGAAGAATTCCAACCACATGTCATGGTGTGACAAAGAGGCCAAAAAGGGAGGAATGCCCAAGCGTTTGGATTTATTCACAAAACAGTTGCTTGGATGGAAAGATGAGCATTAAAGTATTCGTAAGAGCCATAGTTTATGAAACTGATAAGCACATCAGTCAACATTCGAGGACGAATGTTCCAAAGGGGGGAATGATGTTACACCCCAAGTTTTCATACGTGAGAGTACGTCGTAAGTCATTGATGTAAGCTCGGAAATGAGATTATATTTGGAAGCAAATAAATTAAGTTAATCATGTTACCTTGGAGGTTACAAATATTTAAGATCATGAATAACGAGTACCAAGAGGGTTGGAAATCATAGAAGCTAAACCAATTGAAGGAAATAAGTTTCGTCGAAAGTCGACAAGTTTCGAATGTTATAACATGTACTTTGGGGTGAGACTAGGGTTATTAACATGATATGAATTTTATTCTATGAGTTATTTTAGTCGTATTATATTCATTTTCTACATTTTGAAGGCAAGCAAGTTGTGGAACAAGAGTTGGCAAAGGTCATCACAAGTTACATTCATAAATTTGCTGAAATTTAGGTCAAATGTATCTGATAATTTCTCCATATATACTTGGAATCATGAGGTGTTGTACCTACCAAATTGAAGATCTACGAGTCTTATTTCTAATGCATTAAACCGTTTGTCTATACGACATTGGAGTAGAGAGATATTCATGTTTTCGCGAGACCGCGCAAGCAGCTCCCAATGGGACCCACTTAGGCGGTGGTTGACCTACTTCAATTTATAAACGATTTGGACGCCTATTTTTGCTCATTTTTCAACTACAATTCGTCTCCAAACTTCTCCTAACCCTCCTAAACATATACCACAAGGGTTTGAAGTGATTCCAAAGTGATTACACCATATTTCAACATCAAAACTTAGTACTAGTGAAGAACAACACCTCTTTGAGGTTGTGTTGTCATTGAGGATTGTTGTGGGCTGTATTTGGATGAAATTCCAAGTTGTTGCTGTTGTCTAAGGTGATTATAACAGCCTACTAATTGTGCTTAATCTTGCTTGTATGTTGGTTAAGTTGTTAGGATGATAATCTACAGGATAATACTTGGATTAGCTTAAGTCACTTCTATGGTGTTGTATTGCTATTAAGGGTTGTTGTAAACTGAATATAACTTGGATTTTGACTTGAAGTTACTGTATAATGTATGTATATTATGATCTTTCTTGTGCCTAAGGTTATCTTGATGTTCATTAAGTTAAATGGATGGACTAGACATGAACTAGTGAATAAAGTTGTTAATTGAGTATAGTTGAAGTTGTGGATTATTTTCGTTGTTATAAATATATGGTTTAAGGCTGGAATCATTGATTAATGACTTCACTATCATGTTAATGATACTTTTATGTTGATGTAAGAAGTCTATAAGGATTGATAAGGGGTATACGGATTCCAATCGGAGCTTGCCGCTCGTCGTAATGTAGTTGTGACTTGTTGTTGTTATATGGTGTCTTGATATTGATAATTATGTATTGATGGATTGCTCTGGTAATTGTTGTTGGTATATGGTATTGGAGGAGGCCCTTGTTACAAGGGATATGCTGCCCAAATTTACGTAAACGAGCTACTACCTTAAGTTATAGACTTAGCCTTTGCTCAACACTGATTTTGAATCTCCTTATACTATGATAGATTGAGTTGACTTGTTTGAAGAGTTGATTGGAAGGGATTAGTGACTCAACGGGTTTAAGGTATGTTAAGGCACTTTCTTCTTTCTTTTGGCATGATCTAAAGTGAAATGAATACGCTACTTCATAACGGATCTACTCCTAGCAACTAAGGTTGTCCATGTTGTTCTTTCCTTATAAAATTATTCTAAGCAAGTGTGTATGATCCTTGAATCCTACTAAGGTTCATATTGAGGGTATGGATGTCCATAGTGCTCTTAAGTCACTCCAAAAGGTTTAGAAGGTGATTTCATGAGTTGAGCATGCATTATATATATGTATCTATTTTACTCTACCGAGCCGCGCTATAGTCGGCCGGGTACGGCACCTATTGTGCAACCACTGATTAGTTGGGTTTACCGAGCTCCACATGGCCGGGTATGATTCTACCGAGCCTTATGATGGCTGGGTACGTTTTTACCTTGTCCTCTTTGAGGCCGGGTACGATATGATGATAGTGATGCCCACAGAGGCGAATGTTTTAAAAGGTTTATGTATATATATGTATTATGCATTTCATATCAGTAACCCCCAGAGGCACTCAGATGTTACATGTTGTATCTCCTCTATCTCTCTCTTTACATTACTGTTCTTGTTTAAGCTTTCCTACCTAACATACTCGGTACTTTATTCGTACTGACGTCCCTTTTGCCTGGGGACACTGCATTTCATGCCCGCAGGTCTCGATTGATTGGTTGACATTCCCCCAGTAGGCTATCAGCTCAGCGAAGGTGTTGGTACACTCCACTTGCTCTGGAGTTGCCTATCTGGTCAGTATGCTTTGGATATGTATTGATTGGTATGGTGGGTCCCTGTCCCGACCTTTATGATTTTATGTACTCTTAGAGGCTTGTAGACAGATGTCAGGTGTATGGATACTTGTAAGGCCTTGTCGACCTATGTTTCGAGTTTACTAATGGTCATGTCGGCCTTATAGGCCCGCATGTCACATATATTAGTTTGTATATCATGTTGGGTCTTCATATGTTGAGTATTCCTTTATGTTTTATTCTTGTTATCTCATGACGGGTTTTCTGGCTCATTTACTCATGATAACATGATAAGAAAGATATGTTACGTTTGTACTCGGTTGAGTAAAGCACCGTGTGCCCGTCGCGGCCCTTCGTTTTGGGTCGTGACATTGGACCAAGCCCTTTATGTTTTGAATTAAGTTTCCCTCACATAAGCCTTCCTAATTAGTTTGAATGGAACCTTTAACTACATGTAGTGTTAATTAATTAAGCCCATCAAATAGATTGGAGGTGAGTCATAATTAGATAACTCATAACTCATGGCCCTTTAAGCTATAGTTTGAATATCCTCTTAAAAATGCAATTGAGGCGCGCCGCGCCAAGTAAAATGACAAATCGCGTGGCCCTCTTTAATTACGTATTTAAAATTATTTAGAATTCTAGGCGTGCCATTTAGTAAATTTCCATGGCCCTCGCAAAGTTAAAAACGCGTAGTTGCTTTAGGTGCGATATATTAATAAAGTTACTTTCCTAAATTCGGGTGCGCATTTATGTGACCCAAATCCAAATCTCAACGATATTAAAGTATGTCAAGGACCATGGATGCATTTATGTGACGTGGTTCAAGACGTATTTTAATAACGTTGCAATCTTTTTTAAATAATTAAATGAAGCGGTTAAAAATTCAGAATTTGCACATAGGTTTAAAACTTGTTTAAAATTAAATAATTAAGCAGAATATAACAGTTGAGCGACTGTGCTAGAACCAGGGAACTCGGGAATTCCTAACACCTTCTCCCGGGTTAACAGAATTCCTTACCCGAATTTCTGGTTCGCGGACTGTTAAACATAGTCAATATTTTCCTCGATTCGTGATTTGAACCGGTGACTTGGGACACCACAAATTATCCTAAGTGGCGACTCTGAATTTTCAAATAAATAAATCCCGTTTCGATTGTCACTTTAAGTGGAAAAACTCCTTTATGCACCCTTTCCCTGGGGTATAGGTAAAAAAGGAGGTGTGACAGCTCTGGCGACTCTGCTGGGGATCGAACCCAGAATCTCTGGTTCAGGGTTCAAGAATTCGAGCATAGAATAATTGTTATGTTTGGCTTTATTTATTATCTGATTGGGCCTAATGTGTTAAATGTTGCTTTTTATCGCTTTGATGTTATCTGAACTGTATATATAAACTGCTACGAAACCCCTCTCTTGTCTCTCATGAGGAGTGCACGCTGGTCGTGACTTCTTTCTGTTAGTGTCAAATCCCAAATAGAACGAGGATCGGACAAGTTGCAAAGTCGGATGATCCTTTGGTTACCGGTACGCAGCCCCCTCCTCGGCCCGAGTTGTCCGCTCGGGTAAGCCAGGTATAGAACAAATAAACCCAGGGTTTTAAACCTAGTATAACAATACCTCATGCCAGATCCCTAGTAGGAGCGTTTTGCTTGCATCATGTGCATATCTGACTTTGGAGACTCAACACAGGGTTTGGGTCTATCTAGGACAGGTGCACCCGAAATAAAAGACCACCCTGATGCATCTTACTTGCTACTTGTGCATTTATTTGCTTCAGATTTGCATGCTGACCAGATTTTGAATAAAAGGAGAGAATTTGGAAAATAAATAGCAGTATGAGGGTTAAAGAGAGTTAATCGCCTATTTTGAAAAAAACCAATGTCCAAATCGTGTCGAAACTCTGCTGAATTTTTGAGAAATTAGTTTGTTTTATTTGCCAATGGAATGAAAAAAAGAGTTTTGTTTTCAAAAAAAATAGTTTGTTTTATTAGCCCGAACTACGCCAGTTTGATTCTCACAGGGTGTGAGATACGTAGGCAACCCCCATCGGGTCCAACTTCCTTTTTGCAAAAAAATAATACAAAAGAACAAAAATTTTACTTCTATTAGAAAATAGTTAGGGTGATGCCATTCTTGTCAGAAATAGCCGAATGCCCCTAAAAGGGCGCCGGAAGGCTATTTTTGCAAGAACAGCTACCTGGAGTCATTTTTCAAGGTTTTCACTGTTTAGCCAACACAACCTTAAAATCTTTCTCTTTGAGGTGCTGAAAGGCAGTATTTGCAAAACCAGATTTCATTTTTGAAAGAAAAAAGAAAAAAAGTGTCGATTTTGTCTTTGAGTCAAATGAGTCTTGATTTTGCTTAACCACCATAATAAATGTGCAGAATGAGCACGAGTCCAAGTTTGTCGGTAGCAGTCATGAACAAGATCCCTTTGGAGTTGCATATGTGGTGGGAAGATCTAGGAAAATCGGAGCAGGATAAGGTCAATATACATTTGGGAGGTCTCACCGGGTTGTTAAAAATCAGGCCTAGAAGAGATGTCGTAAAGGCTTTGGTTACGTTTTGGGACCCGGCCCATAACGTGTTTCACTTTTCGGATTTTGAACTCACCCCAACCTTGGAAGAGATAGCAGGTTATATGGGAAGTATTGAAGGGCTGAGGCATAAGTATCTGATCGCTCCAAGAGCCGTTAACTCTCACAAGTTCATGGATTTGCTAAAGATAAGCAAGGGAGTAACGTATTCCGAGTTGGAGAATGGTTTTGCTATTCTACGTTTTATGTACTAGAGGTACGGGCATGTAGGAGGGTTCAGTGATCCGGCAAGCGGGGTTTGTAGCAAAAGAAACCGAACAAAATGGGATGAGCATAGGCGTTTCGCCTTCATGGTAGCTTTTTTAGACCTTGTGGTATTTCCCCGAAAAGACGGGAATATCAATTTACGGGTGGCCGGAGTCGTCAAGGTCCTGATTACCAATGCTAAGAGCATTCTCGCCTCTATGATAGTGTCTGAGATATACCGAGCTCTCACAGCCTGTAAAGCTGGGGCAGATTTCTTCGAGGGGTGCAATTTGCTATTACAGATGTGGATGATCGAGCACCTGTGCCATCACCCTCAGTATATGAGTTATGGATCCACAGAGAAAAGTTGTATTGAAGAGTTTGACATAAGAATTGCAGGGTTTAAGCTGCCAGAGGGGTTTGAAGAGTGGGTATCCTGCCTTCGCTCCATTACTGTAGGGCAAATAGAGTGGACATTGGGTTGGCATCTTGTTGAAGAAATTGTGTATGCCTGCCACTGGTCCTTACTTCCTCCTAATGGGTCTGCGGGGTATTCAGCCTTACGCTCCTTACCGGGCGATGAGACAGTTGGGAAGGTGTCAGGTGATGCACCCAAATGAAGATCTTAGTACGCATGCGGTCGAGGTTAGTTCTAACGGTCAATTTCATGAAGAGACAGTTTGTTCTATTTGGAATGAATGCCAGTACTTGATAGTAAACACTCGAGTGCGTGATTTATCTAGAGGCGAAGTCTCACCCGCCTATCTTGCTTGGTATTGAAAGAACAACACTGCAAGGGCTGAACCAGAAAGACCAGCCAAAAAGCCTCATGTTCAAGAATTCGTTGAAGCGTCACAAGAACAGTGGGCTTGGGTGGCTAAGGAGAATAAGTACAGGGCCATAATAGGAAAATTGGAAAAGCAAATAAGAGAGCTTCAATTCGAGAGTAGCTTGCAGATTGCGGCGGATGAAGGGGAAAAGAAAAGGCTAGACAAAGAAAATGAAGCCCTTCGAGCTCAAATTCAGAAGATGAAAGTAGCGGCAGAAAATCCAGCCCGAAGCGACAGGGATGAAAAACTCATAGCTAACCTAAGGTAGAAAGTGAGTGACTATAGTTTCGATTCGAACAAAGCAGAAAGTGAACTAGCCAAGGCTCAAAAACAATTGGCTAAAAACGCAGACGAACGGGTACGCCTATTTAGGCAGTTGAGAGAAAGGTACGATGATGAGGTCGCAGGGTTAAAGAAAAAGGTCATCGCCACGGAAAACAAAATGATCAAGCAGGCAAAAGACTTCAAAATTGAAAGGGAACATTGTTATACGGCATTGGCGCAGTTAGAAATAGAGTTACAACAACTTCAGGAACAAAATTATGCTGCTGAGCAAACTTTGGAGGCTAGGGCCCAGCAGATTGGTTGTTTGCTACAAGAAAAGGGCGTCATGAGAGAGAGAATTAGAAACATCACTGACTACATCGTTATGAAGTGCCACGTCTGTGAGGATATGACTCGCACTACATTCTTTGCAGCGGTGATGAACTTTGATAAACAAATAATGAACGACTTGGACCAACTTCAAAGGGATCTTGCACATAGGCCCGTGGAGAGACCGAATGATATCCCGCGGGCACTAGGAGCATTGATGTATTCATGATTTCTTTAGTTTGAGTCTGCATTTCCCTTTTGTTAAGCGTCTGTCAATCGTGTTGAGTTTTCTTTCTGCTAAAGTCCGTCAAATTGTTTTCGAGTCTGTATTTTCTTCTTTTGGAATATAATGTCTATTTTTGGAGTCTGTATTTCATATTTGCATCAAAATCTGTTAGTCTTTTGGAACTTGTTAGTTTTGAGTTTGTGATGGAAGAATTTGTTGTTTTATTTTATAAAAATTGAAAATCCCAAAAATGTTTTATTTCGCACTTATCTACAAGAACTACGCTTGGTCTGATTCATGCGGGGTCATGATACGTAGGCAATCTCCATATGATTCGACAGCAATCAAAAGAAAAAAAGAGATTGATAGAGGAAAAGAGGGAAAGAAAATAAGAGGAAAGAGCGGAAAAACAAGAAAGAAAAAGAGAAAATAAGAGAGGGTAAAAACAAAGAGAGAACAGAGGCCAGAATGAGAGGAAAGAAAAAGAAAGGAAAAGAAAAGGGGATGTTTGCAATTAAAAGAAAGAAAGGGTTGGGATGACGCATGCAACCGATCAAATACATAATAGAGACGGTTAACTGTTTAGGTGCATTCATGCCCAATGTGCGGTTACCAATCTATTAAAGCCTACTCGCTAACAAGGTTGTTTGTTTGATGTATTAAGTCCAGGCAGGTGGTTAGTTGATTGGCATTCTGGCAACTCACTCATACAACACCCGATCAAAAGACAGGCTGAATATGGCCAACCAAGAATCGGAGACAAGTATTGTTGACCCATCAAAAGAGGTGGAAGAACTAGATGTTAATGCAATGAGGGAAGAGATGTATAAGTTAAAGCAGCAGATGGCTGAAATGTACCAAGCCCGGGCAAAAGGGCATCCACTATCGGTTTATCCCGCCAATCCTGCTTATATCCCACCATCAGCCCAACCTTCGGAGCCTCCCACTGTGAACTCATCTCCAGCCTTTCCCCTCTACCAGCAATGCCAAGGCACTACTTCCTATACTTCTCAAGTTCCACTACCCAAACAAGTCCCACACCCTCCCCCATAAATTACACCTGTTTTTGTGGCACCTCCACCTGCTACATTACACCTATCTTCCAGTGAACCCTTCTTCCAAACTCACGACAACCAGTATTATCCCTCTGAACCCACCTTCAAATTTCCAAAACCATATCCTTACACCCCTCATCTTGATCTCCCGGCAGAGACCGACAGACCACCCAAAAATCTCGAGCATGAAGAGATGATCAGAAAGGTCAAAAGATTAGAACAGTCGTTCCGAGATATGAGGGGTTTGAGAGGTTAAGTAAGTGTGGCCTATAAGGATTTACGTTTATTCCCAGATGTTCAGTTGCCAGCGAGGTTCAAAATGCCCAAGTTTGATTTGTACGATGGGCATGGTGACCCAGTAGCACACTTAAGAGGATTTTGTACCAAGATGAGAGGAGCAGGTGGCAGAGATGAACTACTGATGGCGTATTTCAGCCAAAGTTTGAGTGGATCGGCGTTAGAATGGTACACTAGACAAGACCACAACAGGTGGTACACATGGGATGATTTGGCCCAAGGCTTCGCCTGTCATTTTCAGTATAATCTCGAAATTATCCCAGACCGTCTGTCATTTACGAAGATTGAGAAGAAGCCCGGTGAGAGTTTCCGAGAATATGGGTTTCGCTAGAGAGAGCAAGCAGCGAGGGTTGACCCACCGATGAAAGAGAGTGAGATGGTTGATTATTTCTTGCAGGCTTTGGAGTCCACTTATTTTGGTCATTTGGTGTCAGCAGTGGGCAAGTCCTTTAATGATGTTGTGAAAATAGGAGGCATGGTTTAAGAGGGACTCAAGTCCAATAAAATCATGAGTTATTCAGCAATCAAAGCAACCACTCAGGCCATTCAAAACGGTACTGGGGGTGTGCTCGGAAAGAATAAGAAAGAGGATGTTGCAACGATCGAATCGACAGCTTGGGGTGGATCCAGGAACCTTCCACCGTTCTACATCTAGCCTCGACCCTATCCCCAGACATACCCCCACACTCAATATAGCCCACCACAACACTACTACCCACCGCCAGATCCCCATTTTTCTGTCTATCATGCACAAACCTATACCTAATCTCCCGCTCATATCCAATGGCGTGCGCCAGCTCCACAGAGTCCCTACCAAGCTCCACAAAATACCCATCCACTCCCAAAAGCCTACAAAAACCCTCCTGGAACAGGTTTTTGACCTAATCAAGCCTTTAAGAATGAAAGGTTGCAGAAGAAGAAGACTTTCACTCCATTGGGAGAATCATATACTAGCTTATTCCATAGACTAAGACAGTTGGGTATGTTGAATCCTATCGAGGCCAAAATGCCGAATCCCCTTCCCAGAAATCTTGATCGCTCGGTGAGTTGTGAGTATTGTTCAGGGGCCCTGGGCCATGACACAGAGAAATGGTGGAACCTAAAAACAGTTGTACAAGAGCTCATTGATACTCATCGAATCAAGGTTCAGGCCCCAGAAACACCAAATATCAACCAGAATCCGCTACCAGCTCACCATGAGACCCATATGATTGAGTTTATACACAAGAGAGGGGAGGCTAAGAAACCCTCGCAGACGGTGATGATGATCCGCTCCAATGAAACCAGTTCAAATGAAAAGGTAACCAGTGGGAAATCAGTGGTCCAGATGAAAGGGGTAGACAATAAGCCAGCTGTGGTAGTCGAGAAATGGTCTTCAAGCACTATTGCAGTGAACCCAGAGAATGCTAAAGTGGTGGTACCAGGGGTTACAAGTAAAACTGTTGTGGTTGTGAAGGGTGCTTGCACGGAGCCTGTTATCATAAAACCAGTAACTCAATTACCGATAGTCGACAACAAGGCGGTCCCGTGGAATTATGAACGAGTGACAGTAACTTACCAGGGGAAAGAGGTTCGAGAAGAAGTGTGTGAGACACATGGTTTGACTCGATCGGGGAGATGCTTTGCCCCCGAAGAGTTTAGGAAAGCTAAGACTTCAAAAGATAACCCAGTGTTGGTGAAGAAAGTCGTGACCGAGGAAGAAGCAGAGGAATTTTTGAAAAAGATGAAAGTCCAAGACTATTCCATTGTGGAGCAGTTGAGGAAAACACCGGCTCAAATTTCGTTATTGTCATTATTTATCCATTATGACGAGCACCGTCGGGCTTTGATGAAGATCTTCAATGAGGCCTACGTTCCAGACAAAATCTCAGTAAACCACTTGGAAAAGATAGCTAACAAGATATTTGAGGTAAACAGAGTCACTTTTTATGATAATGAGTTGCCCGTGGAGGGTACTGAGCATAATAGAGCCCTCTATATAACGGTGAAATGCGAAGATTCCGTGGTTACTCGGGTACTGATTGACAATGGGTCTAGTGCGAACATTTGTCCTCTCTCCACGTTAAACAAGCTGAAAGTGGAAGATGAAAGAATTCACAAGAATAGTATTTGCGTTCGGGGATTCGATGGTGGAGGGAAAGATTTAGTTGGGGACATAGTGCTTGAGCTTACCATAGGACTAGTTGATTTTACTATGGAATTCTAGGTACTCGATGTGGATGTTTCTTATAACCTGCTATTGGGACGACCTTGGATTCATGCTGCCAAGGCAGTCCCGTCTACTCTGCATCAAGTCGTCAAGTTTGAATGGGATCGACAGGAAATTGTTGTACACGGTGAAGATAATTTATGTGTGCCCAATGATGCCATTGTTCCGTTATAGAGGTTGACGACGACAAGGGACCGTGGGTTTATCAAGTTTTCGACACAGCATCGGTAGAGAAAATTCCGTAAGGAAAGTGCGTTCCCAATCCAAAGATGGATGCGGCATCAGTCATGGTAGCCGTTGAAATGTTGAAAATTGGTTTTGTACCGGGCAAGGGATTGGGTGCATCACTGCAAGGTATTGTGCAGCCAGTTTCTCTTCCAAACAATCTGGATACTTTTGGTCTGGGGTTCAAGCCCACTATTGCAGATGTGAGACAAGCCCGCAAAATGAAACAGAAAGTATGGGCACTGCCAAAGCCAATCCCGCGTCTGTCCAGATCATTCGTCATGTCGGGTGTCAGAAAGCAATTGTTGTCAAAGGTTCCTAGATTGGTGCTGATGGAGACTTGGAGCCGGGACTCGAAAGGTTGTTCGCTGAGGTTAACATGGTTAGGTCGGGGAAGGGTCAAGCATGGCAGATGTGCAATTCGTGGGACCACGTGCAAAAGTCAACAATTGGGAAGCCACTCCTCTTCCTATCCGGAGGGAGTCTCGGTAGTGGGTTTTGATTTTCTTTTAGTTGTCTGAATTATTCCAAGGTCTGTAATTCAGATATTATGTTCCGTCCAGTTGGATGTGTTAAAACCCTGTTATCTTTAAATTCAATGAAATGCAATTGTCCCTTTTCTTTCATTCCTTCTAATTTTATTTTTGTTTCTTCTTCTTTTGTACAATTCTTTTTATGCTGATATCAATGACATGACATGCATGAGGAATGTTCAGCCCAGTTTTAAAAGCCAATCTAACTCTGAAATAATAATACAAGAAATTGAGTGTGATGACGAGTTGGAATTTGAGGATGATGAGGCCTATGAAGAAATTAGTAAGGAACTAAGTCATTTTGAGGAAAAGCCCAAACCTAACTTGAACAATACACAAGTAGTTAATCTATGGGACCAAGATAATGTCCGTGAAACTAAAATAAGTGTCCATCTGGAACCTCAACTCAGGGAGGAGATAATTAAAGCACTGCTCGAATACAAAGATGTTTTTGCAGGGTCCTATGATGACATGTCGGGTCTAAGCACTGATTTGGTGGTTCACAAGTTGCCCACTGACCTGGCGTTCCCTCTTGTCAAACAGAAGTTGAGAAAATTCAAAACGGATATGAGTGTAAAGATCAAGGAAGAGGTCACCAAGCAGTTCGATGCCAAAGTCATTCGGGTCACCCGGTATCCCACCTGGTTAGCCAATGTTGTGCCTGTATCGAAGAAGGATGGCAAGACCAGGGTGTGTGTTGACTATCGAGATCTCAACAAGGCAAGTCCAAAAGATAATTTCCCGTTGCCGAACATCCATATCTTGATTGACAATTGCGCCAAACATGAGATTTGTTCTTTTGTGGATTGTTACGCGGGTTATTATCAGATCTTAATGGACGAAGAAGATGCAGAAAAGACGACATTCATCATACTGTGGGGAATGTACTACTATCGGGTCATGCCATTTGGTTTGAATAATGCTGGAGCAACCTACATGAGGGCAATGACAACAATATTCCATGATATGATACACCAAGAAATCGAGGTGTACGTGGATGATGTGATCGTGATGTCTAGAAAGTAGTCCGACCACGTCAGGGATTTGAAGAAGTTCTTTCGAAGGCTTCGCAGGTACAATCTCAAGCTTAATCCTGCAATGTGTGCTTTTGGGGTGCCATCTGGCAAGTTGTTGGGGTTCGTAGTCAGCCACCGGGTTATTGAATTGGACCCATCAAAAATCAAGGCCATCCAGGAATTGCCACCTCCGAAGAACAAGACCGAGGTGATGAGTTTGTTGGGGAGATTGAATTATATCAGCAGGTTCATCGCTCAGCTTAGGACAACTTGTGAGCCTATCTTCAAGCTGTTAAAGAAAGACGCTGTGATAGGTGGACATATGAATTCCAGGAGGCGTTTGATAAGATAAAGGGGTATTTGTTAAATCCACCCGTCTTGGTCCTGCCAGAACCAGGGCGACCTTTGATTCTATATTTGACGGTATTGGAAAATTCATTCGGCTGTGTATTGGGTCAACATAATATCACTGGTAGGAAGGAGCAGGCCATCTATTACCTCAGCAAGAAGTTCACGTCCTATAAGGTTAAGTATACTCATTTTGAGAGGACATGTTGCGCCCTAACTTGGGTGGCACAGAAGCTGAAACACTATTTGTCATCTTATACTACTTACCTCATATCTCACTTAGATACATTGATGTGTATCTTTTAGAAGCCTATGCCCACAGGGAGGCTTGCAAAGTGGCAGATCCTGCTCACAGAGTTTGACATTGTCTACATAACTCGGACTGCATTGAAAGTACGGGCCTTGGCAGACCATTTGGGCCAAGAATCCGATTGATGAAGATTATGAACCTTTGAAAACTTATTTCCTTGATGAAGAGGTGATGTATGTTGATGATTTGGAACAAGTTGAGAAGTCGGGATGGAAACTTTTCTTTGAAGGGGATGCAAACATGAAGGGTGTGGGAATAGGAGCGGTACTTATTTCTGAAACAAGGCAACACTACCCTGTTCCAGCTCAGCTTCGTTTTTACTATACCAACAACATGGCTGAGTACGAGGCATGTATTTTGGGTTTGAGGTTAGCTGTGGATATGGGTGTCCAGGAAGTCTTGGTCTTGGGTGACTCGAACCTCTTGGTACACCAGATTCAGGGAGAATGGGAAGCACGGGATTTAAAACTCATACCGTACAGACAATGTTTGCATGATCTTTGCCAGCGGTTTCAGTCGATAGAATTGAGGCATATCCCGAGGATCCATAATGAAGTCACCGATACTTTGGCCACTCTGGCGTCAATGTTACATCATCCAGATAAGGCTTTTGTGGACCCTTTGCAGATTCAGGTCCGTGATCAGCATGCTTACTGTAATATGGTGGAAGAAGAACTGGATGGGGAGCCATGGTTCCATGATATCAAAGAATACCTCCGGATGGGGGTATATCCGGTACAGGCCATAGGTGATCAGAAAAGAACAATTCGACGATTGGCAAGTGGATTTTTCTTCAGTGGAAGGATATTGTACAAATGAACTCCAGATCTGGGATTGCTAAGGTGCATAGATGCAAGACAGGCGATAGCTATCATGATCGAGGTACATTCCGGAGTTTGTGGACCGCATATGAGTGGGTACGTTCTGGCAAAAAAAATTCTCCGAGCAGGTTACTATTGGCTCACTATGGAGCGGGATTGCATCGGTTCTGTGCGCAAATGTTATCAGTTTTAAGTGCATGGAGATTTGATTCATTCTCTACCATCTGAATTACATACAATGTCTGCACCATGGCCTTTTGTTGCTTGGGGCATGGATGTCATCGGGCCAATCGAGCTGGCAGCATCAAATGGACACAGATTTATTCTTGTAGCCATAGATTATTTCACCAAGTGGGTTGAAGCGAAAACTTTCAAATCCATGACCAAAAAAGCAGTGGTCGACTTTGTGCATTCAAATATCATCTGTCAGTTTGGGGTTCCGAAGGTAATCATCAAGGACAATGGCGCTAATCTCAATAGTCATCTGATGATGGAGACATGTCAGCAGTTTAAGATTATACATCGCAATTCCACCCCATATCGCCCTAAGACGAATGGAGCAGTCGAGGTAGCCAACAAGAATATAAAGAAGTTACTTCGAAAAATTGTGGAAGGTTCTAGACAGTGGCATGAAAAGTTGCTGTTTGCATTGCTGTGTTATCGCACTACTATCCGTACTTCAGTAGGGGCCACCCCTTATTTGTTGGTATATGGCACGGAGGCGGTAATACCCGCAGAAATTGAAATCCCATCCCTTCGGATTGTCGCTGAGGCAGAAATTGATGACGTTGAATGGGTCAAAACCCGCTTGGAGCAATTAAGTCTGATTGATGAAAAACGATTGGCAGCTGTATGTCACGGTCAACTATACCAACAGAGAATGGCAAGAGCATATAACAAAAAGGTACGTCCACGGAAGTTCGAAGTGGGTCCATTAGTGTTGAGATGTATCTTGCCTCATCAGGCTGAAGCAAAAGGAAAGTTTGCCCCAAACTGGCAGGGGCCATTTTTCGTAACTAGGGTGTTGTCCAATGGCACGCTATATTTGACAGATGTGGAAGGGAAATGTGCAGAAATGGCTATCAATTCCGATGCGGTCAAGAGATACTATGTATATTTTTTTGTTTGATTGTACTTGGTTGTATTTGGCATATTTTGAAGATTGAAATGACGAAGGCGTTTTGTTCTGCTATCTAAACACTTGATCCCTCGTCACCCCTTTTGAGCCTTATTTATTTTCTTTCTTACCCCTCTTTTGGAATCGGTAGCAAAGTTCAGAAATGCAAAGCGCAAAAGATAAGTAAAAAAAAAGAGAAAAAGAGAAAGAAAAGAATGAAAAGAAAAAAAGAGTAAAAAAACAACAAAAAGAGAAAAAGAAAGCAGAAAAGAGAAAGAAAGCAAAAAAGAGAAAGAAAGGAAAGAGAGAAGAGAAAATCACAACAAGAAACTAATTCCTATGTCATGAACTACGTTTGACCTGATTCCTTTTAAGGATACGTAGGCAGCCTCACGGTTCAGTCTCATCAAAACAAAATCCAGAAATCCCCATGCAAGAAACTGGGGCACAAGTTGTGGTTTTTGAGAGAAATCTGATTCCAAAAGTTGTAATTTTAACCTAGTTGAATTGTTTTGAGCCTTTTATAGCCTTTCTTCCTAACACTGTCCAAAAGCCCGCATTACGGTCCAAAGAAAGACCTTCTGATCAGTCTTTGAGAAGTGCCAAGCCGAGCAGGTAAAATGTAATTCATGTCAGGGGAAACACTCTAGTTCAAGTAGGAAAAATAAAATGAGAGAGTCTTATTGGTGAAAACCTTCACAGGCACCGTAAGGCGACGGGAGTTGAGAGAAAAATGAGAGAGTCTTATTGGTGAAAACCCTCATGGGCACCGTAAGGCGAAAGTGAGTTGAGAGATGAACGAATGAAAGAGGTTTGCTGGTGAAAACCTTTCAAGGCACTGCAGGATGGACAAGGTCAAGGTTTGGGTAAAGTAATCAGGTCATAGAAATTCGGGGGCAACGAAGTACGGCAACTAAAAGTTGATTGGTTGGACAGATTGGGTCGATTAATCCGAAATGTATGTCATGATCATTGGTACCAGCTGTTCCACTCAGATAAGTTTCTTTTTCTTTTTCATTTTGTAGCAGTCATCTGCTTTTGGATTCTTCTTATCCTTAACCCGCAGAGTCATTGCATTTCATTTTTTGTTTGGGTATTTATCTAAAGATGTTTCAATGTCAGTCTTGTCCAAATCAAGTGAAAGGGATTTCAAAGCTCACTGCCAACTTCCAAAATTGCAAAGCACGGAGTGGTCAAAGCATACCAAGGGTAACATGATGTAAGAGAGGGGTACAAAGAATCACCGGAAGTTTCATCGGTGGAATGGATTGGTAATGTCGTGGGAGATGCAAAAGTTCAGATAAAAGGGTCAGAAGTAAAATAACAGCATGGGTATAGGACACTCGGTTCGTCAAAGGTCATGGGGTTTGAAAGTCAGTCAAAAAGTCAAAGCAGTTCAGGACCAGTTCGGGAAAGCCAGTAAGGACAAAATAATGCAGTAGAAAGATTTTCAGCAAGAATGCCATCAGCTAACCACCACTTTAAACTGACAAAATTTTCTTTTATTGAAACAGGGGCATAAAATTCGTTGGATTCGGAGAAACTCTCCGTGGAGAAAGACATTCACCAAACAGGTTTGATTTTTGATTTTCAGGACCCTCCTGGAAAATTGGACCTAGTTTAAAGTTTGGAAAATAGCATAATCTAGCATAAATGTATCCCAAAAGAATATAAGTTGTTTTAGAAGTTTGCATGTTCGAGATAGGATTCAATTAGGAGTTTCCAGGACCCTCCTGAATAATGGGACTTAGTTTAAGAGTTCAATTAGATAACAACATTTAGCGTAAAGTCTGCTGTAGGATAGTATAATTCAGCCATAAAAGCTGTCACCTTTAAGAATAAAATTTGACTTTTGAGTTTCAGGACCCTCATGGATAATGGGAAGTAGTTTAAAGATCCTCTTAGATAGCAAGATTTAGCAGAAGTCACACCTGTAGAAGATATAACTTAGATTTTAAATTGTCGTTTAGTTAAGAGTTGTCAGGACCCCCCTGAATAATGGGACCTAGCTTTCAAATCCTTAGTAATACTTGGTAATATGATTTAGTTTTACAATCACATCTGTCCCCAGCCACCAAACTGGGGCAGAAAATTTTCTTTGTTTTTGTCTATGTCGAAGTCAGGAGCCCGCCTGGAGAGCAGGGAATACATCTCAAGTTGAAGTAAGGAGCCCGCCTGAAGAGCAGGGAATACTTTCAAGCATAGCAGTCAGGAGCCCGCCTGAAAAACAAGGGAGTGCAATTTAAATTTTTGCTTTCAAATTCCTTGTTTTGTCTATTATGAAGTCAGGAGCACACCTGGAGAGCAGGGAATACATTCAAGTTTAGCAATCAGGAGCCCACCTGGAGAGTAGGGAATACGTTTCAAGTTGAAGTCAGGAGCCCGCCTAGAGAGCAGGGAATACATTCAAGTTTAGCAATCAGGAGCCCGCCTGGAGAGTAGGGAGTACTTTCAAATGTTGAAGTCTGGAGCCCGCCTAGAGAGCAGGGAATACATTCAAGTTTAGCTTTCAAATTTTTTGCTTTGATTATTTTGAAGTCAGGAGCCCGCCTGGAGAGTAGCTAGTACACTTCAAGACGAGGTCAGGAGCCCGCCTGGAGAGCAGGAAATACTTTCAAATGGAGCATTCAGGAGCCTGCTTGTAGAACAAGGGAGTACCATTTAAGTTTAGCTTTCAAATTCTTTGCTTTGTTTATTTTGAAGTCAGGAGCCCGCCTGGAGAGCAGGGAATACATTTCAAATTGAAGTCAGGAGCCCGCCTGGAGAGCAGGGAATACTTTCAAATGCAACAGTCAGGACCCCGCCTGGACAACAAGGGAGTACCATTCAAGTTTAGCTTTCAAATTCTTTGCTTTGTTTATTTTGAATTCAGGAGCGCGCCTGGAGAGTAGGGAGTACACTTCAAGACGAGATCAGGAGCCCGCCTGAAGAGCAGGGAATACTTTCAAATGGAGCAATCAGGAGCCCGCCTGTAGAATAAGGGAGTACCATTTAAGTTTCAGCTTTCAAATTCTTCGCCTTGTTTATTTTGAAGTCAGGTGCCCGCCTGGAGAGCAGGGAATACTTTCAAATTCAGCAGTCGCCTGGAGAACAAGGGAGTACCATTCAAGTTTAGCTTTCAAATTTTTTGCTTTGTTTATTTTGAAGTCATGAGCCCGCCTGGAGAGTAGGGAGTACACTTCAAGACGAGGTCAGGAGCCCGCCTGGAGAGCAGGGCATACATTCAAATGGAGCATTCAGGAGCCCGCCTGTCGAACAAGGGAGTACCATTTAAGTTTCAGCTTTAAAATTCTTCGCTTTGTTTATTTTGAAGTCAGGTGCCGACTGAAGAGCAGGGAATATATTTCAAGTTAGTAGTTAGGAGCCCGCCTGGGTAGCGTGGGAATACATTCACATTTTGAAGTCAGGAGCCTTCCTGGATAGCATGGGAATACATATCAAGTTCAGTAGTCAGGCACCCACATTAAGAAGGGAAAACATTTCAGTTTACAATTCAAGTTGACAACAAACAGATGTCCCTGAGAGAATGGAGAACAACAAGGCAACAAGAAACACAAGAGCAAGCTTGAAGATATAGATAGGACTTTTGTAATCCATAGATCATAGTCTAGTCTAGCTTTTGTTTTGTTTTGACATGGTGTAATAAGGAGGTTCAGTAAGCAGTAGCAGCAACAGTGGAAGCCCATATTCATGGTAGTCCCAGCTACCAAACATTCCTGAACTACACTGACCTGATTCCTTTTTAGCCAAGGATATGTAGGCAACCTCGGAAGCAATTTGCGGTCAAATCTTTCAAAGATGCTTCCCACGGAGTATTCAGACGGGCAAAAATCGTTCCTATCCGCTCACTTTATCTTTGCACGAAAACTCTTCGTGTTTCCGCGCAAAGATGGGCAGCTGGGAGCACGTGATTTTTTCTCTATATGAATTACTCCCATAAATTAAAAAAAAAAACAATTTCTTTCAGTGTTTGCAATTTTGGGGATTTTCGTGACATTTTCTGGTAATTGTCTGCATTTATCTGTGCATTTTTATTTTTATTTAATTAATGAAAATTTCAAAAAACATGTTGCATTTGCATTTAGGATTTAATTTTACATTCTAGGATTAATTGACAAATTAGTTATTTTATAAAATGGGAAAAATCATAAAAATAGTTTATTTTGCACTTTTAATTTTTATTTTTTATTTTGGTAGTTTTTCCTTTAATTTGGTTTTAATTATTTGTAGTAGCAATTATTAGGGTTAATTAATTTAATTTGGTAGGATAATTTGGTTTAGGATTAATTTTAATTTTGGAAAAAAGAAAAAGATTTTTAAAAGAAAAGGAATTGAGAATTAATGGAAAATTGGAAAAAGAATGGAAGAGGTAGAATTGGGCTGCCTTCTGTTAAAAGTGCCCAGGCCCAAAGCCATTTTTCCCCGTACCCGTCCAGGCCCAGACCGTCCAACCCGGTCTAAACCCCCCCAGTACCATACGACGTCATTTTAGCAGGCTTGATCTGGGCCGTTGATATCGCCTGATCCAACGGATCAGAACTGGGGGGGTTTCAATATATATATGTCCAAACGTACCCTACCCCCCCTTGTTTCATCGTTCCAACACCCCCGTCTTCAGAGAGCCCAAACCTAACCCTAACAGAACCGCCCCTTTTCCGCCACCATCCACCAGCGACGCCACCTCCAACTACTCCCAAAATAACACCCCGTGACCATCAAGAGCCCCTCATCCCAAATTCCCCCTCCGTTTTCCTCGAATCAACCCAGAACGTCTTGAATCTAGTTTTGAAAGAAAACCCTAGCGCCTCCCTTGTGCTCTCCCGTGGCGGCGGCGCCTCCGTTCAACCCCAAACTAACACCCCACAACCCCCAGGATACCCTCATGCCAAATCCACAACTACTCTCTTTCGAATCGGCCCGGAGCTCCGCGAATCTCGAATCTGAGGTCAACCCCAAAAGTTCAAAACCACTCTATCGTCAATCCTGGTACATGCATGGACAGAAGGAACCATTCTTCGAGGTCTGAAGTTCGGATTCAAATGTTCGACCTTAGCTTTGTTAGGGCTTTCATCTCCGATGGATTCCGAGGTCTAAATCGATAAGCTCTTTTCTTCTCTTATCTTCTCTTCCTTTTTTGATTGTCTTATTCTCTTCTTCATCCCCTTTTCTTTAGCTTAATCTTCTTATATTAGTCTGGATGAAACTCGACTAATCTCTCGAGTTTAGATTGGTCTTCCGGTCATTGTCTTTCTCTTCTTCGTGAAAGTTTGTTTTCTGATTTCTTTAGCCCATTGTGTTAATAGAATGGATAATTCGCCGATCTTGTTTTCTGTTTAGCCATTCAAGTTATTTTTTTAAATTAAGTTACTTCAACTGAGTTAAATCCTTGCCTAGTCATCGTTAATTGATCAGTAAATTAGTAGATTTGCTTTGAAATCATTTCATGTTATCATGGCTTGTAGATTTTTCTTTTTCAAATAGATAAGTGTTCGCCTGGGCTTTGGTTTGTCTTTGGTCCATTTGGCTAAGAGTAGCCCGTCCAAATTGGTTTGGTTTCTTGGGGTAAATTTAGCCGTGGGTTAATTTGACCCATGTCTCATTTGGGTTTTAAGGTAAATAATAGGGGTATGGGGGTTAGTTTGGGTAGTCTTAGTGAGGAAATCTACTTGTAACTGTCTGGGAAGCTTCTAGGAAGCTGGGGAGGGGACTACTTTGTAAAATCTGAATTTAAATCAGGGGTGTATAAGCTAGAATAGAAACTAAAAAGGACTGAATGGCAAAAATGTATCTCCTTGGGTTTGCCCTATTTGGTTGCCTATAAAGGCATCTCTTCCTTGTCATTCAAGGCAGAATTAGAAGCGGTTGGAGAACTAAAATACAGACCCAAAAGACTGGGAAGGGCTAAAAGTCTCTTAAAATTCTAGACGAAAAATTCAGAAAAGGTACTGTTCCATTGAGTTCTTTGGCTAATTTCTGAAGTTTTCCTGATGACACAACAAATCCTGACTAGTCGACTTTAGAAATGGATTAAAATCAGCTTGGTTTGAAGTTTTCCTAGTCCACTGTTTGGATCGAATTGGTTTCTGGTTGTTTATTTCAACTTCTGGGTTTGAAAAATCTGTTTTTGGAGATGATGGTCGATTCTGTTGATCTGCTTTGCTGCTAACCCTTGCTTTTGCTATTGCATTGCTGATCTTCTTACCCTCTCTTATTTGTGATCTCGGGTACTTATTTAACTCTACCCAATGTAAAAACCTTGTGATATGGAAATCTGGAAGACTTGAAGCATGTTGGCCCTTTGTTCTTACTATAGGAGATTAATTTTGTCTTTATTTGGAAACTTTAGTTTGTATGTATTCATGTTTGTGTGTTGGTCAGTGACAATGCTCCTTGATGGTGAGTCTTATTTGAAATAGACATGGGGTTCAATTTTGGTTGGATGCTCGGTAACTTGAAAACAAATGATGTATAAATAGACTTTGTCATGACAATTAGTTTCGAATTTGCCTGAAAACTTAAACATCATGTTCGTTTAGTTGAATCAACGATGAAGTTCTGCATATAACTTTAAGCAGCAACCCACTTAATTAGATGATTGAATGGCTAAAATCAGTAGATATGGTGGCCTCTGTACAGGAGCAATATGATTAACTGTGCTGTTATGAGACTAAAGTTGTTAAATTCCATCTCCTATTGTTAGTAATTGGAATTGGAACTCACGAGTGCTTCCATGATAGGATCATATTTGGGTGTTATCTTACTGGTTAATGATAAGTTAAAACGACTCCCAATCTTGCTTGTACAGGCACCACTCCCTTCCTTGGTTCATGTTTAATTTGCTGACAGCCTCAAACGGGGTAAGGATTCGATGATTGGTTCTTGACTCAACAACTGCAAGGCTCAGAATTTGGGCTCACTTTGGGGCCAAGTTCGGAAAGTGTTTTCTTGTATCAAATTGGGTTGGCCCAAGCCCTTTATGTAATGAATTAAGTTTCCCTCACATAAGCCTTCCTAATTAGTTTGAATGGAACCTTTACTACATCTAGTGTTAATTAATTAAGCCCATCAAATAGATTGGAGGTGAGTCATAATTAGATAACTCATAACTCATGGCCCTTTAAGCTATAGTTTGAATATCCTCTTAAAAATGGAATCGAGGCGCGCCGCGCCAAGTAAAATGACAAATCGTGTGGCCCTCTTTAATTACATCTTTAAAATTATTTAGAATTCGAGGCGTATCATTTAGTAAATTTCCATGGCCCTCGCAAAGTTAAAAACGCGTAGTTGCTTTAGGTGCGATATTTTAATAAAGTTACTTTCCTAAATTTGGGTGCACATTTATGTGACCCAAATCCAAATCTCAATGATATTAAAGTATGTCAAGGACCATAGGTGCATTTATGTGATGTGGTTCGAGACGTGTTTTAATAATGTTGTAATCTTCTTTAAATAATTAAATGAAGCGGTTAAAAAGTAAGAATTTGCACATATATTTAAAACTTGTTTAAAATCAAATAATTAAGCTGAATATAATAGTTGAGCGACCGTGCTAGAACCACGGTACTCGGGAATGCCTAACACCTTCTCTCGGGTTAACAGAATTCCTTACCCGGATTTCTGATTCGCGGACTGTTAACAGAGTCAATATTTTCCTCGATTCGGGATTTGAACCGGTGACTTGGGACACCACAAATTATACCAAGTGGCGACTTTGAATCTTCAAATAAATAAATCTCGTTTTGATTGTCACTTTAAGTGGAAAAACTCCTTTATACACCCTTTCCCGGGGGTGTAGGCAAAAAAGGAGGTGTGACAGATAGCAAGGGAAGTTCTGAAGTATTCAGAAGATATAAGTTAAGAAAATGATCAGAGCATTAGTCAACATTCGAGGACGAATGTTCCAAAGGGGGAATGATGTTACACCCCGCAATATTACGTCAATATTACATCCTGCAGTAATATATATTGCGATGATGTTACCCTCTGCAGTATTACACTACGATGATGTTGCGCTTCGCAGTATCAAATTACAATGATGTTTCACCCTGTAGTATGGTATGTTGAATTTGTCGTAAGGTAATTGACATTTGTGCAAGGAAAAGATTATTCGGAGATTATAAGGATTATGCTATCTCAAACAAGTAATAAGTAAATTCATGAAGGTGAGAGGGGAAGCAAGTCAAAGGAAACGAATTTCCGTCCAAGTTTGGCATTTGGGATAAAATACGAGTTGAGCGGTATTTCGAGCGATAATACCCGATAATTATGAACCAGTACCATGCAAGGTACCATATGACCACGGTAGTATACGGTATAAAGTATATATGAAGTATTTTAAAAATAAATAGAATTTTAAGTAATTTGTGGTAGTTTAAACTATGCAGAAAATTGATTAATTGCTGGGCAACAGGATATTACCCGGTTAACTAATAAGTGGATAAAACTTAATTAATTATACTTCAAAAGACATGTGGCAACATATGAGGTGACTAAGCAATTAAAATAGCCTATGTGGCAACCTAGGAAACGATATTATCGAAAAGCATAATAATTGTTCAAGTCTTAAAATTCTAAAGACTAAAAAAGTGACGTTACTCATTCAGAAAGAAAACTAGAGAGATTTGTTTCTTAAATTTGAAAAGTTATCCTTACAAGTCTTCTTTACAACATTATATCATTTCAAAAGCAAGCTCCATTCAACAATATTTTCGTTCCAAACTTCAAACAGATAACGTTTTCCTCTCAATTTCAAGAAAGCCAAAACTGTTATTTCATTCCAGAATTTTGAAGAACCAGAAACAAGTTTTCATCCATGAATTTCTAAGGAGCAGAGGCAATTTTTTTCAATCAATGAAGATTTTCCAGCGAAATATTATACGGAGTTTTTCCTGCTCCAGGTATGTTAAGGCTATCCCTTATTTCTTGTGGCATGATCCATACGATACGAACGAAACGTGCAAATGCACAAATTCCATGAATGACTCTATTCATAGAAGTATAAGAGATATCTATGTTCTTGAATTTTAATGTGTCATAATATTTTATCATCTATTCATGGGTCTCAGAAAAATACGAAAGTTGAAAAGATATTACTTTATGATATTGCTCAAGAGGCAAAGTGGTCTTATGACCTTCCGAATGATTTTATTGACGTACTTTTCATGCATTGCATTCATGTGCATTGACCCATGACCAGATGACGTTATATACGCGTATATATGTAAATATATGTATATGGAATGGGAAAAGGTTATGGCGTTATATACGCACCACCACCTGATCAGCTGGTATATGATGATGATGTTGCCCACAGTGGCCGAAATATGATTCAAACAGCGTTATATACGCATATATATGTAAGTATGATTCAAATGGCGTTATATACGTGCATATATGTATACATATATGTATATGGGATATGGGAAAGGTTATGGCGTTATATACGCACCACCACCTGATCAGCTGGTATACGATGATGATTTTGCCCGTAGTGGACGATATGATATGATGGGATGCCCTCAGAGGCTGATGTTGTTATGAAACATGTACCTATGAACGACATGACATTCATACGCATACGTATGACGCTAAAAGTAATTTATGATTTACAAAGTTATTCAAACTTACAGGTTGAGTCATATACTCTATACGTCTTCCATGTCTCCTATGTATTTATTTATGCGCCTTACCTACTCAGTACATTATTCGTACTGACGTCCCTTTTGCCTTGGACGCTGCGTTTCTTGCCCGCAGGTCCCGATAGACAGGTCGAGAGCCCTCCAGGTAGGCTATCAGCCCAGCGGATGATGTTGGTGCGCTCCATTTGCTTGGGAGTTGCTTGTTTGGTTAGTATGAGTTAGACATGTATTGTTTTGTATGGCGGGACTCTGTCTTGACCTTTATGATATTTATGTATTCTTAGAGGCTTGTAGACATATGTCATGTATGTGAAAGATTGTACGGCCTTGTCGGCCTATGTTTTAAGTTTATAAATGATTATGTTGGCCTATTAGGCCCATATTTCACATGTATATGATGATGTAATAAGAATGATGCATTACGTTGGTATTCAGTTGAGTAAGGTACCAGGTGCCCTTCGCGGCCCATCTGTTTGGGTCGTGACAACCCTGGCATAGATTCATCCGTTGTTTTGGTGAATGGCGTTGATGTTGAGGTTTTTTGCAGAGAAGACCGGGCTTGAATTCACGCTTTATCACCTTGTCAGGCTATATCGTCCCTTTCATCATCGAGTCCTGCTAACTCTGAGGTGTCGCTCATCCACGCCCTTTGTTATTAAAGATAAGGAGAGTGGGCCAGTTTGTTTATCAAACTCCGGACGACCGACAATATCCATATGGAATTTTTGTCATTTCCTAGAGGGTGGAATTATGCACGTGAGTGAGGTGTTTGGCGCTTTTTCAGATTTCTCCTATTGCGAAAATTGGCTGAGCAATAATGTTGTCTCCATTGTGGCAACAACTTTGTGGATGCCGGGTGAAGTCCATGATCTGTCCGGCTGGGTCCAGAAGTTGGTGACCCATTCGTCCTGCGATGAGCATAGGTGGTGAGCTGTACTTCATACCAGATGGGGAGCATAGTACCAAGGTATGTGCATATGTTGCCATTGCCTTGCCTTCGTATACCCGAAGTAATATTTTCTCCTTCCATTTGTGCTGGATTCGCTGTTTGCAGATATTGGGAGGTTACTTGGGATGAGGCACCCACGGTGTGACAGAGCCTTTAGTGGTGCTGGTAGGGCTCACATTTTCGAGGAAGGGGCATCGCCGGGGTCCGCTGCTCCTGGAGTGCCTGATTCCTGGCCGATGGTTCCTTCGAGCGAATACGCCGTGCCCGAGGTCGGGCCTTCTGTGGTCGCGGGGGCAAGATCAACAGGAGTGTGTTCCTACTTCGAGGAAGTCTGTCCGCTTCAATTTGTGGTGAGTTTATGTACAGTTTCCCTGTACCCCATGTCCTCCTCCCTCTATTGAACCTTCCTTGTGCAGGCCTGTGATATGCTTAGGTCTGAGCTGCTCCGTCAAGGGGCCAAGCTTCAGAAAATTCTGGATGAGGGAGAATCCCTTAGGCTCCTTAGGGAGGAGAAGGAAGTTGAGTTGCAACATTGGCGATATGAGGCGTACCAGATCTCAAACTATGAGAGTTATTTGATGGAGCAAGTAACTTCCTGTAGTACGTGTTTCGCTCCTTTCTAACCTTAAGGCTAACCCCTTTTGTCGTATCAGTTGTAGAGAAAGACGGATGCCTTGGAGTACCTCAAAGGTGACTTCGACCATATCAAAGTTGCTTGCAGGGAGCTAAAAGCTCAAGTGCAGGCTCGAACTTTGTAGAAGATGAGTGCCTCGGCAAAGGTTCCTGCCTTCGAGGTCCAACTCCGCTTGACTCATGACAGCGCCAAAGTTCAAGCGGATATGATTGGGAAACTCAAATATGATCTCTCGAAGGTCAGATCTGAGATAATTGATGTCCGGCCAGAAGCGACACTAAGCCAAACCAATGCCAATTGTGAGATGGTGATTCATCTGAAGGATGTTGTTGATGCCCAAGCTGAGCTGAAGTGAGCCCTTGAATGGGGGAAGAGGATCGAGGAATATGTTCGATGTAGATCCCGAAGAGAGTTACTCGAGGAGGTCGGTGTAGGGCGTTTCGTCCTCTCAGAGGAATTGGCTCGAGCAAGGGCGGTTGAGCGTGACGCTTGGTCATTTCTTGTTGACGTTACGGAGGGAAAACTTGACAAGTTGTAGCCCTTTAGCGCAGAGTGTATACTTTGCCATTTTGTCGCTCCAGATATTGCCATTTTGTCGCTTTTGACATTGCCATTTTGTCGCTTTGGACTTTTCCATTTTGTCGCTTTGTCTCTGATATACGTAGGGCATGCTTGTAGATGGAGTATGGGCTTTTTTCGCGCATGTAATATATAATAAGAAACTTGAAGCTTTATTTCTCCTGTACCTTTTTTCTATTGTTGCTTTTGATCGGGCCGGCTGGTTTTGGTGTTTGGCAAGGTCCTCTGTTACGCCCCACAATATTACGTCAATATTACGTCCCACAACATTATGTTATGACAGTGTTGTACCCGACAGAATTACATTACGGTGATGTTATGTTCGCAGTAATAAGTTACGACAATGTTGCACCCTGCAGTATTTTACATTGAATTTGTCATAAGGTAATAGACATCAGTCCAAGGAAAAGATTATTTGGGGATTATAAGGATTATGCTATTTCACAAGTGAATAGTAAATTCATGAAGGTGAAAGGGGGGGCCAAGTCAAAGAAAATGACTTTTTGTCAACGTTTGGCATTTTGGGATAAAATATGGCCCAAGCTAAAATACCCGGTATTTTATGGACTAGTGCCATACAAAGTACTACATGGCCATAATAGTAAGGTGTATAAGGTATGTTAAAAGTGAGTAGTATTATAAGTAATTTGAGATAATTTTTAATTATGCGGGTAATTAGTTTATTACCGGATAGCGGGATATTACCTAATTAATTAATTATTAGATAAGATTAATAAATGAACTAACGTGGCAGCCCAAAGTGTCTTGATTTAAAGACCATATAGTGACTCTTATTATATTGAGGTAGGTGGCAAGACTTAAAGGTCTTTGAATATGGTTAAGCCACCATTCCATATTTAGATATATATATGACAATGTTTTGATTTTGAATAGCTTTCTTGGATTGTTTAGGCTTGTGGGTAGTGATTATATTAGTTGAGGAATGAGTGAGTGAAGATGGTATCTGAATTGGTTGAGGTGTTTGATGGTAATGTCATGCGCTATGTACGAGATGAGAATGGAAATCATGTCATTCATAAATATATTGAATGTGTACCAGAAGATCACATTCAATTTGTCATGTCAACATTTTTCGGACAAGCTTTTACTCTCTCCACCCATCCATATGGTTGTCGAGTAATATAGAGAGTATTGGAAAACTATAGCGATCCAGAAACCTAAAATAAAGTGATGGAAGAAATCTTAGGATCTGTAAGCATGTTGGCACAAGATCAGTATGGTAATTATGTTGCTCAGGTATGTTAAGGCTATCCATTCTTTCTTTTGACATGATCTAGATTATACTGAAGAAACGAGCAAATACACAGTTTCTATAAATTACTCTATTCACAAAAATAGTAGAGGTGTCTATATTTTCTATTCCCCATGAGAATTATTATTATTTTCTATTCATGGGTCTTAGAATAATACACAGTTGAAAAAGATTATCCGGAAGGACTATCGAGATTATTATGTATTTTTTATACATTTCACTCAGTTATACATGTGCATTGACCATTTACTAGATGGCGTTATATATGCGTATATATGTAAATATATGTATATGGTATATGGGAAAAGGTTACGACGTTATATACGCACCACTACCTGATCAACTGGTATATGATGATGATGTCGCCCATAGTGGCTGAAATGTGATTCAAACGGCATTATATACGCATATATATATGTAAATATGATTCAAATGACATTATATACGCATATATATATATATATATATATATATATATATATATATATATATATATATATGTATATGGGATATGGGAAAAGTTATGGCGTTATATACGCACCACCACCTGATCAACTTGTATACAATGATGATTTCGCCCGTAGTGGCCGATATGATATGATGGGATGCCTTCAGAGTCTAATGATGTTATGAAACATGTACCTATGCACGACATGATATTCATACGCATACGCATGATGCTAAAAGTAATTTATGATTTTCAAAGTTATTCAGACTTACAGGTTGAGTCATGTACTTCATATGTATTCCATGTCTCTTATTTATTTATTTATGTGCCTTACATACTCAGTACATTATTCGTATTGATGTCCCTTTTGCCTGGGGACACTGCGTTTCATGCCCGCCGGTCTCGATAGACAGGTCGAGAGCCCTCCATGTAGGCTATCAGCTCAGCGGAAGATGTTGGTGCGCTCCATTTGATTCGGAGTTGCTTGTTTGGTTAGTATGAGTTAGACATATATTCTTTGGTATAACGGGACTCTGTCTCGACTTTTATGATATTTATGTATTATTAGAGGCTTGTAGACATATGTCGTGCACGTGAAAGATTGTACGGCCTTGTCGGCCTATGTTTTGAGTTTATAAATAATTTTGTTGGCCTATTAGGCCAGTATGTCACGTGTATATGATGATGTAATAAGAAAGATACATTACATTGGTATTCGGTTGTGTAAGGTACCGGGTTCCCGTCGTGGCCCATCGGTTTGGGCCGTAAAAAAAGTGGTATCAGAGCAGTTCTGTCCTAGGGAGTCTACAAGCCGTGTCTAGTAGAGTCTTGTTTATGGGTGTGTCATGCACCACACTTATAAGCAGGGGGCTACAGGGCATTTAGGATTGTCACTCTTTCTTCTTTCTCTAGATCATGTGGTAGAGCTCACTTATAAGAATTCGAGTCCCGAACTTCTATTCGTGATAAGACGATGCCTACATTCAGAAAGATGATCGATAAGAGATACAGTTGTGGGATTATTTATTTAGAGGAATTCGAGTTTGTATCTTGCTTTTGATAAGTAAATGTGAAATCTTTAGCAAATCATAGATGTATTGAAAGGTGTAAGCCTCTTGGTAAGGATCTTGAGGCAAGAATACATATCCACCATAATGGTGAAAGACAATGAGAGATTTAGAAGGTAAATACAAGTGTCAACAAGTATAAGAAGTAAGATTAAGAAAAGTACGAGGTGCCCAGTTAATGAAGGTTAACGGTGTTTATAATTCAGGCAGAGGAATATAAGCTTTTTGAGTTATATTCAATGGTAACAAAGGTATGTATAATTGGCTGTATCCATCTCAGTTATGCCCTATGGGGGTTAACAGACATAGTTTATGAAAAGGACGAGTTATCAGGATCCGGCTGGGGATATATTAACCCAAAATAATGTATGGATTGGTAGAGTTAGTTGACGTTTCCGAAGGATAGTGCAAACGTGGTAATGGATCTCCCTGTGAGACACCTCGATGGTGCACCCTAAAATAGTACAGCTAGATATGAGTACTACAAAGACATGCACTATAAGCCTTGATGGGATAAATATTACCTTAGTGTGGCTCGCGTCCCTAGTAAAGCAAGAACGTTAAGCAACTTGAAGAGCTACTGGATGGAGAAAAGGAAATCTAAAAGCAAAAGAATATCGTATTGATGTTTTCACAAGAAAAGGGATATGTAGAAATATTAGCCGAGTAATGAGAAGATAGATAAGGAAGCATTATGAATAAGGTGTGGTACATGGATGAAAACGGTAGAGTGTTACAGAACCTATAATCAAATGAAGGAAGAGATGAAAGGTGATAGGCCTTAAGACAACAAAAGAGTATAGGCCATAAGGCTAAATCCTCATTTCGAGAAATAAGTTCGTGACCCCAATGCGACTACCAGAGGGGAGAGTTTATCCCAGAGTAACAGAAATCCGTATGGACTGGTAAACAAGATAAACTAAACATGAATTAGGGGGTGAGTGACTAAAGATAGACGCCATCATAAGAATTTCAGATTTTGTCCCGCCAATAATAGAATGGACGACAAAAGAAGCTTCATGATAAATTTCGAGAATGGTTATAAAGAAAGACGCTTCCCTACAACAAGCAATGTGATAAAAGTTCAGCTTAAGGGAATGTATGTGCCAATTATACTAAGTTTCACCCTCGTGAGTGAGCAATTTTGCTATCCTTGGTACGAAAGGATTACTGCAAGGCGAGTAAGGGTCATCGGTGATGTGAAAGGATGCCAAAGATGAAAAGGTGAAACATCTTTAGGTAGGTCATCGTAGCTCCAACTCTTAGTACTCCCCTAAAGGAGGGAATATGGAATGATAAAAGGAAGAATGCGATAAAAATGAGAAAGGGAAGAGATTGCACTTATCCAAATGCTACAGATACGCTACGATTCAAGAATATTGTGCAAGCACGACATCAAGGAGAGGAAGTAAAGGTTCCTGCCTGAGCTGTTATTAATAAATAAGGAGCCAGTGCTAGACGTAAGTTAAAACAAAGTAAATAACCCAAGAAAGATTACGAGGAATAGTGATATAAGAATGGGCCAATGAGTAGTTAGTAATTGGTCAGAAAGATCTTAGTTATGGCTAAACAGGAGGTTACAGATGAGTCATCAGAAAGATAAACATAGTAGAATCTAACATGGAGAATTCAGCCTCGGAGAATATCATTATAATTCTTGAGATATATTCAAACAAGAGTCGGGGTAGTTAAAGGTACTGTATGAGTGTTACGGAAATAAAAGAGAGTGCCACTAGGAAGATGGTCAAAATATCAGTCCAGACGCAACCCCACAAGCATAAGGGCGTGGAGATAAGTAACTACGGATAAGTATAGGCAATGAAGGACAGCAAAAGGTCTGTCGAGTATATGATATAATAAGCTCGCATCTATACAAAAGTCAGAGGATCCTCCCTAAGAACTACAGTGAAGGACTAGATGACGAAATGAGGAAGAATGTTTCAACCTAAGCACAGTGACCTAATGAAGAAATGGTCATGTAAAAGTAGTCTCACAACAAAAATTGTATGCTCTCCAAAAGAAAGTGACACCTACCGTGGCTAATGAACGGGGAGAAAGACCGAAGGTAATATTCAAGACTATATGAGTTGCACAAAAGTTCTGGCATGTGTGGGAACTAGGATAAGTTAAGTATGCATGCAACAAGGAGCAGAAAGACCAAGAAAAGTTAATAGCTTACGTTTAAAGAAAGCTAAGATGCAAAAAAAGGAATTACTCGATCAATGATCCAGAGTTAGTTGCGTTAAGAACTCACTTAAGGGTTTGGAGTTTTATATATGCAGCATATACAGCCGTAGAAGATTCTGCTATACGTTAAAAGAAAGAATTGAGCCCAGGTCATAAACGAAGGATTAAATTGTTAAAGGATTGTATCATGCATATTCTTTAGCGCCCATGATAGGCTAAATAGACTAAATAATACCTTGAAACACAGATCGGAAGATAGCTTAAGCCGACATAAAGGCCGATCATAAGAAGGAGGAAACTAAAGAGTTACATCACCCAAGTAAATCAGGAGTTTGATTATTGGACCCAGAAAAATAGAAACATCGTGATCGAGAGCATTGCAGGATCTCCCCTAAAACCAGAGGTACGAGAGAGATAGAAGATATGATGTGAGGCTTTAATGTAAGTAAGGTAAAGGGCAATAATATACGAGATACTCAAAAGAAGAAGGTTGAGGATATTCCATACTTGGGATAAGAGACTATAAGCGTGGGATTCAGTGTCCAGGAATGATAGCAGCATTTTCAGTGGCATACCTTCCAGCCTATGGTTTCTATGTACCGAAAGGTCTAATTAGAGAGTAAAAGAAAAGTTAGAGACAATGTGATGTCTCGATGTTACAGAAAAGCATAAGGAAATCGGTCGCAAGCTAAAGTATGATGTAATGATAAGGTTATAGAAAGACAGGGGTAAGGATAAGAGAAGGGCAAGTGAGAAGATGACGAAAATGGATAAGTCCTCGGGATTAAGCTAGTGAAAACAAGGGAGTTGATGGTTCCTCTAAGTTATAGAAAGCTCAATCTAATCGGAATGAACTCAAAGGAGTCTTAGTAGCATTTAAAAGGGATGGAATGCATGTTGCCCTAGTAATAGAATAATAATGTAATTGTATTAGATAAAGGATGACGTGTGGGCCTTCGATTGAGTAACAATCTAATAAAGAAAAGAAAGAGATCTCATCAATTGGACATGATTAAAAATACACACATAAGATTAATCGCATTGGGATGCTATAAAGTACATTTTTGGAAGTATAGTATTACCCCTAGTGTAAGGCCCCGTGAATTTCCTACTCAGAAACCCGAATCCCCTGGTGCCAAGTTAGGAACATGTGTTAGAAATTCATAAAATTCTTCTCCGCAAGCTTGCCTGCGGCGGTTTGGACCCTTTTTGTACTGATCTATGCACAAAAAAGTCAAGAAATGATGTTTTCCAGAAAAGTGTGATTCTGCGGTCGGAAATGCGGTCGCATATCAGATATGCGGACCGCATAGTTGCCGCAAAGTGAGTCAGTGTGTTGGTCAAATTTGAGGTCAACTATGCAGTCAATTATGCGATCGCATAACCGATATGCGGACCGCATAGTCGTCGCATAATTTCCTTGGGAATTTGTAAGGAGCAGTTCTGCGGTGCATTCTGCGACCGCAGAACGAGTATTCGGACGGCATTTCTGCCGCATACCCAGACAGAATGTTCAGATTTTGGGAGCACTTTTGCAGTCCATTCTGCGGGCCGCATTTCCACTTTGCGATCGTAGACCTGACTCGGGGATCCAATTTTCTAAATTTTAAACCCGACCCCTTATCGATATATTCGGTGTTATAGCTCATTTTCAGCATATTTCCTGATGCTTTTAGAGAGAGAAAGAGGGTCTTAGAGAGGGAAGTGCTTCCCATCAAATTACTCCATGAAACCTTGCCAAATTTTTGAAGATAATCAGGTGGGGGCACCTAAATCTTCATCCCAAGAGGTAAGACTTCATTACCTCATCTCTTATTCATATGCTTAGCAAATAAGGAATCGTTAGTGAAGTAATTCATGGGTATAAGAATAAATTTCTTGCATGCATATCACACCATAGAATATTGGGAAGTAGTGAACTAAAAAGAAATCAATTGGGGTATAAAATGATAGAAATATCTCTCAAAAGGGCCTAAGATCACAATTCACCTTTAGTGTTTGATAGTATGCTCAAAACAAGCTAGAATCTCAATCTCGTCTCTAATTCTCAGTTTAATTTGTAATTCTTACACAATAGATCGAAGTCCTAAAAGTTCCATAATTTTGTAAGGAATAATGAAAGTTTTATGGAGGTATGTATGGTTAAAAACCCGTCTTTTAGAAATTGAGCTTCATCGTTGGTTGTGTGAGTACGGTAAGATTAAATTGAATTGTTGTATTGACTGCTATTTCACTTGACTTGGTGTTGCAACCTTATATGCATGGAAACTGTGTCTCAAATTTATCAACGTGCTATTTTTGATAATTTGAAAAGGTGCAAGGACTATGAATCATGTATCGAAATGCTTAGACCTTAGATTGAAATTGAAGTGTGTTGTTGTGCCATTTACATTAAGTCTCATCTACGCCTACAATCTTATTTGCTTTTTTGTGTCATACTCTCTTGAATTACAAACCTAATGTTGAAAATGGGAACAATGAGAAACGTGAATTGTGGAATGTGAAAATCGTGGCCCCAAGTGGCGGTAAACTAATACATGTGTAACCAAATATTGGAATGAGATGAATAATGGAAGATGGTAACGCCTCCGTAAGGCAGCCTAGCCAATCGAGCCTTGATCGGATGCCATGACATATACATATGGCGGTTATGCATTGACAATTGAAACTGGAAAGTATTAATAGAATATTGGTAACGTCTCCCGGAGACGGCCTAGCCGATCGGGTCAAGATCAGACTCCTCTCAAGATAGCGGTGGTAATGTGAACGAAGGGGAATAGTATGAAATGCCCAACTAAAGTGTATGGAAACATGATATGAAGGCTGTGTAATTCTATCATGTTGATAATGTTGTGATCATTTAAAGCTTTGGAGTGATACCTGTGATTTCCTTATTCTTGTATGAAAGTTCTTTCTAAGTAGATGGTGTTTAGTTATACATACTAGTGCTATTCGATGGCACTAACGTCCCTTTTGCCGGGGGCGCTACCTCTTTAATGGATGTAGGTATTTCTATAGCAGGAAGTGTTGGTCGCAGCTAGTGCCGCATCATCCTTTTAGATAACTTGGTGAGCCCAACTTCGTTTCGGGATCCTGTTTCATCTGTTCATCATGTACTTTGTATTTGAGGTTTAGCTGGAGCCTTGTTACTGGCATTTCCATATTATATTACTCTTCAGTTGTGTTTAGAGGCTCCGTAGATAGGTTGTGGGTAGTGTCGGGTATTGGAATTAAAGTAGAAATATTGATGTTTAGCAAAGAATTATAAAACTTGTAATATTTTGATAATTATGATTTAAGTTGATAATGGGAATGAAATGGAAGTTGTTAATGAAATACTTACTAAGTATGATTAATGGAGTCCATCTCCTATTTATTCATGAATTAGTTTGGGTAGAATGAAACATAACAGGCTTGCTCAGTCGGGTTTACTCGGTTGAGCGCCGATCGTGCTCCTCGAATTTTGGGGCATGACAAACTTGGTATCAGAGCTTAAGGTATTAAAGTGTCATAGGATATATCCAAGCCGTGTCTAGTAGAGTCATTCTTATCGGTGTGTAGTCGACCACATCTATAAGTTGGAGGCTATTCGGATAGAGCTTAAGTTAGAGAGTTAGTTTTTTCTCCTAGCCTTGCTCTCAAAATGAGTAATCATGACACCATAATCCGCGAATTTGAAGTCATGAGAGGGTAGTGATCCCACCATTTGTTAAGAGAATGTATTGAGCTGTGGAGGGATTGGTAGAACCTATCGCTAAGAGGGGAGTGCCCTTATTCCTATTAATCTCACTGCATCGCCAGATAATGTAGTATATTGGTATGTTACTGATGTGTGTTAGGGATATGGAGTCGAGGGGAATCGATTAAGTTATTGCCCTATAAACCTAAAGTCACCAAGTAAGTCACTCCCTAGTACATCATTATGAACAACACAAAAAGCTTACTCATTGCATGCGTACATCCTTATTGAAGAATTCTCATAAACATGGTCTTAACAAGGTGTTAAATAACAAAACATTGCATGTATCGACTCTTCGAACGAGACACATTATTCGTGAATCCACTCTAATACAGATCCTCTTATTTACATTCTCGTGGAATTAAGTTCTATAATTTTGTCCTTAAATGGAGTTATGACTCTAGGATTAACACTTTCGACTTGCTTTCCTAACTTCTCAACAAGGGACTATATCTGATGAATTTCTTACAAAATCTTTATTATGGACAACGTCTGCTCATTTGTGCCTATGCCTGCACCGTCGTAAACTTTACCTATGTCGTGTCAAGTTCCATGGAAAGCATCTCAGTGTTGTGATCCTTCCCGAGTCACTCTTTTACTCAATTGTGTATATGGCTTATATGGTTTGAACAGTCAATCTACTCTCTTGCGAGTATCATCATAAAACTTTCACTGTCTAGTAACATAAGAGCATAACATAACACCTATCACATAAGTGCGTGTCAATTGAAATGGTCACCGTGTGCATAAAATTTCTCTAAAAATTGAGATCCTCACATCCCCATCATAGGAAGATCTTGTGTCGCAATCTTAGTATAACTTTCGTGACCACTTGGAAATCCCGTAGTAAGTAGCTCACTTGGTCCTAGTATTGTGGTTGCTCGTGGCGTGGTCGTATATTGCAGTTGGGGGTTAATATAGCAGAAGCATGTCCAGCTTATAACAAATGTTTGTTTTCTCTTTACATCTCCACAACATGTGTTAATTGTGTTCTTTAGTTAGTGAATTCATTGTGCTAGTTTCCCAACACTTGTTCGATAACCATGAGAGAACATATCCTTCTATGTGTCATTGTGACACTTCATTTCTCGTAAGGACCCTTACTAGGCTCTCCATTAAGACCAAGCGCACCTTTGGAGGTTATCTTATCGTAGCACAATGTCTGTTTCTCTTGTCTTTTTGTCTTTCATTAGTATCTAGGCATTCCTCAAGTCCAAACCCATGGGGAACTCATTATGAACATCTGCAAATCTTCCATGATCATTTTACACTATCTCGTTGTATTCCCACCTCACTTCAAGTTCATCAAGGGTTGATAGCATGCCGCAATTGCTGAGATTGAATAATCTCCTTTCGGTAATGGATTATCTACATATGTGCTAGTCCAACAATCTACTTATCAGTATAACTCTTGCCTTTTGGGTTTTGGGTTGACCAAGGAGAAATACACCTAGTAACACATTCATATGTCAAAGCTTTTCTCTCAGTCAAGTCTTATAGCATCTCCCAGTGTGGCTTGTAATAGCTGGTTGTGTAGAAGTGCGTTGTAGTACTTCATTATGAAGTAGAGTTGCTAAACATAATTCTATTTTAGAATTCTGGAGTTATACATCACGTGACTACATATAGAGATCTTCTTTCAAAAATTTAGCTTCCCGTAATCGCTTTATATTACCACCATTCCTAGTGGTTACAATGTAAAGGTTACTTCCATAAGACTCTCTTACTTTCTTTTCATTTGTCTTGCATCATGTGTTGTTTAGTCGTAATCATCAATGCGATATTATCTCAGTGTCTCGACTAGTTATCCAACTATATCATCTGATTAAATTAACCTCACTTTTATGTACTCTACAAGCGCCCTAAGAGTGGGCAAATTTCCCCTTTTCTACAGACTTCTAATGTCTTCAACTCTGTTTAAGCTTGTCGATTTCAAGCGGTGCTCTTAGTTGTGGCACCTTACTATCTATTTACATCTAGTAACTCTCCTCGTGAATCTAGTTCTATGCCTTATGGCATCAAGGGTCGGGGTATGCTCCTTTTGTAGGATAATAAGATATTGCTCGCACTCCTTATGAGATTTTCTCCTAAAAAATCATCTACCTGCTTTACTTGTCCATGTGACTAGATAACTTAGGTTACTCATCTCCGATAAGTGCATCTAGACTTCTCACACTTTCATAATTATTCATACGGTCGCTTTGAGGCCTTATTCTATACCAGCTCGTAATGATTTTAAGTACTTTCTTGCAATTGTTGACGATTCTCTTAGACTACGAGGGCTTATCTCATGGGTTTCAAAAGTAATGATTTGCCTTAAAGTGCAAGCTTAAATTGCCATGATTTCAAACCAAAGTGTGTCCCCTTTTCAGAAAAGTCATAAATGGGTCGGATTTGATGAGGTTATGTGGCTCTCGGCTCACTCGGCTTCTAGGAGTATTGACAACGTCATTGTCATGTATGGGAATTTTGCTATCTCTGGCATTCCACCACCTTAGGAAGGGTAAGATTGTTCAAATTAAGATAATCTCATAAGTAGATGACTTCTTTTCCATCCTCATGCGCTTGTGGCATAAAGTCCTTGTGTCGCTTATTGTTAGGAGTGAAATCAAATTCCACGTATTTCATTTGTGGCCTCAGTCACACCCATGTTGCAAGAGTCTTACCATTTGAGCTCAACTACTTACCTTACACTCAGGGACACAACTGGTGCATCCTGCTTGATCACCTCTTTAAAAATCTCAAGTTCACATACATGGTATCCACCTTATCCCAGAATATTAGTTACCACTATGCTTCATTTATCTGATAATTGATGTAGTCACCTGGATTAAACCATGTCAGCCTCGTTAATAGAAATCCTCGTGTCTCTTAGTATGTATCCTCATGAAATACTCTGCTCAGCGCATAAATGGATTCCTGAATAATTGCATCCCAATCTTGGACTCTATTGCTCCTTACTGTATTAGATCTATTTGGTATTGAAGTTTCAAACGTGTCAAAGTCATCCTGTGATCACATATATTCAATAGGTAATTTTATGGTCAATTTATTATAGCACATCTTAGAGTAATCGTGAAGTTCACCACGAGTTTAGTTTAGGTGTTCACATAGAGATTTAGAATTCAGGAGGGCGAACCGGTTATTCTAGAAATTCTCCCATGTAGAGGTTATGTGAGTTGATGATAAAGGGTATGTAAGCACATTTCCCATTAGGTCGCACTAGGAGTATGATGTTTCCCCATAGTTGTTCCTCATAAATTTGTGTTTTCATATGTCTATGTCTAAGAAGGCAGGTGGAGATCATTTGTGTATCATCCAGGTGAAAATTATTGAAGGTGAATGTTAATAGATAGTTAGCTTATGCGAGGTATCTAGCTGTCATCCTTGTTAGATAAGTTTGGAGGTTGGGGTTGTTTCCGTGAATGTGTTATGGAAGAGCCTATATAAGAGGCCACATTGAAGGCCAAGAGTATTGTGGAAATAAGGTATTTTCTCTCTATTGTATAACAATTGGTTTTGATTTAAAAAGTACCTTCTAGGTGCTATGATTTAAAAATGTGCAGTCCATGTCCAGGTATCATCATGATAATGTAGTGCTTGTAATGCTTAGGTTCATGTTATTAATATACATTGTGGTGCTTTGTCAAGTTATGGATGAGTTTTAGGATGGTTTTGGGTGATTCTCTGACAGGTGGATAAGCCTAAATACAAAGGAAACTCTAGCGAAATTTTCGGAAACTTAGGGAGTTAGCTAAATTTTGGGACTGGCAACATGTTTCAGGTTATAAAGAACAGAAGATTGCACTAAGACTATTAATAAGTGAACCTTAATCCTCATTCGAGGACGAATGATCTTAAGTGGGGGATGGTGTAAGGCCCCGTTAATTTCCTACTCAGAACCCCGAATCTCGTGGTGCCAAGTTAGGAACATGTAGAAATTCAAAAAATTTAGCTATCTATGGTTCGAACCCTAGTCAAGAAATAATGTTTTCCAGAAAATTACGATTCTGCAGTCGGGAATGCGGTCGCATATCGGGTATGCAGACTGCATAGTTGCCGCAAAGTGAGTCAGTGTGTTGGTCAAATTTGAGGTCAACTATGCGGTCAGTTATGTGATCGCATAACCGATATGCGGACCGCATAGTCGTTGCATAATTTCCTTGGGATTTTGTAAGGAGCAGTTCTGCGGTACATTATGCGACCGCAGAACGGGTACACGGACCTTATTTCTGCCGCATACCCAGACAGAATGTTCAGATTTTGGGAGCACTTTTGCGGTCTATTCTGCGGGCCGCATTTCCACTTTACGATCGCAAATGCGATCGCAGACCTGACTCGGGGCTCCAATTTTCTAAATTTTAAACTCGACCCCTTATCGATATATTCGGTGTTATAGCTCATTATGAGCATATTTCCTGATGCTTTTAGAGAGAAAGAGAGGGTCTTAGAAAGGGAAGTGCTTCCCATCAAATTACTCCATGAAACCTTGCCAAATCTTTGAAGATAATTAAGTGGGGGCACCTAAATCTTCATCCCAAGAGGTAAGACTTCATTACCTCAGCTCTTACTCCTATGCTTAGCAATAAGGGATCGCTAGTGAAGTAATTCATGGGTATAAGAATGAATTTCTTGAATGCATATCACACCATAGAATATTGGGAGGTAGTGAACTAAAAAGAAAGCAATTGGGGTATACAATTATAGAAATTTCTCTTAAAAGGGCCTAAGATCACAATGCACCTATAGTGTTTCATAGTATGCTCAAAACAAGCAAGAATCTCAATCTCGTCTCTAATTCTGGGTTTAATTTGTAATTCTTACACAATAGATCAAAGTGCTAAAAGTTCCGGAATTTTGTAAGGAATAAGGAAAGCTTTATTGAGGTATGTATGGCTAAAACCTCATCTTTTAGAAATTGAGCTTCATCATTGGTTGTGTGAGTACAGTAAGATTAAATTGAATTGTTGTATTGACTGCTATTTCACTTGACTTGGTGTTGCAACCTTATATGCATGGAAACTGTGTCTCAAATTTATCAACGTGCTATTTTTGATAATTTGAAAAGGTGCAAGGACTATGAATAATGTATCGAAATGCTTAGACCTTAAATTGAAATTGAAGTGCGTTGTTGTGCCATGTACATGAAGTCTCATCTACGCCTATAACCTTATTTGCTCTTGTGTTCCATACTCACTTGAATGACAAACCTAATGTTGGAAATGTGAAAAATGTGAAACGTGAATTGCGGAATGTGAAAATCGTGGCCCCAAGTGCCGGTAAACTAATACATGTGTAACCAATGATTGGAGTGAGATGAATAATGGAAGATGGTAATGCCTCGGTAAGGCGGCCTAGCTGATCGGGCCGTGATCGGACGCCATGAAATATACACATGGCGGTTATGCATTGATGATTGAAAATGGATAGTGTGAATACAATATTGGTAATGTCACTGGGAGACAGCCTAGCCGATCTGGTCGAGATCGGACTCTGCTCAAGATAGCGATAGTAATGTGAGCAAAGTGGAACAGTATGAAATGCCCAACTAATGGCCATGGAAACATGATGTGAAGTTTGTGTAATTCTTTCATGTTGATAATGTTGTGATCATTTAAAGCTTTGAAGTGATACCTGTGATTTCGTTATTCTTGTATGAAAGTTCTTTCTAAGTAGATGTTGTTTAGTTATACATACTAGTGCTACTCGATGGCACTAACGTCCCTTTGCCGGGGGAGCTATATCTTTAATGGATGTAGGTGTTTCTATAGCAGGCAGTGTTGGCCGCAGCTAGTGTCGCATCATCCTTTCAGCTGACTTGGTGAGCCCCACTTCGTTTCGGGGACCCGTTTCATCTATTCATCATGTACTTTGTATTTGAGGTATAGCCGGAGCCTTGTTACCGGTATTTCCATATTAAATTACTCTTCAGTTGTGCTTAAAGGCTTCGTAGACAGGTTGTGTGTAGTGTCGGGTATTGGAATTAAAGTAGAAATATTGATGTTTAGCAAAGATTTATAAAACTTGTAATGTTTTGATAATTTTGATTTATGGATTAGTTTGGGTAGAAATATTGATGTTGGGTATTGGGAATGAAATGGAAGTAGTTAATGAAATACTTACTATGTATGATTAATGGAGTCCATCTCCTATTTATTCATGAATTAGTTTGGGTAGAATGAAACATAACAGGCTTGCTCAGTCAGGTTCATTCGGTTGAGCGCCGGTCGTGCTCCTCCGATTTTGGGGCGTGACACCTAGGAGGATCAATCTAATTACTCTAGATACCCCAATCAGACGCGAACCCTAGCGGTGGTATTACATAAGATATCAAGTTACCAGCGGTATATGATGTATCAATGTTAAGGTGAATCAACAATAGATGGATAAAAGTTCAATTGTATTAGATGATAAGGCCATCACTTTTATGATTAAGCAACAAGAGTAACCTAGAGTTTGTTGTAGACCCCGATTACGATAAATCAAAGTAAGAGTTATGACATAGTATGACCTATGTTGATACAATAAAGTCATAAAATGGATAACCAGGTCTATGAAATACTAAAACGACGAATCACACCTCAAACTGAGCTTAATGAAGTATCCCACGTTTTTGTAAGTCGAAACATGCACCGAACACGTCTAAACAACTCGGAATCACCTCAAATTTTGCAGACAAATTCTAAATGACATAATGAACCTATTCCAACTCCCATAACCATAATCCAAACACGTTAACATCGAAGTCAACTCCTGGTCAAACCTGTGAACTTTCCAAACCTTCAAATTCCCAACTTTTGCCAATTAGAACCAAAACGTTCTAGAAACATCCAAATGCATTTTCGAGCATACGTCTAAGTCAAAAATCACCATCCGAACCTTAAGAATGCACCAAAACTCCTATCTAAGTTCAAATGCACAAAAGTCAAACATAGTTAACTCTTCTAACTTAAAGCTTCCTAGTTGAGAATCATTCTTCATTATCAATCACGAACCACTCAGAAACAAAAATTGATGATACACATAAGTAATAATTGTCACCCCGAACCTGGGGAGGCGTGGCTAGCACCCGGTGCCATGCTGTCCCAAATGAACCACTCTGTAAGTCATGATATTGTTCGACCAAAACTAGGACATATATAGGTCGAGGTAGCTGGACTCATTCCTTTTGTAACTATCATGGGCCAACCTGGCCATAACTTGTAATGCATAACTATAAGTGGGCAATACTATATCAATAAATTAAAGTTCTTAAAATATGAATACATATGGGCCGGCAAGGCCTCTGACATACTATACAAAATAAAACTTTGTCTACAAAACCTATAAGATTATTTGACATCAAATGGGACAAGGTACCGACCTACCCATAAATCTGTAGAAAAACTCTGACAGGATGACTCATAGACTCTACTATGCTCCGAATGAGGTGGAGTCTTATCGATTATTCGCTGAATGCCAATCTCGTCTACTCTGAGGACTCGTCAAACTGATTGTCTATACCTGCAGGCATGAATGCAGGTTCCATGACAAAAGGAGGTTAGTACGAATAATGTATTGAGTAAGTAAGGCATGTAAATAAATATATAAAGAGCATGTGAGAAACATTGATTAGAGAACTCAACCTGTAAGTTTGGATAACTCTGTAAATCATGAAATATTTATAGTATCATGCATATGCATGTAAATGTCATGCAATGCATTGGTTTGTACGTACATAACATCATAAAGCCTCTAAGGGCATCCCATCATATCATTTCAGCCATTGTGGGCAACATCATCATCGTATACCAGCTGATTAGGTGGTGGTGTGTATATAATGCCATAAATTTTCCTATATCCCATATACATATATATACCTATATATACGCGTATATAACGCCATAACATCATCACACCTCTGAGGGCATCCCATCATATCATCTCGGCCACTGTGGGCAACACATCATCGTATACCAATTGATCAGGTGGTAGTGCATATATAACGCCATAACCTTTCCCATATCCCATATAAATATATATACTTATATACATGTATATAACGCCGTTTGAGTCATGGGTAAATGCACATGTAAATAAATGCAATGTATGAGAAGTACATTAATAAAATCTTTCGGAATGTCATAAGACCATTATGCCTTTTGAATAATATCATGAAATAAACTTTTTTTAACTGACGTATTTTTCTGAGACACATGTGTTATGACCCCGGTTCTCCCTCCGTGTAACATCGTGATGGCACCTAGTCCGTACGACTAGGTAAGCCTAAATTGCAGAAAATAAACCAATTTGCGGAAGTAAAACAATTTAAAAAAATTAGAGTAATAAGACAGTGTTTAAAAGTATCGCTCGGCATACACAATATTTAACTCTCAGAAACTAATACATATCTCAAAGACCAGGAAACCCACGAATCACAAGCTAGGAGATACGTAAGAAACTCTAACTCCAGAATTTGTCAAACAAAAGGGAAATAATATAGGGATATACTATTACAAAAAGATAGAAAGGGACTCATCGGTCTGAGTGAAAGTACCTGGATCTGCACATGAAAAACAAGAACAGAAAGGGCATGAGTACACCACAGCGGTACTCAGTAAGTGTCAAGCCTAACCTCGGTCCGGTAGTGACGAGGAAGGTCAGGGCCCTACTGAGGTTAAATAAAATACAAAATATAACAGTATATAACAAGACATTATAATTAAGTGCAATAGTAAGAAATATCATAGAATAAAAAGAGAAACAACAACTAGAACAAAGGCAAAATAATCACCGAGGGAACACAACTCAACATAGAGATAGAAACCAAGGATCTACCAGGATACCGCCCTGTAGCCCCCAAATGTAAATGTCCAGTGGATCTCCAGGGTGTCGTCCCGTAGTCCAACTCATAATGCGTCGGGGATCTACCAGAATCCCGTTCCGTAGTCCCTAAATGTAAATATCCAATACTGGGGAATCTACCGGGTGCAGTCTTGTAGTTCCATATAACTTTGCAGGGGTATCTACCAGAATCCCACATCCGTATTCCCAAATATAAATACACAACACATGGAAATATATTCAGCAAATGTCAGTTTCATATTAAGGCAAACAGGTAATTCTACTCTAGTATGCTGCAAAGAATTCAAGCAAAGCAGTTTGAGCAAATAAAGCAATTAAATCACTTATACATGCTTTCCTCAATTAACAACAGGGTTAAAGTGCGAGTAATATAAACAGGAAAGGAAACATACTAGTATTTACTTAATGAAAACCGAATTTTCAATAAATAGCACAAGTACGCACTCGTCACCTCACGTACAAGGCATTTCAATTAACAATAATACCAAATCCTAAGGGGAAGGTCCCCCACACAAGGTTAGACAAGCCACTTACCTCAAACCAGCTCAATAGTCAACCCGAAACAACGCTCTTGCCATGAGTACTCGACACCAAATGGCCTAAATCTATTCAATTCAATTACACAATTGTTTATCATGAAAATGGTAACAACAATTAAATTTTTAAATGGAATTCCAAAAATACGTGATCTATTCCCGAGCTATTTGTTAAAGCAGTTGATGCTAAGAACGTTAATTTTAACGATGAAATGCGAGCTAAGACAAGACAGCAATTAAACCGAAGGGCCTGTTCCCCGGATGCAAAGCCGGTCAATAAGGACCTCTGGGTCGGGACTCTAATCGAGCTTGAGCTATCGGGGCAACCGGGAATAGGATAACATTTAAGGATACGATCAAGCAAGGATCTTTATGGCCAAAGTCGCGCAATAAAGCGTGAAATAAGTAAGAAGGAAATAGATGTTAAAATGGCCTCGAGCCAATGAGAACAAACAAAATAGTAGAAAGAGAGAGAGAGAAATATTATTGCTTTAGTGGAGAAAATGGAGCAACATCAGCCTCTTACAAAGTGGTATGGGTTCCCCTTATATAGGCGAGGGAACACGGTATGGTACAAATATGTGGATATTAAACACAATGTATGGAGATGGGATGGTTTGACTAAAGCCTACAGGAGTCTACACTGATCGGCATAGCTCTCATCTGAACCCATTATCGTACTTCGAACCAATCTTGGATTAATCTGATAGGTCCGGGGTATCGAGGCCCTCCGAGTTGTATGGAGATCATGTGTTGAATTCTCGGGCATTCCGGAATGTTACCCTGGATGAAGGTCATCTTTGGGAACCCGGGGGCCCCTATTGATCTTGATGTAGATAGCCCCTTTAGAATGTATAGGATACACTTCTGCTGAAGAGTTTGCCTATATTCGGGCACTTCCTCGGACCTTCATGGAGCTTTCGCGATCGGAGCTTCTTATGTTTATTCCTATTTTCAGAAAAAGGGGATCACGAGAGAAAGTACTTGCCTTGCATCACGTGTTGGCGCTTAAAGCTTATCGAAGTTCGATTTCTTTGGGCTAGGGGTTCTTGACGTAGAGTGCTATCTTGAGCTCGGAGATAATATGAATGGCCCCTCGAGTCTTGAATCCTCATTGAAGGATGCTTTCTGGATCGGGTATTGACCCGTTGATCTGCATCGGGGCTGTTGGCTTCTACGGGCCTACCTCGGGCAGGCGAATCGTCGCTGCTTCTCGCATATATATGGAGTGGCTTCGGCTTTTTTGCAAGACTTCACTATTTTTAGATAGCCGCCTTTCTACTTTGACACGGAGCACTTCATCTCTTTAGGCGCAAAAAGTGTTGGTGTGCGCCCTTGCTTTGACCTGTTAGTTTCACCATAGTCATGGCCGATCCGGCAGGGGATGGGGGATGCTGCTCCTGGTGCTTAGGAACTGAGGGAGTTCGCTCTGGAGATGGTGTCCTTGATAATAGAGGAACACCTGGAGATGGCGAGGAGATACTGCGGGTGGAGCGAGGGGATAACACTGCAGGTGTTTTCCCCAGATGAGGGCATTGCGGACTCCACCGATGGATTCTTGAGCGTATACCTATACCCTTTCGCATTTGGCCCCCCTGATAGGGTCGTGCTTGATTTTTGCTTGAAGTATCGGGTTACCCTAGCCCGGATCCATCTGTCGTTTTGGCGAACGGCATTGATGATGAGGTTCTTCGCAAAGAAAGCCAGGCTTGAATTCACGCTTGATCACCTTGTTAGTCTATATCGGCCCTTTCATCGTCGAGGCCTGCTAACTCTGAGATGTCGCTTGTCCATTCCCTTTGTTATTGATGACGAGGAAAGCGGGGATCGAGAGTAGGACAGTTGGTTTATTCGGGTCCGGACGACCGACATTATTCTTGTGGAGTTTTTGCCATTTCCCAAAGGGTTGAATTATGCACGTGAGTAAGGCGTTTGGCGCTTTTTCAGATTTCTCCAATAGCAAAAATCAGCTGAGTAATAATGTTGTCTCCCTTGTTGCAACACCTTTGTGGATGTCGGGTGAAGTCCATGATCTGCCCGGCTGGGTCCGAAAGCTGGTAACCCATTTGTCCTGTGACGAGCGTAGGTAGCGAGTGTACTCCGTACCAGATGGGGAGCGCAGTACCAAGGTATGTGCATATGCTGCCTTTGTCTTGCCTTCGTATACTCGAGGTAATATTTTCCCCTTCCATTTGTGTTGGATTCGCCGTTTGCAGATATCTGGCAGTTCGTTGGGATGGGTCACCCGCGGTATGATGGATCCTTTAGTGGTGCTAGTCGGGCTCACATTTTCGAGGAAGGGGTGTTTCCTGGGTCTGCTGCTTCCGTCGAGCCTGATTACTGGATGACGGTTCCTTTGAGTGAATATGCCATGCCCGAGGTCGGTTCTCTGGGGCCGTAGGGGCCAGATCAACATGAGTGTGTTCTGACTTCGAGGAAGTCCGTTGGCTTCACTTTGTGGTGAGTTCATGTACAGTTTACCTGTGCCCCGTGCCATCCACCCTCTATTGAACATTCCTTGTGTAGGCATGTGATAGGATTAGGTCTGAGCTGCTCCATCAAAGGGCCAAGCTTCAGAAAATTTTGGATGAGCGCTAATCCCTTAGGCTCCTTAGTGAGGAGAAGGAAGTTGAGCTCCAACATTGGCAATAGGAGGCGCACCGGAGCTCAAACTATGAGATCTATTTGATGGAGCAGGTAACTTTATCTGGTATGTGCTTCGCTCCTTTCTAACCTTAAGGCTAACCCCTTTTGCCGTATCAGTTGCAAAGAAAGGTGGAGGCCTTGGAGTACCTCAAAGGCGACGTCAACCGTGTCAGAGTTTCTTGCGGGGAGCTAAAAGCTCAAGTGCAGGCTCGAACTTTAGAGGAAATGAGTGCCTCGGCTAAGGTTCTTGCCTTCGAGGTCCAACTCCGTTTGACCCATGACAATGCCAAAGTTCAAGCAGATATAATTGGGAAACTCTAATCTGATTTCTTGAAGGTTAGAGTCGAGATAATTGATGCCTGGGCAAAAGCGGCACTAAGTTAAACCAAGGCTAATCGTGAGATGGCGATTCGTAGGAAGGATGCTGCTGATGCCCAAGCCAAGCTAAAGCGAGCTCTCGACCGGGGGAAGAGGATCTAGGAATATGCTCGTTGTAAATCCCGAAGAGAGGTACTCGAGGAGGTCGGTGCAAGGGGCTTCATTCTCTCAGAGGAATTGGCTCGATCAAGGGCGAACGAGCGTGACGCTCGGTTATTTCTTGTTGACGTTGCGGAGGGCGAATTTGACAAGTTGTAGCCCTTTAGCTTAGAGTGTAGACTTTGCCATTTTTTCGCTCTAAATTTTGCCATTTTGTCATTTTAGATTTTGCCATTTTGTTGCTTTGCCTTTGATATATGTAGGGTGTGCCTGTAGTGAAGAATGCACTTTTTTTGCGAATATAATATATAAGAAGAAACTTGAGGCTTTATTTCTTCTGTACCTTTTTTATGTTGTTGCTTTCGATCGGGCAGGATAGTTTTGGTGTTTAGCGAGATCCTCATAGGTCCGGCATGGATCCGACAGACCCAGGGCCAGGATAGCTTTGGTTTTTCCTTGGCACGAGCACATACTGGGGCCTCCGTGCTTGGCCCCGCTGTTTAGGCTTAGTCTCCGACTCGGGCTCCGGCTCAAGACTTCTTGTCCTCAAATTTTGTGTGCCCGTGCGGGCAGGTAGTAATCGTTTTTATCTCTTGCCCTTAGGCATTTGCCATTCCAATTGTTTTGGGTCCCGTCTTCGAGTCGCATTGTGACTCGAGCTTCAATTTACCCTCAAGCTCTTTCGTTCCTGCATGGGCGGAAGATGATGGCCCTTTATGCTTTGGGTCGAAGTGACCTTACGGGCGTGTGGCCCAGCGGTTTACTCGGCAGACGATATTGGCACTTATGCCATGCCCTAAAGGCATATTGCATTTTTCGGGTCCAATCTACGAGTCGCGTTGCTATTCGAGCTGTAATCGACCCTTAAACTTCCTCAACTTCTTGTCCAGCGAAAGTGGCACTTGTGTCCTTAGGCATATTGCAGTTTTTGGGTCCAGTCTTCGAGTCACATTGCGATTCGAGCTATAATCGACCCTTAAATTTCCTCGATTTCCAGGGCAGCGATAGTGGCACTCATGCCCTTAGGCATATTGCAATTTTCGGGTCCAGTTTCCGAGTCGCATTGCAATTCGAGCTGTAATTGACCCTTAAATTTCCTTGATTTCATGGTCGGCGATACTGGCACTTATGCCATTTGGTCGTTGAGACCATTCATTATGTGGCACGGAGGCTTGCATAGTTAACTATTTTGGATCCGGACTCCGAATTGAGTTACAATTCGAGCTCATTTTAATCCTCAAGTTGTCAAAATATTTTAGCTGGTGACAATGGCTCTTACGCTTTTTGGTCATAGAGACCTTTCAATATGAAGCCCGTAGGCTTGCTTAGCTGGCAACAATGGCTCTTACTCTGTTTTTGCCCATGGGTTTTTTGTTGGCTTTGTTTCTGATTGTTAAGGTCTTTTTAGAGTATTTTTGCTTGACCCGTCGTTGGTTCCAGAGGAACCTCGATTTCAAGTCGTTGTCGGCGATGTTTTGAGCACCTCATAAGGTTCATAGCTCGTAGGTCGAGTAGATTGACGCTCTTGCAATTTGGAGCCAACGTGATCAGAGCTCATTTTTTCCTGTTGAGGGAAGCCTGTTTTAACCGGATCTTTCCAAAGTATATTCGAAGTAGTGGCCTGCGATTTTTAGCGACAATCGGGCGTCCCCGAGTCGCATTATTTTCGTTCTATCAGTAGTTTTGATCGTAGTCATGTGCATTTGGCCGTAGCCATTTTCTATCCCAAGTGATAGTTTAGGCATCTACACCGAGGGTATGCCCTTTAGGGATTCTTACAAATGCGATGTATAGCCTAAACTTTGGGGTTTTCATGCCTGTTGAGGTCATACAGTTTGTCATGCCTATTGAGGTCTTACAAATTGTCATGCCTATTGAGGTCTTACAGTTTGTATGATGTAAAATAGATCTGGCCATGCCGAGTCTGCCCACTAGGGGTCTTACAATTTCGGATTTTCCAGTGCTCGGTGATTGGCGACAGTCTCCGAATCATCGAGTTTGTTTAAGCTTGAAGATCGCTTCTCGGGAACTCGGAGTTGCATTGTGAGGGCTTTGTGAGCCCGGGGTTCTGACCCTGGGGCCGTGTGGGCGTTGAACCGTTTAAGTCTGCGAGTATCTTGAGACATATTCAGCAGAGAGGCCTTTGCTGTGAATATGCCGAAATAGCTATTTTTGAAGTATGAAATGCCGAAAAGATATTCTTTATTGCTTGGCAAAAATATAGGCTATAAATACATGTCGTCTCATTGCTGTGAGCTCGGCCCGCATGGGCACGGTTCCTCTAATCATCTGATCCATTTACATGATTCCGTTTTGAATCTTATTCTGCCATTTATTGGCCCTTCCGAGGGGATGGTGTCCTTAAGAGAAGGCCATCGCACGTCGTCAGACTATAGAAGAAAGGCTCACGATTTTGTCGGATCCTCTTCTAGGGGGTGTGCTACTTTGCTAATAATCTTGCTGGTGGGACCCTCTTTAGGTTGGAAGTCCGGTCGAGGAAAGAGAGCATGGAAGGCCCTGCAGAGGCCTTGAATCTCCAAGTGGAGTTAGAACTTATGAATGCCACCGCTGACTACCTGCATATAGTTTAGCAAAAGAAAAGAAACAACAAAGGAGCAGAGTAGTTCTTCCCTGCTGCGGGATGTGTAGGCGATGTTTCGAGGTCTGGTATGTTTCTACCATTTCGAGGCGGGAGCCCTTAATACAGCCTCTGTTGTGTTCAACTAGGCTTGGCCAAAGATATGGTTCTGCTTACCCTTTGATCCCTTCGAGGGTGGAGGCATTGATGCCGGTGCTGGGTCATATGGTGAGAGATTTCCTCTCGTCGCGTGTAGCCCCTTGTCAAATACTTTAGTCCCATCTCTGTCATGGAGTTTCATCCCTTTGGTGGAGTATGGTCGAACTCGCCTCCGGGTGGTGTTCCCGTTGTCATTTGAATGAAACATCCATGTTTCGCAGGCTCTGCGTTCCAGCCCGTGATCAGGCAGGCTGTATAGAGGGAGCGGCCTTCCTGATTGATGTGGCGATCAACGTCTAGAATCCATCAAGGATTCGAGGTGTGGGAGTGATTTGGTTCGTTAGTCCGAATCGCCCCATTAGCTTTGGCCTGACATCGTCGGTATAATTGATCGAACCATCTGCACTCATGAACACATGTTTTATTTGAAATAGGTCAAATGAGGGAGGGGATTACCAATCGCGTTAATACGATGCCGAGGTGAAGTCTCGGCGTCCCTTTCCTTGGATGCAAGGGTGTCCTTTGGGTATATTCCCCGGACCCATCTTTCCCCAGCGATGAACCTTTCACTCTGTATTTTATGGATCTTTGAAAGGTGATGCCGCCCCTTTATTGTCGTGGCAATACACTGTGGCTTGTTAGTTTCAGTTTTCCTAATCTCCTTCCTCCTTTGGAGCTAGATTTGATCCAGATTGCTCGATAATACTTGGTGGCGATCTCTATTGAATAGCACAATTGTCGTTCTTTTGAGCCAGTGACCGCGCGTGCCCTGCGGTTCCTGCGCTGGGCCATAGTTCCCTTGAAGGGGTCTTGGTCGAATAGGTTTGAGCCGCCGGGCATTCTCGGTTTCACTTATGGTGATCACGATGTTTTGTATAGCAATGCTGAAATCGTACTCGGCTAGGCGGGGTTTCCCTGCTAGCTGTGCCTTGTTGAATCTGGTTCCACTGGAGGTTCCTCAAGGATGCTGTCCTGTGTTGCACGATCGTCCGAAAATGGGGGCTATCTCATTCGTCCTATCAGGGAATGGGGTGCGGCTTCCCCCGGTATTTCATTTCTTCTTTGTTTGGCCTCAGGTGTTTTGGGCCCTCTCGGTTCTGCTTTGATGGCATCGGCGCATGCTTCCGCGGAGGCATGGTATGCTAAGTATGTGTGTGAGGTCAGGTGTCATATGGTGGCGCTGCATCATGGTTTCTTTCGAGAGAGTTTCTTCGAACTTCCTCAATGAGACGGGCTCGAACTCATCATCTTGGTGGTCGCTGCCTTTGAATGAGATCGCATAAGTGGTGGTACACCCATAGGGATTTGAGGTCCTGTCGCACCTAGGGGGTTTCGACATTCCAGATTTTTGTGAAGCAAGTTCCGGGACCGTTTTCGCGGGAGATGGTTGCTTTAAGAGCTTCCACGAACCTGATTCAATCCTTTAGAAGAGATTCCCAAGCATCATCACTGTGGCAGGGTCGGTTACCGATCCGTCGTTACTTGATCTCTCGGGTACTAGCTCGGTGTAAGGAGGTGTCTGCGGCGCTACTGCGTTGGGAGTCTCCGGGCGACTTTGCAGCTGAGCGATAGCCAACTGCCATGCTTGTAACATTTCAAACATAACATGACGATTAACTTCCTATTCTACCCGGGCCGGGGTTTTTTGAGCTTCCTGTCAGTCAATGTACCGTATGCTATCATTGGTGCGCGAGGCTTCATTGACCTGTTGCGCGCCTTGCAAGCCCGCGTCCACATGAATCGACCTAAATTTGTTATCGAGATCATGCGGTGTCGCGCTAACCTTTGGAGCAGCCATACCATTTTCGCCGTGGTTTTCGGGCTAGTCGTTCTCGATTTTGCTTACCGAGCCGGACATTAACCTGAAATCAAAAGATCTTGGGCAAGAAAAACTGTGAAAGATAATGTGTGTTTGTGTGACGAAACTAGCAAGAAAATAATCACTATTATTTTTAGCCGCACGGTGGGCACCAAACTGTTTACCGTGAAAATGGTAACAATAAGTAAATTTATAAATGGGATTCCAAAAATACGTGATCTATTCCCTATCTAGTTGTTAGAGTAGTTGATGCTAAGAACGTGAAGCTTAACAATGAAATGCGAGCTAAAACAAGGCAGTAATCAAACCGAAGGGGCCTATTGCCCGGATGCAAAGCCGGTTGATAAGGACCTCGGGGTCAGGACTCGAATCGAGCTCGAGCTATCGGGGGCAACCGGAATAGCATACGATCAAGCAAGGCTCTTTACAGCCAAAGTTGCGCAATATAGCGTGAAATAAGTAAGAAGACAATAGATGTTAAAGCAGCCTTGAGCTAGTGAGAACGAACAAAATAGGAGAAAGAGAGAGAGATATTATTGCTTTAGTGGAGAAAATGAAGCAACATCAGCCCCTTACAAAGTTGTATGGGTTCCCCTTATATAGGGGAGGGAACACGATATGGTAAAAATATGTGCAGATTAAACACAAAGTACGGAGATGGGATGGTTTGATGTGATGCCTCAACATAGGCTCAGGATAGGCCGGGCCTGTCAGACGTAGCCATGTGCCTTGGGGGCTTCCCCCTCCGTCCTCTCTTCGGTCTTCATTTCCTCTGAGTTGGGCTCCGAAGAGCCCCAAGGCCGGGAACTTGGTCGTGGCCTCACGCCCTCGAGGTCCCGAGACATGTTTCCAAAATGTCCCGACAGCGACAAATCAAGTCTTCTAATTTTGCCGCATACAATACTGTAAATAACACTTCTAGTAACTGATTCTACAAAGAAATTCTAAGCAAATACGCGATATTAGGTAAAATGACCAAAACGCCGCTCGAGCCCACGTCTCGGAATCGGGTAAAATTTATATTTTCAGAATCCTTAGGCTCTCACGAGTTTATGCATACCAAATTTATCCAAATTCAAGGTCAAATTCCCAATCAAAAGTCGAATTTTAGGTCTAAGAACTTTCTTCCAATATTTCAATAAATTTTCATCTCCAATATGAAATTAAATGATGAAACTAACTCCGGCCAAACTGGGAGGTAAGGCAAGATCATAAGCAACCTCCCCAACACGCCTCAATAACTCAAACGGGCCAATAAACCTCGGACACAACTTCCCTTTCTTCCCAAATCTCATAACGCCCTTCATACGCAAAACCCGTAGTAGAACCCGCTCTCCAACCATATAGGAAACATCACGAACCTTCTAGTCCGCGTTACTCTTCTCTCTGGACTGGGCTGTGCAAAGTCTATCCTGAATCACCTTAACCTTCTCCAAAGCATCCTGAACTAAGTCTGTGCCCAATAATCTGGCCTTACCCGGCTCAAATCAACCCACTGGGGTTCTATACCACCTACCATATAAAGCCTTATACGGTGCCATCTGAATGCTGGACTGATAGCTGTTGTTGTAAGAAAACTCTGACAATGGCAAGAACTGATCCCAAGACCCTGCAAACTCAATCACATACGCACGGAGCATTCCTGAAGAATCTGAATAGTGCACTCGGACTGTCTGTCCGTCTGCGGGTGAAATATTATACTCAACTCCACCCGAGTACCCAACTCATGCTGAACAGCTCGCCAAAACCGTGATATGAACTGCGTATCTCTATCTGAAATGATGGAAACCGGAATACCATGCAGACGAACAATCTCTCGGATATAGATCTCCGCCAACCGCTCCGAGGAATAAGTAGTACACACAGGAATAAATTGAGCGAACTTGGTCAGCCGATCCACAATCACCCAAATAGCATCGAACTTTCTCAAAGTCGGCGGGATTCCAACTACAAAGTCCATGGTGATCCGCACCCACTTCCACTCCGAAAATCTCTATCTGCTGAAGCAACCCACCCGGTCTCTGGTGCTCATACTTTACCTGCTGACAGTTGAGATACCGAGCTACAAAAACAATTATATCTTTCTTAATCTGCCTCCACTAATAGTGCTGCCTCAAATACCGATACATCTTCGCGGCATCCGGATGAATTGAATACTGCGAGCTATGGGCCTCCTCCAGAATCAACTCCCGAAGCCCATCAACATTGGGTACACAAATCCGACCCTGCATCCTCAATACCCCATCATCACCAATAGTCACATCTCTAGCATCACCGTGCTGATCCTAGTCCTTGAGGACAAGCAAATGAGGGTCATCATACTGCCGCTCCCTAATACAATCAAATAAGAAAGACCGAGAAACCATGCAAGCTAGAACCCGATTGGGCTCTGAATTATCCAATCTCACAAACTGGTTGGCTAAAGCCTAAACATACATTGCCATAGGCCTCTCCGATGCTGGTAAATAAGCCAAACTCACCAAACTCTCTGCCCGACGACTCAAAGCATCGGCCACCACATTGGCCTTTCCCAGGTGATACATAATAGTGATGTCATAGTCCTTCAGCAAATCTAACCACCTCCTCTAGTGCAAATTTAGATCCTTTTTGCTTGAACAGGTGCTGCAAGATCCGATGGTCAGTATAAATCGCACAGGGAACCCCGTATAAATAATGGCACCAAATCTTTAGGGCGTGAACAATGGCGGCTAACTCAAGGTCGTGGACCGGATAATTCTTCTCATATACCTTCAGCTGTCTGGACGCGTAGGCAATCACTCTACTATCCTGCATCAACACCGCTCCGAGGCCAATCCTCAAGGCATCACAATAAACCATATAAGACCTCGAACCTGTAGGCAGTATCAAAATTGGGGTTGTGGTCAAAATTGTCTTGAGCTTCTGAAAGCTCGCCTCACACTCCTCCGTCCACTAGAACGGAGCACCCTTCTTGGTTAACCTGGTCATAGGTGCTGCAATCGATGAAAACCCCTCCTCAAAACGGTGGTAGTAACCCGCCAAGCCAAGAAAACTGCGGATTTCTGTAGCTGAGGATGGGTTGGGCCAACTCTCCACGACCTCTATTTTCTTCGGATCCACCTGAATACCCTCACACGATACCACGTGGCCTAAGAATGCCATAGAATCCAACCAAGCCTCAAATTTCGAGAACGTAGCATATAACTTCTTTTCTCCTAAGGTCTAAGGCACTGTCCTCACGTGCTACTCATAATCTTCCCGACTCCGGGAATACACCAGAATATCATCAATAAAGACAATGATGAATGAGTCAAGATACAGCCAAAACACACCGTACATCAAGTACACAAAAGTTGTTGGGGCATTGGTCAGCCCAAATGACATAACAAGGAACTCGTAATGACCATACCGAGTCCTGAAAGTAGTCTTCGGGATATTTGGCTCCCAAATCTTCAACTGATGGTAACTTGAGCACAAGTCAATCTTAGAAAACAACGGTACGCCCTGAAGCTGGTCATACAGATCATCAATACGAGGCAAAGGATAACGGTTCTTCATTGTAACCTTGTTCAACTAGCAATAATCAATACACATACGCATAGAACCATCCTTTTTCTTCACAAACAAGACAAGAGCACCCCAAGGTGATACACTGGGCTGAATAAAACCCTTATCAAGCAATTCCTGTAATTGATCCTTAAAATTAGGAAGAGTCATACGATATGGAGGAATAGAAATGGGCTGAGTGCCAGGCAACAGATCAATTCCAAAAATCGATATCTCTATCAGGCGGCATGCTTGGAAGATCCGCTGGAAACACATAAGGAAAATCCCGTACTACTAGGACTGAATCAACTAAAGGGTATCAATACTGATATCTCTTACATCAGCTAAATATGCGTCACACCCCTTCCCAACCATACGCTGAGCTTTAAGAAAAGAAATAACTCTATAGGAGTGTGATCTAAAGTACCCCTCCACTCAACATGTGGTACACCTGGCAAAGCCAACAACACGGCTTTGGCGTGATAATCAAGAATAGCAAAATAGGGCGACAACCAATCCATGCCAAAGATAAAATCGAAATCTACCATACTGACCAATAACAAATCGACTTTGGTCTCAAAACTACTAAAAGCAATCAAATACGACCGATAAACGTGGTCTACAACAAGAGAATCTCCAACAGTATTAGAAACATAAACAGGGGAACTCAAGGAATCCCGAGGTATACCCAAATGCAGAGCAAAATAATAAGCACATAAGAATAAGTGAAGCCTGGATCGAATAGAACCGACACATTTCTGTGACAAAACAGTACAATACCTGTGATGATTGAATCGGAGGCAACAGCCTTAGTACGGGCAGGAAGGGCATATTATCTGGACTGGCCTCCCCCTCTAGGTCAACCTCTACCTCCCTGACCTCCACCTCTAGCTGGTTGAGCATATGGGGTAGCAACTGGAGCTGTAACCATGGCCTGAGAACTCTACGAGGCGTTGTGGCTGCGAAGTCTGTAGAGGAGCACCCCTCCCAAGTCTAGGGAAATACCTCACCACATGGTGTATGTCACCACACTCAAAGCAACCTCGCGACTGACGTGGCAGAGGAAACTATGCGGTACGGGTACTATGAGACCCCTGAACCCCTTAAACACTGAGTGAAGTCTAAGACGCAAACTGAGTTGGCTGACCCACAAAACCTCTACCATGCCGTACTCTTCCCCCAAAATAAGGACCAGTGGATCTCTCCCATCTACAAGGTCTCCTCACTTCCCTATACTCTCTCTCTCTCCTAACCTCGTCTGTCCTCTCTCTCCTAGACCCACATATCCTATACTCGGCGAGAGGTCCTTACCACCCACTAAACTAGGACCACTGGCTGTGTCTCTATGACATCTGGAACTCGACTAATGAGAACTCGCTACTCTATGGTGGGGGTGGCGGAAGTCTGGGTCCCATCCCCAATCTATGAAGTAGTTGGTACAACCTGAATCAACCCCGCCTGAACTAACGTACCAAACATGCTCAGGAACTCTGCTAATGTCTCCTGAAGTGCTGGAGCAGTAGTAGCAGTAGGCGCATCCAGTGCCTGGGCTCTGGCTGGAACTGCAGGTGGCTCCTCAGTGGAAGCTCGCGCGGGTGCTCTGGCTACACCGTGTGCGTGTCCTCAGCCTCTACCCCGACCCCGACCTCCGACGGCTCTCGTAGGGGGCGTGGGTGTCTGATCACGTGTCATCACCATCTGCGAGAGAATGGAAGACAGAGGTTTAGGATTCGTGATATCAAAAATCTCGCACGACAAGAAAATCAAATGATGTGAAATTTTCTTAACGATAACATAGCCTCTCGTAGATAAGTACACACGTCTCCGTACCGATCAACGAGACTCTAATAAATCGGCTTCTAATTCATGGCTCCTATGAACCTAGAACTCTGATACCAACTTGTCACGACCCCGGTTCGCCCTCTGTGATCCATCATGACGACACCTAGTCCCTACGACTAGGTAAGCCTAAATTGCGTAAATTAAACCAATTTGTGGAAGCAAAACAATTTAAAACAGAATTAGAGTAATGAGACAGTGTTTGAAAGTGCCCCTCAGCATACACAATATTTAACTCTCAGAAACCAATACATATCTCCAAGATCCGGAAACCCATGAATCACAAGCTAAGAGATACGTAAGAAGCTCTAACTCCAGAATTTGTCTAACAAAAGGGAAATACTAAAGGGCTATACTATTATAGAAAGATAGAAAGGGACTCCTTGGTCTGCGGACGTGGTAGATATATCTCGAAGTCTCTATAGAATCGCCTCACCTCAAGGATGATAAGACTGAGTGAAAGTACATGGATTTGCACATGAAAAACATGCATAGAAAGGGCATGAGTACACCACGACGGTACTCAGTAAGTGCCAAGCCTAACCTCGGTCGGATAGTGAAGAGGAAGGCCAGGGCCCTACTAAGGTTAAATAAATACAAAGTATAATAATGTAGAACAAGACAGTATAATTAAGTTCAACAGTAAGAAATAACATAGAATAGAAAGAGCAACAACAACTAGATAGAGGCAAAATAGTCATCAAGGGAACACAGCTCAACGCAGAGATAACAACCGGGGATCTACCAGGATACCATCCTGTAGCCCCAAATGTAAATATCCAGTGGATCTCCTGGGTGTCGTCCCATAGTCCAACTCATAATGCGGCGGGGATCTATCGGAATCCCGTTCCGTAGTGTCCAAATGTAAATACCCAGTACAGGGGGAATCTACCGGGTGCAGTCCCGTAGTTCCATATAACTGTGCAGGGGGATCTATCGGAATTCCACATCCGTAGTCCTAAATAAACAGACAAGGGGGATCTACCGGAATCCCACATCCGTATTCCCAAATAAAAAGGCAAGGGGGATCTACCGGAATCCCACATCTGTAGTCTCAAATGTAAATACACAGCAATAACATGGAAATATATTCAGCAAATGTCAGTTTCATACTAAGGCAAACAGGTAATTCTAGTTTAGCATGTTGCACAGAATTTAGGCAAAGCAGCTTGAGCAAATAAAGAAATTAAATCACTTAGACATGTTTTCCTAAGCTAACAACATGCTCAATAGTGCAAGAAATAGAAATAAGAAAAGAAACATACTAGTAATTACTTAAGAAAAACCGAATTTTCAATAATTAGCACAAGTACGCACTCGTCACTTCACGTACAAGGCATCTCAATTAATAATAATACCAGATCCTAAGGGGAAGGTCCCCCACGCAAGATTAGACAAGTCACTTACCTCGAACCAGCTCAATTATCAACCAAAAACCACGCTCTTGCCAAGAATACTCGACTCCAAATGGCCCAAATCTATTCAATTCAATTTCATATTTTAGATAACACTTCAAGTAACTTATTCTACAAAGAAATTCTAAGCTAATATGTGAAATTAGGTAAAAATAACCAAAATGCCCCTCGGGCCCACATCTCGAAATCGGGTAAAATTTGAATTTTCAGAATCCTCACGCTCTCACGAGTTAATGCATACCAAAATTATTCAAATCCAAGGTCAAATTCGCAATCAAAAGACGAATTTTAGGTCTAAGAACATTCTTCCAACTTTTCCCTAAATTTTCATATCCAATCTAAAATTAAATGATGAAACTAACTATAGATTGATGGAATATAACTAGAAAGGGTTAAAGAATTGTTACCCACTGATCTCCTCTTCAATTTCATCTCAAAATCGCCGTCTCCTGAGCTCCAAATCGAATTTCCAACTTTTGAAACTAAACCCTCGAAATTTCATATTTCTGTCTAGATATTACCGTATCTACGGTCAAGGGACCTCATATGCAGTCCCGCTTCCAAGGGTCGCACCTGCGACCTTTCACTTAAGTCCAGTTTCCGCATCTGCGACTCCCCATCCGTAGATGCGGTACCGCTTCTAAGGAAATTCTACTGCTTCTGTGGCTCCTGCTGAACCTCCCCATTTCCGCCTCTGCGACCACAGAGCCGCTTCTGCAGCACCGCACCTGCGGTCCCACACTCGCAGGTGCGGTTATGACAGAAACCAATAGCTGAAGCTGCAATTCCAAACTCCAAGATCCTTCCGTCAACCATCCGAAATCATCCCCAGGCCCCCGGGACCTCAACCAATCCTAAAATATCATTTAAACTTGTTCCAACCTTTGGAACGCACAAAACAACATCAAAAGACATATTTTTCATCGGATTCAAGCCTAAGAATTCCAAATACTCTAAAAATACGCTTTCGATCAAAAAGTCTACCAAACCTCGTCCGAATGAACTGACAGTTTCCACACACGTCACATTAAACACTACGGAGCTACACCAACTTCCGGAATTCCATTCTGACTCTCGTATCAAAATCTCACTATCGAACCGGAAACTTCAAAAATTCAACTTTCGGCATTTCAAGCCTAAATTAGCTACGGACCTCCAAAACACATTTCGAACACACCCCTAAGCCCAAAATCACCCAGCGGAGCTAAGGGAACCATCAAATTTCCATTCTGAGGCCGTCTTCATACTGTTCTGACTACGGTCAAATTTCCAACACTTAAGCTCTCATTTAGGGACTAAGTGTCCCAAAACTCTCCGAAACTCAAAACCGATCATCCCGGCAAATCAAAATAACAGAAATAAACTCGGGGAAAACAGTTAATAAGGGATCGAGGCATAAATTCTTAAAACGGACGGCCGGATCGTCACACCATGAACAAATATTATAATAATATGACTTATGGGGAATCAAGAACGTAAACATCTCTGGATCTACAAGTTTGAATCATCTCGGAATTAAGCCTTATAATTGCTGTCCTTGGTCCTTAAGGAGGACTCAGATAAAAACGATTACGAGTAACACACCCGAACATACTGTACTACTAATAAAACCAATTTGTTCTGTCAATTTTGAACAACTTCACCAAGGAATGTTTTCTTCTTTTATATCATTGTGATATTTCTTTGTATTATCAAGATAAAGTCGTATCAATAAAGCTACATCATGGAACACGCATTGCTATTTACAAAATCAATTTTGAAGTATTGGTTTAGACAGTAAAACTTGTGAGTAGATTTTTGTAAGAGGACCAAGAGGAACAGGAAATACTTTATAATTCTAAGAAGTTGGTTTTATTTTCTCTGCTACGACATTATATTATAAGGAATAAGCTTTATTTTCTCTTCATATGACATTATCCAATATCTTGTTTAGGTCTATACAAGAGATTCAACGTAGGAATATCTCTTTTAGCATTTTATCTTTTTGGAAAAAATATTTTTCAAGCAATCTTTGTCATCACTATCAAAACATATTCTAAATTTTAGTAACCACTTTAATTAGGGAAAAACATAAGTGAGGGAAGTATTTAACTCTTTTGATGAAAAAAATATTCTTTGGAAATTAACATTTCCTTCAACCCAAACTCACTCTACTACATAAAGATTGTATTTATATGTGTAAAGTCATTTATAAAAGTTACGTATTTGCGTCATGAGCCGCATGAACCAGATGGCAGAAGTGAACAATACAACTCTAACAACTTACATGTTGCCAAAAGTCATCATTTCTCTACTTGACTCAGAGTAACCATTATTGTTCATTGCCCAGCGGAAGTAAATAGCACCCCTGCTATGCTTAGAAATTGACACTGCCCCACTCTAGTTTAATGAACTTCAAGACATCTCCATTCCATCTTAAGATATTTACAATCACCTCGTATTAAAATGGAAATATTTGATTAATGTATCCCAAGTGAATCAGTTATCCACGCTTCCTTTATATCATATATAAGGGTGGAAAAATCCACCCTTCTCGTTGTTCTTCCCCTTCTATCCTATTGTATTTGACACCAAGTAGCACCACTCTTTCTTTGTCATTCCCAATCTTCTGTATTTGTTTTTATGTATTTCTAGGTGCGCAGTAATGCTTGTTCCATTACATATATTATTTCAAAAGTAACTAAAATTTCATAAATTTTTCTTTTAACATCGTTATTAAGTCTGTTAAAGATATATAATATAAGTATTTTGTACTCAATATTTTCTTTTAATAAATACGTGTGGTTGTGGTTGTTCATTCAGATTTACTATTTATCCTTATCATGTATTTACTAAACATATTCCCTCTAACCTCTTTGTTTATCATATTATTTATCATATTTTAATAAGTTATACTGAACAATCTTTTCTGGTCACTACCATGTTTTTCATGCTTCAATCATTTACCCTAACAGCGCCTCAACTCTGTGTACTACCCTAAACGGCTTCCTTGCCTACTGGTTTCCACTTTAGGATGACATAGTCTGGGCTTAACTACTCTCAGCATTATTAGACAGGCAAACTTTCTTAAGATGTTCTTTATAACAATACTATAATATGATAAACAATTATGATATTCAAGAGATTATAAGGAATACAAGAGTTTAGTTAAACATGATTATGAATAAACTTACCTGGTTTTGTAACTCGTTTGAATGCTCCATAGCTTTCAGAAGTTTGTATATAATCAGCTATTTTATTGAGAGAAGATAAGGTGAGGATGAAGGTGTCTGAGGATGTCTCCCTTCTTCTGATTTACAAAATATATAGAAAATTTAAACGACTCCTACTGTTCATGAACGACCTTTACTGTTCATGAATGTGACTCGTACTATTTACTTTACGACTTTTTTACATGACTCTTACTATTCATGAACGACCTTTACTGTTCATGAATGTGACTAGTACTATTTACTTTACGACTTTTTTACATGACTCTTACTATTCATGAACGACCTTTACTGTTCATGAATGTGACTAGTACTATTTACTTTACATTATGTGTTTCCAGTAGCTGTCTTCTTCTTTTGTCTTCTTGTTGATACCTTCATTCTAGTTGGACTTCTGGTACATAGTTATCATCTCCGTTGCACTTTGAACATATGTGGTCTGGATATTTGTGTCCTACTAGTTTGCAGTATCTTGTTAATAACTCGTTTGAAATAAATTCTTTTTTCAATGCTCTGGTAGTTGGTTGCATTTCTGGCTTTAATAATGATAAAATCCATTTCTGGACTTCATTCATATCTCCTTGTCGTAGTTCCTTTGAGTTGGCATATATCATTAACTGGTCTCTGGAATAGTAGCTCCAGATAGCATTTCCTTGTAGATAATTGTTAGCTAGTTCTTGAATAATAGTTGTTATACCAATTATTCTTTTATTGGCATAGAAACTTGGTATCTCCATTTTCTGTATCTCCGGTTGTTTCTCTATCTCTTCCGGTATTATCATATCTCGTGTTAGTCCTATCTTTATCACCTGTATTATGGGTTTTATTTCGTCATATAGTATTTCCGCTGGTGCTGTATAGAATTTGATGAAGAATAGGTTGCCTTTTGTAATTCTCTTGAAGGTGACAAATGCTTTGTATAGCTCTGGTATTCCAATTATTTCTTCTCCGTCGTAGGTATATACTGTGCTAAGTAGTCCGTAGTTGTAACATGTCTTTACTAGGTTTGCTTTTGTTTTTGGCTGGGCTATAAGCCTATTATATCCCTGTAGTTTTTGGGTTACATAATCCTGTATTGGATCTGTAGTAGTAGTTGATCTAGGGTTTAGGTTCAAGAATGTCTGAATTTTATATATATTCTCAATATATGTTTGAGTAATATGGTTATATACCTTTTTGTTGTGGTGTAGGCTATTGGCATAGGTTGTAGTTTGTGGGGCTATAACTATTGCTTCTCTTGGCTTTTTTGATGTAAATGGCTTATCAAATACGTTGTTTAGGTTTACATTGATATGTGGCTTTTTGTTAACTTGTTTGCTTGTACCTGCAGATGTATATAAAGCAACTGTGTTATGGGTTTTTTGGAGTTTCCCAACGTCTCCTTCTAACTCTGGAAGTTTAGAGTCTTCCGATTGACCTAGTTCCGCATTTTTATAGTCATGCTGCTGACTTAGCTTGCTTTCCTCTAGCTGTTGTAATCTTTTTCCCATACCATCCATATGTAAAGATAGAGTAGTAAGGATTGTAAATATGTCTTTTGATTCTTGGCTTTCATCTGTTTGGGTACCTTTGTCTTGATAGGTAGTCTGCAATAACATTCTTGTCAGTTCGTATTACTTCAATTGTAAATGTAAAATTTTGTATGTTCAATACCAGTCTCCTTATTTCCTTTGTAGTTACTGAATCCTGTACTTTCCGTGTTATCCACCATTTTACTTGTGTATTATCTGTTCTTACTATAAATTTGTTATAAACAATATATGGCTCAAATGTTAACAAACATTTATATAATCCAAATAGTTCTTTCCTATTTATCTCCCATTTTAATTGTGGTTCCGTGTATGATCCGGAATAATATCTACAATGGTGTTCAATTTTTTCATTATCATATTTATATTTTAGAACTCCTTCGTAGCTGTGATCACTAGAATCAGTTTCTACTATATATGTAAACTGTATCTTTTCATCTGGAAAATATAGTTTTGGTAATTTTTTACACATATTTTTTATCTTCTATATATGTATTTTATCTTTCTCGTCAAAATGATATTCTATATCCTTTTTTAGTTTTTTCTGTAATGGTTTTAAGTTTTCTGCTAATTTAGGAATATATTCTCTTACTTGGTTAACCAATCCTAAAAATGATTGTAATTTCTTTTTTGTATCAAGTGTTTCATTTAAATTAATTATTTTTTTTACTATATGGGTTTGCATTTTTATTCCGTTTTTATCTATTTGTATACCTAAAAATTCTATTTCATTTTTCATTACTTCTGCTTTCTTTTTACTTAAACTTATTCCTGATATTTCTACAATGTGTATGAATTTTTCTAGTAGTTTTATATGTTCGTTCTCTGTTCTAGAATATAGCAATATACCATCTATATATACTGTACAATTTTATAATTGGTTGAAGTAATTATCCATAAAATGTTGATACCTACCTGGTGCATTTTTATATCCAAAAGGTAATACGTTCCATTCGTAAAATCCTTGTGGTACTGTGAATGCTGTTAACTTTTTAGATTCATCTTCTAGTTTTAAATGGTAAAATCCCGATTTACAGTCAAACTTACTAAAATAGTTATATCCTTGTATTTGTCTGATTTTTAGTATTTTATTTGGTATCGGATAATTATATGTTTTTGTTTTTGCATTTAAGTTTCTATAATCTATAACCATATGGCTTTTTCCTCATTTATGCTCACTGTGTTTATTTACTATAAATGTCGGGCTAGTATGTTTACTATTACTTTCTTGTATGTACTTATTGTCTAATAATTCCTTTATATGCATTTTAAATTCTGTTAAATCATTAAAATTGTATTTTAAAGGTTTTCGTGTTATTATGCTACTTTCATCTATTAGTTCAATCTTTATTTTTGTTTTATGTTTTTCCCATCCTCGGAGTGGATTATCATTATATAGTAATTCTAATTTATCTTGTAGTAATTTTATTTTATTTATTGAGAAAATGATTATTTCTATATTGTGGTTGCTTTGTATTACATTTTCTAATTTTTGGGTAATCTTTTCACTTCCTTTAATCCAGGGTGTTGTTTTTCTTACTTTATTATTTACTCTTTTTGCTCCTAATTTTTGTTTACACGGGGTAGTAAACCACCAATGTGTTTTTGTTATAATATGTGGGTATAATTTGTCTAAAAATGGAATTCCTAATAATATATCTTTATTTGTAAATTCATAACTATATATTTCTTCTATGGTTAATATTTTATCCCATATTTGTATCTTTATATTTCTTGCTTTGTATGTTATCATACTTCCCTCATTATTGAATCATGTTACTACTATGGGGTTTTTTAGCTTTTTCCATTTACTTTCTGGTAAACAATTATGTCTACACATGTTAGCTTCTGCTCCTGTATCCATCATAGGTGTATAGTATCTATTATAATATCCTTCTACTATTATCTTGGCAAGTATGTCTATCTTTGGCATTATATCAAAGTTCTTTTTATTATTATTTTCTTATTTTCATAACTTATCGTTAATTGTCTATCTTCTAATTTATATGGTTTGACTTTTTCTAACCATTTTATTCCTAGTGTAATGTTTTTATCGTCTTGATATATTTTAAAATTTATTAATATTGGTATTCCTCCAATAATTAATTCTTTTTCAGTTGTTTCTTCGTTTTTTCTTAACGCTTTTGGTAGTTCTGAATTTTGCTGTTCTATTGTTACTATCTCTTGTTCTGGTATCAATTCTCTTATAACATAATTCTCTTCAGGTCCTGTATTTATTAGTATTAAATATTTTCTTTGGTCCATTATTCCTGTTATATAATAATGGTGTGAGTTTATTTCTTCTATTTTTTGTTCTATTAATTTTTGTGGAGTGGTATAATTTATTCTTCTTGATGTACTTCTTGATGTACTTATTCTTGATGACGTTTCTGACATTTCATTATTTATTCGTTTTGATGTGCTTAATCTTTCTTTTACTATTTCTAAATCTTCATCTATGTCCATTTCCGTATAACTGTAATCATTGTTGTCTATAACTGATACTATTCTTTCGAATGGATTTTCTATTTTTATTTTATTTATTTTATTTTTAGCTGTTATCTTATGTTTTGTTGTTAAGACATATAGATTTTTACATCTTGTTGTGAATATTTTACTTCCTGGGGCTAATTCTATTCCAGACATTTTCCAGTATAGTACTAATGATTTATCTATATTTTTATTATCTACTGCTACTGAATAGTTAGCACTTATTATAAATTTAAATTTTTGGTATATTAAGTTACCTCTTACGGCACTTATTATACTCTTTTCTATAGGTTGTACAATTCTATCATCTGCCAAGTATATTTCTATAGGGGTATCTATTCCTTCCCTAAAACATGCTTTTATTAGGATCTTCGTCCCTCCTAAGTGTACATATTTTATTGGATTTTTTGCTTTTATATCTTGTATTTCTTTATTTAGTAGTCTTTTATTTAAAATTGGTATTTGTGCTTTACCTTTGATGTATTTACAATCTATTATATGTTCTCTTTGGCTTACTACATAGTATTCTTCTTTCTGTCTTTTAAACCAATTCTTTATTGTTGGTACTTCTAATATTTTGTCTATGCTTAGATCCAATTCTTTTCCTTTTATTTGTTCAAATATATTAGCGTCAAATATTATTTTTTGTTCTGAAGATTGTTCATCTTGGTGTTCTTCTTGTTGTATAATTTGTATATCTTTTTCAGTCATAATTTTCTTCATCTGATTCTTCTATATCCTTGTTTATTTCCTTTTCATTTTCAGAGAACTCGTTTTCTGATATCTCATATATGTTGTCTTCACTGCTTAATTCATAATCTACATATTCTACTTGTGTATATTTATCATTATCTATCAATATTTCGGTAATTTGTTTCTTCTTTGAGTTTTTTGGTAATTTACAATCTTTGGCTAAGTGTCCTAGCTTTCCACAATTATAGCAAGTACATTCTGTTAGTTTTTTCTTTTTCCTATATGGTTTTTTATGTTTATAATTTTTTACATAATATCTTCCTCTTGGTTTCCTATATTTATATTTTGAATATTTTGATTTAAATTTCTTTTTCTTTCCTTCTTTTTTGTAATATTTATCTGTGCAGCCAAATTGGGGTGCTATTCTACTTTTGCAACATGCCAAATTTTTTACTAATATTTTTTCCATTTTCATGTTTTCTTTATATTTTTCACATAATTATATAAACCAGTTTTGTAGAAATTTTATCCTCGCTCCTAATGTATCTGCTAGTCCTGCTTCGTTCCAATTTTTTATTATTTTTGAGCTAAAGGGTTCTGGTAATTTTGTAAAATATAATTTTCTTATCTCTTTACTTTCATCCGGACTATATATTCCTTTATAATAATAGTCTCTGAATGCACAAGTATATTCATCTATATAACACATATTACATATTGCTAATTTTGTCATTTTTTCTTTATTTTGTTCTTCTACTTCTGTTGTCATACTACTAAATTCATTTCTTATTGCTATTTCATATTTATTTAATATATCTGTAACTGTTGTTGTAGTTGTACCGTCAAGTTTTTTATTACTCCTTAATGTGTCTAAGTTTTCACTTGATAAATTTTGTAACCATAATTTTACAGTTCCTATTAATGTTCTTTCTATATATCCTGGTGTTTCCGCTATTGCTATTTTATTATCTATTAGTTGTTTTGAGATATATCCTATCCATAATTGTATTGTTTTATTTATATCTGCTACACAATCTAGATCTAAAAAATTATATTGTTCAGTTATCTGTCTTGGTGCCCATTTCTTATTTAACCTTTTATCCCATAATGTTTTGTTTCTATCATATGCATCATAACTTACTCTGTAATAGGTTGGGTTTAATTGTTTTGGATTTTTTACTCCTGATGTGCTTGGTTTATCTTCGTTCATATCTCCTGTATTTATTTCTGGGTTTATTTTTATCTTTTCTGTTTTTTCTATAAGTTCTGTGTATGTTTCACTTGTTTCTGAATAGTTTTCTCCTAGTTCTGTGTCTTTATCACTTTGTTCATTTATTTCGTTTATACTTATTTTTGATGGACTCTCCTGTACTTCTTCTAACTGTAATTTGAACTTTTCTATCTCATTTGTTAGTTTTAGTTCTTGTTCTTCTTCTTTACGTTTTTCCTTTTCTTTTAGTTTATTTGCATACATCTGTTTTAGCATCTCTAATTCTTTTTCTAATTCTGTTATTTTAGTGTTTTTTACTTCCTCTATCTGTTGTATTTTTTCTTTAGCTTGTTGTTGTATTTCTTTAATCTCTCGTTTTCTATCTATTTCTTCGTTTTCTTTTGTTATTCTAACCATGGCGGTTAAACTATCCTCTAGTTTTACAGTTTCTTTTTCTAACATTAAGTTTAGGTTATTTCCTATTTTTTTATATCTTCTTCCTAAGTTGGAAAATATTATTGTTATTTTTAATCCTTCCGGATTCTCATAGGTTTTCTCTTCTAGTGCGAATTCTTCTTTATTCATCTTTTATCTTTTAGATAAAACAAATTTATATTCTGTTTTAGATATTATATTGATTAATTTAGACAACCTAGCTTTGTTTATTTTTGTGATACTTAAGTATTCATATTCTATGTATAGTTTCTTTAGTTTCTTTCTAATTTTCTGCGATTTCTTAGTTATTTTAATTGTTTCACTGTTTTGCGGGTTTGTACTATTAATGTCAGTGTTATTTTTCATGATTTGCTTCTTAATATAAATGTTTATTTTCCATAGCTCTGATACCAATTTTAAATAACATGTTTAATATTGAGATGTATACCTGTTGATACATATATCCATGGTTTTTATATTTCTTAGATTTATTTCTTTTCTGTGTTGATAACTTTCAAGTTTATCTTCATAGAATTCAATTTCATTTTCTATAGTTAATAAAGCTTTATTACGTAATCTATTATATCTAATTATGTCTTCGCAGGTTTTAATACTGTGTGTAACACAATCTATTTTTCTATTTATGTTACTGAGGGTTTTAAGAAGTTTCCATTTCTGGGTGTTATAGAATCTTATATAATGAAAAGTGTTATGTTTCATTTATAAACAGATTTTATTAATTTGATATGTGATCATCAATCTGAATATAAATCTAGTTCATATAGATCTAATATATCTATTTCTTGTAATACGATTAGTTCTGTAAATGCTTGTTCCATTACATATATTATTTCAAAAGTAACTAAAATTTCATAAATTTTTCTTTTAACATCGTTATTAAGTCTGTTAAAGATATATAATATAAGTATTTTGTAAGTTATTAATGAATGAAGTTTAATATGTTTCCTTCCCACGGCTTTTCGCATCTTCACCAATGCCAAACTAGGTGTTTCAAACTATGATGGAGCACATGAAGAGCATATTCAATCACAATAAAAATTACAGATCCAACTCATCCTTTACTTATCTTTATACTACACTTACTTCTTATTTTTGGTTGCCACCTATTTGTGAATTGTAAGTGTCACAATCTCCCTTAAGGCTAGGCTGCGACGTGGGATGGGTGGAAAAAAGTTTAATCTTATCCAATTTATTAGTTAATTAGGTGATGTCCCGATACTCTGTATTTAACAAATTATCCATGTAATTAAAAATTATCTCAAATTACCTAAAATACTATTCACTTTTAATACACTTTATATACCTTACTATAACATACTTCACTATCGTCGTTGTAATGACTGACCAGTCGTTTTGAGCTTTTCCAGTTTTCTTGCTAGTTCTCGGGCATGACTAGACCCGTCTGATGTATTACGACTTATGTAAATTATCAGTTTTGATTTTCAGGATAATCGAAATGAATTTGGAAGAACGGTTCTCAATTTGAAGATTAAAAATTCGAAAGGGTTTGACCAAGATTTGACTTATTAGTAGATGACCTTGGATTGGAATTTTTATGATTTGGTTAGCTCTGTTAGGTTATTTGGGAATTAGGAGTGTGATCGGAATGTGTTTTGGAGGTTCGGAGTAGAATTAGGCTTGAATTGGCGAAATTGGAATTTTGGCGTTTTCCGGTTGATAGGTGAGATTTTTATATAGGGGTTGGTTCGTTGTGTAATTTGGGATGTGTGTGCAAAATTTTAGGTCATTCGAACGTGGTTTGATAGACTTTTTGATCGAAAGCGGAATTTGGAAGTTCTTGGAATTCCTAGGCTTGATTCTGATGTGATTTTGGTGTTTTGAAGTTGTTTTGAGTGTTCCGGAGATTGAACCAAGTCTGAATGAGATTATGGGATATGTTTGCATGTTTCGTTGTGGTCCCGAGGGGCTCGGGCGCATTTTTGTATTGATTCCGGGCTATTTTTCCTTCATGCTTCCCTGTTGTATTCTGCCGGTATCTGGTGTCTCAGTTCATCATCGCGTTCGCGAGGCAAGTGTCGCGAACGCGTAGTGTATTCTTATGGCAGCAGCAAATTTCTCTCCGCGATCGCGAAGTATGTCCCGCATTCGCATAGATTTATGGGAGGACTTCTTCGCGTTCGCGTATGAGATATCGCGTTCGCAATGAGTCGAGCTAGGAGCTGGGCTGGAGGACCTTTCTTCATCGCGTACGCGAGTCTTGGGCCGCGTTCGTGTAGTTCTATATCCAGTGTGTATCGCGTTCGCGAGGCTGGTGCCGAAAACGCATAGAGCATTTTTTATGGCTGGTGTTTTTGTTCATCGCGAACGCGATGGTAATCCCGCGTTCGCGAAAGAGGATGTCTGCGCAGAATGTATAAAAATCCATCTTCGCGATTTTAGCCCATTTCTTACCATTTTTGAACATTTTTGAAGCTTTTTGAGAGGATTTGAAGAGGGATTCAAGGGATAACACTTGGAGGTAAGATTTTTGAACTCAATACTCGATCCTATGTTGATTATTACTTGTTTAAACATGAAATATGTGGAAACTAAAGCCTAAAATTGGGGAATTAGGGCTTGTATTTGTAGAGTATAAATTGGAAATTTGAGGGGGCATTTGAGATCTTATTTTGATGTTCTTGGTATGTATAGACTCATGGGAGAATGAGAATTCTATTGAGGTGATTTTTATCGGATCCTAAGACGTGGGCCCGGGAGCCGAGTTTGAGCAATTTCGGAATTTTTAATGTAAATTTGATATTTTCGAGTGGGCTTTGTTCCCTTAGCTTATTTTGATGGTATAATTCTGATTTTGGTTAGATTTGGAGCATCTAGAGGCCGATTTGAGGGGCGAATGCATCGCGGGCTAGAGTTTGGACCGGATAGGGGTAAATAATGATTGTAAATGCTGTCCTAAGGGTACGAAACCCCGGATATCACATCGTTGTGCTACTTTAGGGTGACACACATGCTAGATGAGGAGCGTGGAGTTGTGCACCGTTGTGGATTGTGACTTGGTCAGTCCCGTACGACTCTTAAGTCGCGCATTTGATTGAAAACTGTTCAATATCATTGTGTTTTGAAAAGTATGGCTATGTTTTGGGCGGAATACCATGTTTGGGCCTCGTGCCAACTATTTTGGACCTTTAAAGAACTTTTACTACTTTCCCTTACTGTTTTGACTTAATAATTGTACTCAGTCATGCCGTATTTTAGTAATTTCCTAACTCAGCCTTATTTACTCAATTTTTACACTATAAATGATATTTGAGCTGAACGCCCTATTTTAGTGATAGTCCGAGTGACTTGTGATGTTGATGGCTGAGAGAGGCCAAAGGCATAATTGTGAGGTTGATGACTGAGATAGACCGAGTGTCTGATTGTGAGGTTAATGACTGACAGAGGCCAATGGCCTGGTTGTGAGGATTATATATTTATGGATCGGGCTGCATGCCGCAACAATATATATATATGTATATGGATTGGGCTGCACGCCGCAACGATATATTGGATTGGGCTGCGCGCCGCAACAATATAACGCTTGGGCTGTAGGAGCCCCTCCGGAGTCTACACACCCCTAGTGAGCACCGTCGACTATATATATGGATCGGGTTGCACACCACAGCGAAATATGGATCGGGTTGCACGCCGCAGCGGTTATGTTAAGATACATATTGAGCCTGAGTGGTGAGTGTTAGCGCTGATTATTGTTAGTTGAGTCATGAATGACTGAGTGGCTTGCCCGAGCGGCTATATACATACACATATATGAGTGATGCTTTGCCTGAGGGCCTATTTATGAACTTACTATTTTTCACTCCTCCTTAAAGTGAGTTTTTGTTGAATATGTTGATTAAATTACTGCTTTTACTCATCTTTAGACCGAGCCTCTATTGAAAAATGTTGAACAAATGCTTTAAACAACTTTCATTTAAACTAAAGTTTTTACGAGGGTTTTGGAATTTAGTCACTAATATGGCTTTGTTACTTCCTCCGAGATTTTTAAGTTATGAAATAGCTACGAACTTTCAGTTTGCCGAGGGGTTGTATATGAACTATGTTTTGCCCGAGGAGCCGATTCAGATTTTCATCATGTTTTGCCCGAGGGGCCGATTATTATTTTCATCACTTCCACTATATATATTTCATTAAACCTCTATTGAAAAAGTTAGAAAGATATTTTCTAAAGGATTTTACTGAAGTTGGAAATTTAACGAAATGATTTGAATGGTATCCTGTTTTGGGAACATTCTGTAACCACTGTGGTGCTGCACCTGGTGTGCAGATTCAGGTATTTCTGAGCTCGGTGGCAGGTTCATCGGAGCTAGCAATTAGCTTCCTGGCAATCGCAGCACTGCTTGTTCTCCCTCTTGATTTCATGAAACTGTACTCAGTACATTTTTCAGATTTTCCACTATATTTAGACCTTAGTAGATGCTCGTGACTTGTGACACCCCGATATCGGGCTGTATTTATTTCTGCACTTTTTCTATTTCGCTTAAATTTTGGGATTTATTTCTTATCAATGACTTAAATTGACTTATTAAAATTATTAAAAATGAATTTAGGAATTGTGTCGGCTGGCCTTGTCTTCACAAGAGGCGCCATCACGATCGGGTCCGATTTGGGGTCGTGACAAGTTGGTATCAGAGCCTAGGTTACATAGGCCTCACGAGTCATGAGCAGGTTTAGTAGAGTCTCGTGGATCGGTACGGAGACATCTGTACTTATCCTCGGGAGGCTGCAGAACCTTTATGAAAAACTTCACATTCTTGAATTCTCGTCGTGCGTCCTAGATTCAGCTTGAAATGTAACTCTTGAAATTCCTTCCACACGTTTGTATGTGCGCATGAGCGCTCAGTACCAAATGTGCATTGATAGCTTGTGATTCCCTGATTGAGGGGCGAGATGTGATCTCTGTGTGTTGATGTTGGGCCAGTTTGGAGGACTCGAGGCTAAGTTTTTCCTATAGCTTGAGCATTGAGGCGTTGATTGTGTGAGCACGTGCTTCTGGATTTGTAGGTCCGATAGTGTCCCGATTAGTGGGAGGGTTGACTAGATAGCTACATGATGAGTGTGATGTGACTACGAGATGTGTTCATATGATATGAACGGGACGAGAAGGGTCTGCTTGGGGGTAGTAAGAACTATTTGGTGCTTGATTTCCATCTTGATTTGATGTATAGCCCCGCGTTATGGGAGTGTGAAGAATCTTTTTATGTTTTCTAGTTGGGGAGTGAAATAAATTTCACATGGCGATATGAGTTCAGACTCAAGAAGATTAAGTGACTGCGTAATGTTTATGATGGTGGAAGGGTATAAAGAGATGTTAGTTTGAGGCGAAGCAGGTGGATTATCTCCTGCGGGTGTTCTGAAGTTTGTTCAATCCTTATGTTGTCTGTTGGAAGATCTCATTTATAAGTGAAATATGTATGTTGCAATTTAAATTTAGGTCGCTTAAGAGAGTGGGCTTGACTGTTACGAGAGTAAATGTGAGAACAACAGAAGATTTAAAGTACTAGATCATCTGTTTCTCACGAGCTTATGAAGGATTAAGTTGAATCTCTCTATGGTATAATAGCAGTAATAAAGTATATGCATTTTGAGTTATTATGTGTATTTTGATCTATTGTTTCGAGACAAGTGGTGAAGTCTGTTATTGATTAGTTGATTGCATGGTTATGTGCTATGATGGTTCCAGTTTAAGGCGTACAGGTGAATCGGTTATGGCTTACGGAGGTTGAGATCGAGGATGGCTTGATGAAAGGAAATTTCAATAAAGGTTAGGTCATGCTTCATATGTGTATGAGAATCACGGAATGTCTTGAGTGGTTATTGGTAAAGGATGTGCGTTGCATAGAACAGGAAGTTGCTTGGTTGCATTAAGGCGAGGTTACATTCTGCAGTGTCAGAGTGCTAATGAGGCACATGTTGTTCGGTTCATTTGATCAGTCTAATTGAGGTTTAAGTAGAGTGGATGGCCCTCGAGAATGGTCCTAATGAGTTCAAGATTTTACATGTAATAATTCAAGATCTTCAAGTTGTATGATTGGCAAGAAACTGAGGTTTGCATTTGAGGGTGTCAAGGCTTATGGCATTTCTATATCAATTATGGGATTCTATATATCAGTATCTGGAAGGTGGAGGAAATGGCTTCGGTTTCACAGGAAGTCTCTTCGGGTTAAGTATTTTGAATGTGGTACTTTTGGGAACAATTAAGAGAGTATTCAGCGGCTTACGAACCTTAGACGGTGTAGTTTTATGCTTGAGTCTCGTGTGGTGAGTCTGGGTTGAGGAATTGTGGTGTTATAGCAAGAATAAGTATCAAGTTAAGGCAATCAGAAGGAACTTGGATAGATGAGATAGCTTGGTAGTAGGCCGGATCGGCATGGTAAGTATATTGACTAGTTATTTGGGTGCTTACGAGGTAATGAGTTTCTACAGGTGTTTCGCGGCAATGCTCTTGGGTTTTAGTTGCATGCGTAGCTTGGTTGAGTTAGAAGGATTCAATCTTGACTGTTTAGTTTTGTGCAAATGGAATTCGGAGGGTTCTTGATGGATTCTACCACGGTTAGAGATGAATATTTTCTACGAGCATGAGGAGCATGGGATGTGTAGTAATTTTCCTTCTAGATGGGATCAATGGAAAGTTTTTGGCTAGTTGAGTACATAGTTGCTTGTGGCTCGGAAAGGGTTATGAAGTTCTCATATTTATCATAGGACGGCGTGGTATATACGGTATGTTGTGTAGGGGTTAAATTTACATGTGTAAGGTCAAGCTTCAGTTCTAAAAGGAAGGGTCATAAATTCTTAGACAGCATGGACAACTTAAGATGAATTGGGAAATGATATTACTAATTGGTTTGGCTTGATGAGGGTATACGTTTCAGTAAAGGGCAATGTGATTGAGTTGATGATATTTCATTAGTATTGCAGTACTCTCTTGTTGGATCAACTACTGATATTCAAGATTTGCTTGGTGGCACAGAAGAATTTTTAGAAGTACCCCTCGTGGGATGATCGAGTAGTAGGGACATGTTAGATACTCGGGCGGTGGAGTTGGGATCAGATATGGGGATTCGTGTGCTTTTATGGATTTGGAGACTAGGGGTTCCCATAAATAGGTTATTTTACGGTTGTGGGCTGTAAAGATGTGGATAAGCTACTCAGATGATAGTATGTGCTATGATTCAGTCATTGTGAACCTTTAGAGAGTTATTTATCTGTTGTGGGTGACCAGAGTTGATATGTGGTTCATTGGTAGGCCCAACATGGATGGGTGTTCTGTACCGGGTCGGAATTGTTGACTCTGAGCTGTTATTGTTGAGAGATGTGCCATTCGATTATTGTTAAGCTTATCCGTGTTTTGGAGTGATCTATGAGTTACTCTTTCGTGTTACGAGGAGTTGTAATTTGTTGTTTATATCCGCATATGGTCCGATTCCATTTGAGATTTATAGCGGAATTTGAGCGAGACGGGTAATTGGGCGTTGCATGGTTTGTTGCGCATTGGGTATGTTCTTTCGGACTGATATGCCATTGCGTCATTTGCTTCTCCATAGTTGTGGTGATTCCCTTTTGGGTGCTAGGCATCAAATTGTGCTTGGTTGATGATTTTGAGCATGGTTATTTGATGCGTCTCATGCGAACCAGTGTTTGGATAAGCTCGCACATTTCGGCAAAGTTATGTCGAGGTATGATCCTTCAGGTTAGATTTGTGTGTTCTGGTTCTACGACGTATGATGGGTTCTCAACATTGTGTTGTGGTGGTACTGGTGAGCTTGCTATATAGCTCTCTTATTTGAGTTATTTTTTTCATCATTTGAGTATGTTCGGATTGTTTCTTATTAGTCTGCGGATAGAACGAGTTGTGGCTTAAGGTGGTATTGATGTGTCACGTCATCAGAGTACTTGTGTTGGATTAAATGAGATCGTTGGGATCTAGAATGAATACAAATAGATTCGGTGCCAGCGTGTTGAAGGGATAATATTGATGTTTGGCTCAGAAATTTGCTATTGTCCTTGCTAAAGGAGAAGTGGCTTCATGAATGGTTGATTTGAGGAGTGGTTATTACTTCCTATGTGTTTCATTTATCATTGGTAGTATACGGAAGTATTGGAATGAGGCTTTATTTGATAAAAGTCTTATTATCAAAATTCGAATGTTTTAGGCAACTGCTGTGATTAAAAGTTATCGCTACAAGTGTTGAGTCATGTGGTATGTCATGTAATTACACCCTAGGTTGAATGTATGGTTCATTATAGCTTGTTCGGGTTTATTCAGAGTATAAATGTGAGATTCTAATCTTGTGGATGATTTTCGAAGTGGAAATGTCGTTCTAATGTTTATAGGCTAGGTTGGATTGTGAAATTTCAGTTACATTGTGTTATCATAACTATATGAGATATGGTGATGTGGTATCACCCCCCAGGTATGTTCAAGGTAAGGTTTCACAGCGATTTGATGGTTTTCGGAACAACTCTAGGCACGTTCGAGGACGAACGTATGTTTAAGTGGGGGAGGATGTAACGACCCGACCGGTCGTTTTGAGCATTTACACTTTGCTTGCCAGTTCTAGGGCATGACTAGCCCCGTGTGATGTATTATGACTTATGTAAATTGTCGATTTTGGTTTTCAAGGTAATCAGAATGAATTTGAAAAAGCAATTCTCAGTTTGAAGCTTAAATATTCGAAAGGGTTTGACCAAGATTTGACTTGCTAGTAGATGACCTCAGATTGGAATTGTTATGATTTGGTTAGCTCCGTTAGGTGATTTGGGACTTAGGAGTGTGATTGGAATGTGTTTTGGAGGTCTAGAGTAAATTTAGGCTTGAATTGGTGAAATTAGAATTTTGGCGTTTTGTAGTTGATAGGTGAAATTTTGATATAGGGGTCGGAATGGAATTTCGGAAGTTGCAGTATGTCCGTTGTATCATTTGGGATGTGTTTACAAAATTTCAGGTCATTCAGATGTGGTTTGTTAAACTTTTTGATCGAAAGCGGAATTTGGAAGTTTTTGGAATTCCTAGGCTTGAATCTGATGTGATTTTAGTGTTTTGATGTTCTTTTGAGTGTTCCGAAGGTTGGAACAAGTTTGAATAAGGTTATGGGATATGTTGGAATGTTTGGTTGTGGTCCCGAGGGGCTTGGGCACATTTTCGGATTGATTTCGGGCTATTTTTCCTTCATGTTTCCCTGCTGTATTATGCTGGTATCTGGTGTATCAGTTCTTCATCGCATTCGCAAGGCAAGTGTCACGAATGCGTAGTGTATTCATATGGAAGCAACAAATTGCTCTTCATGATCCCGAAGTATATCCCGCGTTCCCATAGTGTTAGGGGAGGACTTCTTCGCGTTCGCGTATGGGATATCGCGTTCGCATAGAGTCGAGATAGGAGCTGGGTTGGAGGACCTTTCTTTATCGCGTTCAGGTAGTTCTGTATCTAGTGTGTATCGTGTTCGCGAGGCTGGTGCCGCGAACGCGTAGAGCATTTTTGATGGCTGGTGTTTTTGTTCATCGCGAACGCGATTGATATCCCACGTTCGCTAAAGACGATGTTTGGGCAGAATGTATAAAAACCCATCTTCGCGGTTTTATCCCATTTCTCACCATTTTTAACGGTTTTAAAGCTTTTTGAGAGGATTTGAAGAGGGATTCAAGGGATAAAACTTGGAGGTAAGATTTTTGAACTCAATACCCGATCCTATGTTGATTCTTACTTGTTTAAACATGAAATATATGGAAACTAAAACCTAAAATTGGGGAGTTAGGGCTCGAATTTCGAGAGTGTAAATTGGGAATTTGAGTGGGCATTTGAGGTCCAATTTTGATGTTCTTAGTATGTACAGACTCGTGGGAGGATGAGGATTCTATTGATGTGATTTTTATCAGATTCCGAGACGTCGGCCCGGGGGCCGGGTTTGAGCAATTTCGGGATTTTTGATGTAAATTAGATATTTTCGAGTGGGATTTGTTCCCTTAGTATACTTCGATAGTATAATTTTGATTTTGGTAAGATTTGGATCATCTGGAGGCCGATTCGAGGGGTGAAGGCATCACAAGCTAGAGTTTGGACCGGATAGAGGTAAGTAATGGTTGTAAATGTTGTCCTGAGGGTATAAAACCTCAGATTTCTCATTGTGCCACTTTGAGGTGACGCACACGCTAGATGACGAGCGTGGAATCGTGCCCATTGGGGATTGTGCCTTGGTCCGTCCTATACGACTGTTAAGTCACGTATTTGATTCAAAACTGTTTGATATCATTGTGTTTTGAAAAGTATGGCTATGTTTTGGGCGGAATGCCATGTTTAGGCCTCGTGCCAACTATTTTGGACCCTTATGAGACTTTTACTACTTTCCCTCACTATTTTGACTTAATAATTGTACTTAGTCATGCTGTATTTTAGTAATTTCCTAACTCAGCCTTATTTACTCAATTTTTACACTATAAATGATATTTGAGCTGAACGCCCTGTTTGACTGATAGTCCAAGTGACTTGTGAGGTTGATGACTGAGATAGACCCAGGGTCTAATTGTGAGATTAATGACTGAGAGATGCCGAGGACCTGATGGTGAGGATTATATATATTTATGGATCGGGTTGCACGCCATAATAATATATATATATATATATATATATATATATATATATATATATATGGATCGGGCTGCACGCCGTACCATTAGTTGGATCAGGCTGCACGCTGCAACGATATAGCGCTTGGGCTATAGGAGACCCTCCGGAGTCTGTACACCCCAGTGAGCGCAGTTGACTATATATATATGGATCGGGCTGCACGCCGCAACGATATATAGATCAGAATGCACGCCACAACGATTATGTTAAGGTACCTATTGAGCCTAAGTGTTGAGTGTGAGCGCTAATTGTTGAGAGTTGAGTTAAGAGTTACAAAGTGGCTAGCCCGAAGGGCTATATACATACACATATATGAGTGATGCTTTGCCTGAGCGGCATGTTTATGAACTTACGTTTTTTTACTCCTCCTTAAAGTGAGTTTCTGTAGAATATGATCATTAAACTACTTCTTTCACTCGTCTTTAGACCGAGCCTCTATTGAAAAATGTTGAACAAATGCTTTAAACAACTTTCATTTAAACTGAAGTTTTTACGAGGTGTTCGGAAATTAGTCACTGATTTTGCTTTGTTACTTCCTTCGAGATTTATAAGTTATGAAATTGTTACGAACTTTCTGTTTGCCGAGGGGCTATGTACGAACTATGTTTTGCCCGAGGGGCCGATTATCACTTTCACTATATATATATATTTCATTAAACATCTATATAAAAAGGTTAGAAAGATATTTTCTAACGGATTTCACTGAAGTAGGAAATTTAACGAAATGATTTGAATAATATCCTATTTTGGGAACATACTGTAACCATTGTGGTGCTATGATGTGGTTTACATGATTTCTTACTGCTCAGTCTTTATTTACTTTTATTACTTACTGAGTTGGCGTACTCACATTACTCCCTGCACCTGATGTGCAGATTCAGGTATTTCTGTGTTCGGTGGCAGGTTCATCGGAGTTAGCAACGTAGCTGCCTGGCAATCGCAACCCTACTTTTTCTCCCTCTTGATTTCATTAGACTGTACTTAGTACATTTTTTAGGCTTTCCGTTGTATTTATACCTTAGTAGATGTTCGTGACTTGTGACACCCCGATGTCGGGCTGTATCCATTTCCGCACTTGCTCTATTTCGCTTAAATTTTGGGATTTATTTCTTATCAATGACTTAAATTGACTTGTTAAAATTGTTAATAATAAATTTGGGAACTGTGTTTGCTGGCCTTGTCCACGAGAGGCGCCACACGACCGGGTCCGGTTTTGGGTCGTGACAGTGGTCATGTGGTACCATATAAAATTAATACATACACTATTATTTCATTAAAATATCCATATAAAAATACATATATTTTCTCAACTTCTAATTTTCATACTCTCATATAAAGAGTACAAATTTTCGTACGCTTAATTCTTAAAATGGTAAAAAAGATAACCTTCTTTTCTTGTGAAAAAATAATTTCTATCTTTACAATAAAGAAAATCTCATAAACTTTCTTATATTATGTGTATAATTGAAAGTAGTAATATTAACAACTATAAAAAATCATATTTTTAAACTATATTTTTTTTCTTTTACAAAAATGTTCCACTCAAAATACAATATCAAATATATATATAACAGTATCAAGGTTGTTAAACATACGGGGTGTAACAATAATACACCATATGAAACTACACATACCCTCAAACCAGCGAACGAAATGAAAATGCTCAAAACAACTGATCGGGTCATCACATTCTCCCCCACTCAAATATACATTCATCCTCAAACGTTCCTAGAGTCATCCCAAAGCCATCAAATTAGTATGGAAACTCACCATACACATACACCTGGGTGATCACATGCCATGCCGAACCATATAAACCTGACAACACAACCTAATTGAAGATCCTTACTTAAACTTTAGACCATAAACCTTAGAACCCAATCTCCAACATCTGGAACACATTATAAGACATGATTCTCGCACCTATACACTGCATATAATCTAAGCAAGATGTATCTAGCCATAACCATATTCTAGAATATAACTACATGATATAGCGCATAACTTAGATACCTATGGGAATAATTTTCGACCACCATAGCTACTCATTAACAAACCCAGTACCGATAGAAAAACTCATATCAAATAAACCTTATTATAAACCATCATACACTGCTAATGATGAAATGAACACACAAAACTCATAACTACCCATCAAATCAACAAGTCGTAGAGCTCTCTTACCCGCCAAGAACCATAGCCAAATTTTGAACAGACTAATGACTCTGCTCTTCCAAACATGCCAATTCGATAGCGCTTATTCCAGTCTTATAACCTTATCTCACCCAGTACATGCGGCTCGACTGACATGCCACACCAGCACTACCTCGAGGCCACATACCATGCAACCCGTGCACCAAACAAGAAACAACTCAAATGTGGCCATTAATGGCAAGATAATCAAATGAGAGAACCGTTCCGCAAGCTCAACCGATATCACCAAAAAGCGCAACGAAGAACAAAACATGAAATAAATACTAACGATCATATCCCAATCTTAACTCTACTGTGATGCATGACCCAATCCAAACACCAGTCCATATGGAATACCTCGAGCCAAGATGCTCACAAATAATAGCCATATACATATCAACAACAAACACGCAAAGTTAATGGCCATAACCACGTAGAACCAGATAGCACAATATACTATGAACAGAAAGACCATAACCAAGGCGCCACCAACCATTCAACACCCAAAAGCCATCTTGCCTGAATTCCGCTACAAGGCCCAAACAAAACTGCATCATGTGTATCAATAACCAACATCTCGCAACCTATTTTAGCATACAAGAGTAACACATGGAACTTATCAGACACGAATAAGATTAACTCTAACCGATAACATGCCCTTCAGTAATAGTTGTGCTGAGTAATCAAATCCGGCCAAATGTAGAATACACATTTCTATTAGGCCTAACAGTGCCCTTCAAAGAAATTCCAATCCTCCCGAAATAGGTAAATGACTTTCCAAAAAAACATAGTATCCTAATCATAACATATACCATTAGTTGGATCAGGCTGCACGCTGCAACGATATAGCGCTTGGGCTATAGGAGACCCTCCGGAGTCTGCACACCCCAGTGAGCGCAGTTGACTATATAAATAAATCGGGGCTGCACGCCGCAGCGATATATGGATCAGGATGCACGCCACAGCGATTATGTTAAGGTACCTATTGAGCCTAAGTGTTGAGTGTGAGCGCTAATTGTTGAGAGTTGAGTTATGAGTGACTAAGTGGCTAGCCCGAGGGGCTATATACATACACATATATGAGTGATGCTTTGCCTGAGCGGCCTGTTTATGAACTTACATTTTTTCACTCCTCCTTAAAGTGAGTTTCTGTAGAATATGATCATTAAACTACTTCTTTCACTCGTCTTTAGACCGAGCCTCTATTGAAAAATGTTGAACAAATGCTTTAAACAACTTTCATTTAAACTGAAGTTTTTACGAGGTGTTCGGAAATTAGTCACTGATTTTGCTTTGTTACTTCCTTCGAGATTTATAAGTTATGAAATTGTTACGAACTTTCTGTTTGCCGAGGGGCTATGTACGAACTATGTTTTGCCCGAGGGGCCGATTATCACTTTCACTATATATATATTTCATTAAACCTCTATATAAAAAGGTTAGAAAGATGTTTTCTAAAGGATTTTACTGAAGTAGGAAATTTAACGAAATGATTTGAATAATATCCTATTTTGGGAACATACTGTAACCATTGTGGTGCTATGATGTGGTTTACATGATTTCTTACTGCTCAGTCTTTATTTACTTTTATTACTTACTGAGTTGGCGTACTCACATTACTCCCTGCACCTGATGTGTAGATTCAGGTATTTTTGTGTTCGGTGGCAGGTTCATCGGAGTTAGCAACGTAGCTGCCTGGCAATCGCAACCCTACTTTTTCTCCCTCTTGATTTCATTAGACTGTACATAGTACATTTTTTAGGCTTTCCGTTGTATTTATACCTTAGTAGATGTTCGTGACTTGTGACACCCCGATGTCGGGCTGTATCCATTTCCGCACTTGCTCTATTTCGCTTAAATTTTGGGATTTATTTCTTATCAATGACTTAAATTGACTTGTTAAAATTGTTAATAATAAATTTGGGAACTGTGTTGGCTGGCCTTGTCCACGAGAGGCGTCATCACGATCGGGTCCGGTTTTGGGTCGTGACAGTGGTCATGTGGTACCATATAAAATTAATACATAAACTATTATTTCATTAAAATATCCATATAAAAATACATATATTTTCTCAACTTCTAATTTTCATACTCTCATATAAAGAGTACAAATTTTCGTACGCTTAATTCTTAAAATGGTAAAAAAGATAACCTTCTTTTCTTGTGAAAAAATAATTTCTATCTTTACAATAAAGAAAATCTCATAAACTTTCTTATATTATGTGTATAATTGAAAGTAGTAATATTAACAACTATAAAAAATCATATTTTTAAACTATATTTTTTTTCTTTTACAAAAATGTTCCACTCAAAATACCACACACACACACACACACACACACACACACACACATATATATATATATATATATATATATATATATATATATATATATATATATATATATATATATCAAGGTTGTTAAACATACGGGGTGTAACAATAATACACCATATGAAACTACACATACCCTCAAACCAGCGAACGAAATGAAAATACTCAAAACAACCGATCGGGTCATCACATTCTCCCCCACTTAAATATACATTCATCCTCAAACGTTCCTAGAGTCATCCCAAAGCCATCAAATTAGTATGGAAACTCACCATACACATACACCTGGGTATTCACATGCCACGCCGAACCATATAAACCTGACAACACAACCTAATTGAAGATCCTTACTTAAACTTTAGACCATAAACCTTAGAACCCAATCTCCAACATCTGGAACACATTATAAGACATGATTCTCGCACCTATACACTGCATATAATCTAAGCAAGATGTATCTAGCCATAACCATATTCTAGAATATAACTACATGATATAGCGCATAACTTAGATACCTATGGGAATAATTTTCGACCACCATAGCTACTCATTAACAAACCCAGTACCGATAGAAAAACTCATATCAAATAAACCTTATTCTAAACCATTATACACTGTTAATGATGAAATGAACACGCAAAACTCATAACTACCCATCAAATAAACAAGTCGTAGAGCTCTCTTACCCGCCAAGAACCATAGCCAAATTTTGAACAGACTAATGACTCTGCTCTTCCAAACATGCCAATTCGATAGCGCTTATTCAAGTCCTATAACCTTATCTCACCCAGTACATGCAGCTCGACTGACATGCCAAACCAGCACTATCTCGAGGCCACATACCATGCAACCCGTGCACCAAACAAGAAACAACTCAAATGTGGCCATTAATGGCAAGATAATCAAATGAGAGAACCGTTCCGCAAGCTCAACCGATATCACCAAAAAGCGCAACGAAGAACAAAACATGAAATAAATACTAACGATCATATCCCAATCTTAACTCTACTGTGATGCATGACCCAATCCAAACACCAGTCCATATGGAATACCTCGAGCCAAGATGCTCACAAATAATAGCCATATACATATCAACAACAAACACGCAAAGTTAATGGCCATAACCACGTAGAACCGGATAGCACAATATACTATGAACAGGAAGACCATAACCAAGGCGCCACCAACCATTCAACACCCAAGAGCCATCTTGCCTGAATTCTGCTACAAGGCCCAAACAAAACTGCATCATGTGTATCAATAACCAACATCTCGCAACCTATTTTAGCGTACAAGAGTAACACATGGAACTTATCAGACACGAATAAGATTAACTCTAACCGATAACACGCCCTTCAGTAATAGTTGTGCTGAGTAATCAAATCCGGCCAAATGTAGAATATACATTTCTATTAGGCCTAACAGTGCCTTTCAAAGAAATTCCAATCCTCCCGAAATAGGTAAATGACTTTCCAAGAAAACATAGTATCCTAATCATAACATATACCATTAGTTGTCAACCTCTTACCATACCCCCACCATCCGCAACCAAGGAACAATCTGCCTCTAAGAACCCTACTAGTCTTTAAATCCCTAGATTATGAGAATCTTCATGTCCGATCCCAACTCGGCTACTCAAGTGTCTAACATATCCCTCATGCGCAATCATCTCACGAAAAATACTTCTATAATTCTTTCGTTTCACATGGAAAAATTTGAACATCAACTGTCAATCAACTAAATGATTATCGTAATACCAGCCAAGCATCCACAAGTCAAAATACTGTGCGCCATCGGAAAGATGCACCCTTCTCAGGTAATACCAGATAATTCAAAAAAATTTCTAAACACTTGAAACCGTCTATGCTATATAGAACTCGTGACCTTACCTTCAAAATTAAACCACAAAATTGTACATGCAATTCTCAATCCCACACGTTGCACCGCATCTATCATGCCATCATATGAAAATGCTAGAATCCCATTATTAACCCTGAATCAGAAGCAAGATACACATTCCCTCAACCAGAAACCTTCCACTTCACCCCATCCCCAAGATTATGGCGCAAATCCCGAAATAGGATTGTACGATTCCGTACTAGGCGGTTAGACAGCTATATCAAGAATATTCCTTAATGTAAATAGAAATATACCTTATTTAGGGTTGCCCTATTATATAAAGGGGTTGCCTTATTTCCTGCATCATTTTGCCCTATAGTTTCATCTCTGTATTTTGATATGATGCTTGAGTGAAATGGACACTCCAAGTAGGCGGATAATCTCTGAGATATAAATCTGAGCCAACCTTTCTAAAGAATAGGAATTTACCATTGAAATAAAGTGTGCGGGCTTAGTCAACAGGTCCACAATAACCAAGACTGCATCTTATTTCCTCAAGGACTGTGGTAAGCCTACTACAAAATTCATAGTGATGCGCTCCCACTTTCACGCAAGTATCAAACACCGAGATACATATGCAACAATATCATTCTTCATCCTTCGCCACAAATAGTGATATTTCAAGTCATGGTACATCTTCGTGACACCTGGATGGATGGAATAACGCAAACTGTGTGCCTCTTCAAGGATATACTCTGTCTAGCCATCAACATTTGGGACACAAATACGGCATTGAAGATGCATAACACCATCATATCCAATCACAACCTCCTTAACACCACCCCTCTACACTATATCTTTCAACAATAATAAGTAAGAATCATTAAACTAGCAAGTTTTGATATGTTCCAACAACGAAGACCGTGCCACAACACAAGCAAGAATCTGTCTAGGCTTCGAAATATCTAATCTCATAAATCGATTGGCCAAGGCTTGAACATATATAACTAGAACCTATTCGCAATTGCGAGTCCCGCTTTTCCGAAATTGGACTCGCAAATGAAATTATTGGCTGGGGGTAGTGCTCTTCGCAAATGCAAAGAACAACGATCCTGAGTGTCCACTTTTGCAATTCAAGTCTTGGACTAGAGGTATTCGCAAATGTGAAGGAGGGGTTGCATTTGTGATGGATTAGTAATTTTCATATGCAAGCATTTAGTCGCATTTGCGACATTTCGTGCAAAGTGACAGTGATCATAACTGCGATCACAGTCATGCATTTGTGGACCTGACATTTATGAACAAGACATCGCAAATGCGAAGTCTACGGTTGGGAAAAGAGGAAAACAATGGGACTTATCCATTTTATACCATTTCTTAACCCAAACTCTCTAGATGCGATTTTCTTGAGAGCTTTTCTTCCTAAAATAATTGGTAAGCAAATCTAATCCAATTTCTTTCAATTTTTCATTAATTTTCATGAGTTTTTAAAATCAAATCTAGAATTTTCGTTGAAGAAAGTAGGGATTTGGGTAGAATTTAGGAATTTTGTAAAATTGAGGTTTAGACCTCAAATTGAGGTCGGATTTCTAAACAAATCACATAACCGGGCTCGGTGTGAATGGGTAATCAGATTTTTGTCCCAATCTCATATTTTGACCAAGCAAACTCGAGGTTGACTTTTACAATTTCATCAAAGATTGAACCTTTTTTATTCGTGAGCATTTTCTAAAGCTTATTTTGCATTCTTTGAATATTATTTAGCTAGATTTGGTTGGTTTGTGAGGTTTGTTTGAAAGGAAAAGCTGTGGTTGGTTGTTGAGTTGGTTGCGCAAAGAGGTAAGTGTCGTGTCTAACTTTGACTTGAGGGAATTAGGACGTGTTGGTCTAATTGTTATGTGAAATATGTGGAAAAACATCATATATGCGAGGTGACGAGTGTATATGCACCGTCATGGGTTAAAGCATTTGGTAGTGGGCTATTTACCTTTATGTTATTACTTATTCCATGTTATCTCTTGTTATATGCTTCAATTTCTCTATGTTCTTACTTATTATCCATATTTTACTTGTTATCTGTTATTTAATTATTACTTATTCGACTTGTTCTATAACGACCCGACCGCTCATTTTGAGCAATTGCACTTCGCTCGACTGTTTGTGGTCATGAGTAGCTCCGTAGGAAGTATTATGATTTATGTGAATCATCGGTTTTGGTTTTCAAGTTATTCGGAATTGATTTGGAAGAATGATTCTCATCTAGAATCTTTAAATTTGTAAGGTTTGACCAAGTTTTGACTTTATAGAATTTGACCTCGGATTGGATTTCTGATGGTTTTGTTAGCTCTGTTGGGTATTTTTGACTTAGGAGCACGTCCAGATTGTGATTTGGAGGTTAGTAGTAGAATTTGGCTTGAAATAGCGAAAGTTGGAATTTTGGAAAGTTTGACCGAGAGTGGACTTTTTGATATCGGGGTCGGATTCAGATTCCAGAAGTTGGAGCAGGTTAATAATGTCAAATGTGACATGTGTGCAAAATTTGAGATTAATTGTACATGATTTGATAGGCTTCGGCATCAGCTGTGGAAGTTTGAAGTTTCAAGTTCATTGATTTCGAATTGAGGTGTGATTCATCGTTTCGATGTTGTTATGTGTGTTTTCAGGCGTTAAGTAGGTCTTCTTATGATATAACACTTATTTGTATGTTCAAATAGGTTCCCGAGGGGCTCGAGTGAGTTTCAGATAGGTTTGGGTTGTGTTGCGCTCGTTTTTTATGTTTCGACGTCGTCTTACAAGCATAAATGGTACTGCATTAAGCAAATGAGCTCCAATTTCTATTTTTATTGAAGCATTATATTTGTATCATAATTACGGAGCCATAGCAAAAACAATCGTCGAATTTGGACATCGTATGAGGAATTTATGGTCATTTTACTAAGAATTGGGTTGCTAAATTTTCAGATTAATTACGAAATTGCCACTAAATTCGTATTTAAAAATCTGCACTATTTTCAACTATTGAAACCAACATATCTCCTTCAATATAAGGTCTAATGGAGTGATTCAAGAGCCTAACTTGACTAATGTTTCACAAGGAATCCATTGGAGACATCAAAAGCAAGTTTCGGGATCGTTTGGCATGACAATCGAAGAAGAATAACTGGCAGAAAATATATAAAATAAGAGTTTATTAATTGGGGTAAGTATTCTTTACTCGGTTTTTGTTATATTTCATGGATCCATATTCGTTTTTGGCATTTTATTGATGATTTCGAAGTGAAATTTGGGGGGTTTTGCCTAAAGTTTCATAAAGTGAATATTTAAGTTTTTAACATCGATTTAGAGTCGGAATTGGATGAAACTACTATGGTTGGACTCATAATTGAATGGGTTATTGGATTTTGGGAGTTTTGTTGGGTTCCGAGATGTGGGCCCGGGTTGGGCTTTTTGGTCATTTTTGGGCTTTTGATTAAAGATTCGACCTTTTTCAATTGGGATTGATTGCTTTAGCATTGTTTGATGTATTTGAGTTATTTTTTGTTAGTTTTGAGCCGTTCGGAGGTCGGAACGTGCGAGATGGCATTTTTGGAGTATCGCTTGGTTGCTTGGTATTGGAATTGGCTTGTTTGAGGTAAGTAATGATTGTAAATCTAGTCCTGAGCGTATGAATCCCCGGATTTCACATTGCTTTACTATTTTGAGGTGACACACATGCTAGGTGACATGCGTGTGGGTGTGAACCGTTGGGGATTGTGACTTAGTCCGTCCCGTAACAACTATAAAGTTGCGTATTTGACTTAAATTATATGATACTTATGTGTTTTAGAAAGAATTTTCTATAAATTAGGATGAATGCCATATTTGGGCCTTGTGCCAGAGCTGTTTGGATCCTTAGGGGACTTTTCTTATTATCCTATCACTATTTTTGATTTAAGATATATACTCAGTCATGCTACGTTTACTGATTTCATAACTCAGTTTTTATTACTCCGGTTTGATGCATAAAATTATATTTTGGTATGAGCACCCTGTTTTTCTGATAGCCCGAGTGGCTTGAGAGGTTTCTGACAGAGTGAGGCCGAGCGCCTGTGTTGTGAGGATATTATGGGATCAGGCTGCATGCCGCAACATGTTGTTATTGATTCATGATTTTAGTGAGGTCGCGGGACTGATTGATTTATTCCACGAGGTGTCTTATTATGTGGCCGAGGGCTTGATTGATTTATGCCACGAGGTGGCTTGTTATAGTGCTTGGGATGTAGGAGTCCCTCCGGAGTCTGTACACCCCTAGTGAGCGCGGGTACCCTGAGTGATTGATATGATGTTTTGCCCGAGGGGATGTTCTTGATTCATATTGTGCCCGAGGGGCTTACGATCGATTGTGAGGTAATGCCCGAGGGGCTGTATATGAGTCACTATGAGGTTTGCCCGAGGGGCTGTTCACCAGTGATGTTTGCCGATGGGCTGTTATTGATTTATGTTGCCCGAGGGGCTGTATACGAGTTAGTTTTTCCTAAGGGGCTGTTTATGTTTTTATCATTTTTACTTACTATTCCATCACTTCGTTGAAAACTATTGAAAGATGTTTTAAATGGTTTTACAGAAACTAGATTTAAATGAGCTATGTTGATTCAAAACCCTGATTTTAAAAGCGTACTGTATTTTACACAGATTTCATGATATGAACTATATATGTTTTATTGCTCGTCACTACTGCTCAGTCTCTATTTACTTTTATTACTTACTAAGTTAGCGTACTCACATTACTCCCTTCACCTTGTGTGCAGATCCAGGTATTTCTGAACTCGGTAGCGGGTGCTGATTACTTAGTTGCAGGTCCATCGGAGTTAGTAAGGTAGCTGTCTGGCGATCACAGCCTGCTTTTCTCCCTTCTTATCCTCCCTTAGTTGTACTCTGTTATTTCCAGGCTATATTAGTCCTGATGTTGTCAGACGGTTGTAGTAGATGCTCATGACTAGTGACACCCTGATGTTGGGCTTTCTTTCCACACTGTTGTTTTGATTTAAACTCCTTATACGGGTTTATTGTTAAATAGCTTTGATTTTGTCTTAAAAATAAAAATATTTATTGGTTTTGGTAGTGTGTCGGCTTGCCTAGTACCACTTTAGGCACCATCACGACATGGGTTAGTATTGGGTCGTGACATGTTCATTTTTTACTCAATATCTGCTTACCTGCTACATGTTCCTACTTGCATTATTTGTATATTTTCATTGTCTCGTGTTTTACTTACTTTTATTGTTCGTAAATTACTTGATGCACTTTATTGTGTTATTCCATTTACGTGAGTCATTTAGCTATTCATGTATTAATGTATTTCCAAAGTTTAGGATTACGACGTATTGGCTATTCTCCATTTGTGATGGTAGTCCTTTAATGTTTCGCTCGTTTCATATCCCTTTTTTTGTTGAGATTTCATAACTAGTGGTGTTAAGTTGTTATGTTAATGAGTTAAAATTAGAAATGAGTTGCGCGCCACAATAATATTGAATTAAATTGATATTAGGATCAGGTTGTACACAACAACAGATAACGATATGATATGATAATGGGATCGGGTTGCACGCTGCAACAATTATTGTGTTAAATGTTGGGATCAGATTCCACGCTGCATGAATTATTGTATTAAGTGTTGGGATCAGGTTGCGCACCACAACAGAATTGATGTGTTGTGTTTGCAATTGTATAGTTTTATCTCTGTATTTTGATATGAGATTTGAGATCATGTTATTTTTTGGCAAATTATACTACTAGGTAGTTGACCTTCCGGTCAGTTTATACGAGTTTATTCTACTTTATCTATATTTCTGTATTCTGTTATTATTATACGTACAAGTTTATTGTGAGTGTCTTGTCATTGCCTCATCACTACTTCTTCAAGGTTAGACTCGGTACTCACTAAGTACATTGGGTCGATTGTACTCATGCTACACTTTTGAACTTCTTGTGCAAATCCCGATGTTGGTCCGAGCTGCACATAGAGAACTTTTGCCCAGATATACTTGCTAAGGAGACTTGAGGTAGATTTACAGACATTCACAGTCCCTGAATTCTCCTTTAGTTATATATTTATTGTTTATTTTGTTTCAAACAATATTTTGTTCGGACCATACTTGTAGTGTTCTAGTTGCTCATCTACAAGTGACACCGAGTTTCGTCCCCTTTATATAATAGGGCAACACTAAATAAGGTATATTTCTATTTACAGTAAAGAATATTCTTGATACAGCTGTCTAACCCCCTAGTACGGAATCGGACAATCCTATTTTGGGATTTGCGCCATGATCTTGGGGACGTAACAGGAATCTAGCTCATTCTGTTACAAAGCTGCAACGGTACTATTTTGTGGTCGAGGATACTTGGCTTCGATATTCCTCGTACACATATCCTGGGCATTGCATTCCGTCTTCGAGCTCAAGTCTAGTCCATCAATATCGAACTCAACCTCGCCCTCGAGTCTATTAATCGGGTAGCCCCGATTTCTACCTTATATAGATAGTCCCCGCATTTCTTAAAGTGTAACGACAAGAAACGAATTGAGTACTTGATTTTCCATGACATCATCATTGTGACGCAAGCGGCTGAGGAAACGAAAGCTTGGAAGCGAGCCTTTCCTAAGGAAAACTTAGAGAACCTTTAGCGAGTTCGGCGACAGGCTGGATTTTGAGGGCAAAGACACTTCTTCCAATAAGAACCGTGCTACTTAGGTTTCGTCCTTTTAGTAATTTTTTGCCTTTGAGGTTGATCGGTCCTTGCAAGGAACTCTCGATCGTGACCTATAACTTCTTGTAAAGAGGTTTATACAAAGCCCCCTTTTCCTTCTATGGCTTCCGAATCTGTTACCCTTTTGAGCGGGTCAAAGTGCCTAGCATAAAACTCCCTTTAAATGTCCAAAGTTTGAGATGGTAATGACCGACAGTAAGTTCTGCCCTCGAACATTTCTGATCAATGGTCCCCTAGTGACCTTTCGAACTTGAACTTATGTAGCTCTTAGGCTCAACAGTCGATGTGGCAAGGTATCCCTTGGGCTTGATAGTTGATCGAGTGCACGCTCGAACTTAAAATGAAAATCTCCCTTTGTCCTTATGGCCAAGTGAGGATTTTCTTGAACTCGAAGTAAAGTTAGCCCATGTCTTTATGGATAGTCCCCGAGTGAGGGTTTGCTCGAACTCAGGTTAAGATAGCCTTTGGGCTTTTATGATCGAGTGAGAACTTGCTCGAACTCGAAATAGAGTAAACCCTTAGGCATCATATATAGTCTCCAAGTGAGAATTTTCTGAAACTCGGGTAGCCCTTGGGCTTAGTAGTCGAGTGAGTACTTACTTGAACTAGAGATAGCCCTTAGGCTCTATAGTTGAGTGAGGGTTTGCTCGAACTCGAAGTAAAGTTAGCCTTTAGGCTAATTGGCCCTTAGGCTCTTTTATATTGGCCTTTAAGCTCTTTAAGATCGGCCCTTAGACTCTTTAAGTTGTGCCAATTCGGCCTCTAGGACGACTATAATTTTTCCCTCTTTTTTTGCTAAAAGACTTAGTGAAAATTTCTTTATGCCTTATCATGTGTTTTTTTTACCTGTTGGATTTTTTGAAGGTTCAATCAACTAGAACCCATTTGTGTTAATGCCTCTTGAGGCTTTTTCGAAGGCTGATGTTATCGAAGCCTTTAAATTATTTGAGGGCTAATTTTATCAAAACCCTTTTTGATTTTGCCGAGAGTAGCCGAGTTTAACAAGTTTTTTGAAGTATTTGAAGGCCTTTAATTTATGGCAAAAGTCGGACGTCTTCGAGCTGCATTATTTTGGACGTAGCATTTTACATGACCGTAGTCTCTTAATATGGCCGTAGCCTTCGAGTATGTCTCTAGGACTTGTTTCCCGAAATCCTCTCGAACTTATCCGAAAGGTTAGCCCCCGAGTATGTTGGCCTTGGCCTGTATATCAGAGGGTGCCTCTTTGAGGTCTTATGATTTTGATCTTGGATAGCTCGAGTAAGTAGTCCCCAAATGTTCGAGGTATGCTCGCACTTGGGTCAAGATGGCCCGTGGGCTTTTATGATCGATTGAGGATTTGCTCGAACTAGAAGTAAAGTTAGCTTTTAGGCTTTGTAGATAGTCTACGAATGAGAGTTTGCTCAAACTCGGATTAAGATAGCCCTTGGGCTTTTATATTCGGTACAGATTTTGGACGCCCCCATCCCCGTTAACTTGGCCGTAGCCTTTTTAGTTCGGAACTTGCCCTTTGGGCATGCCTTCCGTTTCACTTCGAGCTTGACTGAAGAGTCAGTCCCCGAGTGAGGTGGCCGTGGCCCATAAAATCGAGGATCGCCTTTAAGGTCTTATGGTCTTGAAATGTTGGAAGTTTGAACGTTCGTTGTTATCGGCCCTTAAGCCTGTTTACGCAGTAAATCAAGAGTATGAAATAGTAATTTTTTCTAGAAGCATGAGGTCGGCAAGGAAAAATACTTCTTTCAATGGACAATTATGCATGCGCACACGTTTGACGTTAGGGCTCGAGTAACCTATATGGGTACGGCTCATCTAACCGTTTGACCCTTACAACGTTTTTCGATCCAGGCCCCATTGTCAAAGAGTAATTTCCTTGAATCAAAGTGGACATTCAAGGGTAATGCCTCCCAGATCTCTAGGCTTATCTCAGGGAACCTCGGATACTTTTGAACTGCCCTAAGCCATCACAGACAATGCTTGCCTCATTAAAAACCTTGTCAGAAAAACCCTATTTGGGACAAAAATCGGTCCAAGGGAAAAAGAGTGCAATGCATGCCTTAATATTTAAAGCTTCGTATCGATCCTTGTCAATATCCTGTAAGTGTTAGTCGAAAATATAGAGAGAATCGGAATGGGGTGGTACGTTTATTTGGATTTTGGATATTTAGTGTGATCAAGACCTCGTGAATTTTGACCTCGACCATTTCTCCTCTCGCTTTGTGCGAAGCCTAGACCCGCTGCCTCTATGGTCTCTGTTGTACGGTTGATGTCGATCAGTATTCGACCTCGACCCTCGATCGACGTCCCCTTTGATCCTACCCATAGGCATTCTAGGATAGACGGAACCCGAAGGAGTCCTTAGTTGATCATCTTCGATTCTAATCTTCGAATGGTACCGATTATATACCTCGGCCCAAGTGACAGTCGGGTACTCGAGCAAACTTTGCTTTAACTGACGTGAAGCTATAGAACTTCGAGTGTTGAGACCTTGAGCAAAAGCTTGAGTGGCCCAGTCATCGGTGACCAGAGACAAATCCATTCTCTCTGCTTGGAACCAAGATCTGAATTCCCTGAGCATCTCGTTTTCTTTCTGCCTTACCTTGAAATGGTCCGACTTCTTCGTTACAATTTTGATGGCTTCGGCGTGTGCTTTTACAAAAGAATTTGCAAACATAGCAAACAAATTATATAATTAGGGTGTAGGTTATGATACCATATGAAGGCACCCTTGGACAGAGTCTGCCCAAACTTCTTCAGCAGTACGAATTCAATTTCGTCATCTTCCAAGTCGTTTCCTTTGATGGCGCACATATACAAGGTGACGTATTCATTTGGATCGATCGTCCCGTTATACTTGGGAATCTCAAGCATATGGAATATATTAGGAATTGGCTTCGGAGTCGCACTAGAGGGGAAGGGTATTTGCACTAACTTTTTAGAGTCTAGTCCTTCTAAGATCGGGGGTGAACTCGGTATTTTATCAATACGGGAGTTATAAGCCTCCACTTTTTTTGTGATTATCCTCGATCTTCTTCTCCCTGGACTCGATTCTCTTGGTGAGTCCCTCGATCATCCTCATAATCGTGAGGTCAGTCCATGAGCCACTTTCATCGGGCCTTTCTAGCGCTAATTCAGTACGCCGAGTGTTTTCCGGTTTGGCTGTATTTGGAGTTTTATTCTAACTCTGAAGTTGAGCGATGGCGATTTACTGAGCTTGCAGCATCTCGAATATCACTTGGAGGCTGAGTCCTCCATCACCCATTACTTGTGTTCTTTGGCCACCAGATCGGGCTTGCTTGCGTATATTCTCTTCGGGGTCTGTGCGTAAATCCGCGTTTAGAGAAATGTGTGAACTAACATCAACTGGTTCCATATTTAGCACTTACCATAGGTTTATCAGTGGTACATCGACCCCTTCATTGATGTTTTCTCCAAGACCTACGTTGTCATGAATAGGTGTGTTTTTTGCGCTAGACATGTTTTAGCCTGAGAATCAAAAAATCTTGACAAGAAAAAGTGTAAAAAATAACATGTGTAATGAGAATAGGTAAAGAAATAATCACTATTATCTTTATCCCCACGGTGAGCGCTAAACTGTTTACCTCGAAAATACAAGTAACAATTAAATTTGATTTGTGGTTTTAAAGATATGTGATTTATTTCAATACCAATTAATAATCAAGAAATATGAAATAGAAATGAAAGAAATAATTGAAGCAAATCGAAGTTACTCAGCAGGGGTGGCCTCGAGCTTAGTAACCTCGAGATGAACTAAGAGCAATAGAGTAAGAACAATAAACATAAAGGACAATTCTGATGAACAGTAAGAAAGAAAAGTAGGATATTATATTCTTGCTAATGATGAGATGATGTTACAAAACGATTGTTGTCCCCTTTATATAATAGGGGAACCCTAAATAAGGTATATTTCTATTTATAGTAAGGAATATTCTTGATATATCTGTCTAACCACCTAGTACGAAATCGTACAATCCTATTTCGGGATTTGCACCATGATCTTGGGGACATGGCAGGAATCTAGCTCATTCTGTTACAAATCCGCAACGGTACTATTTCGGGGTCGAGGATACTCGGCTTCGATATTCCTTGTACTTGTCACGACCCAAACCGAATGGGCCGCGACGGGCACCCAGTGCCTTACTCAACCTTGTACCAATGTAACATATCTTTCTTATCATACTATCATGGGTAAATGAGCCAAAAAATTCGTCATGAGATAACATGAATGAAACATAAGGGAATACTCAACATATGACGACCCAACATGATATGCAAACTTATACATGTGACATACAAGCCTATAAGGCCGACATGACCATTTGTAAACTCAAAACATAAGCCGACAAGGCCGTAAAAGTATCCATACACCTGACATCTGTCTACGAGCCTCTAAGAGTACCTAATATCATAAAAGTCGGGATAGGTCCCCACCATACCAATACATATATATACATAAACTTTTAAAAACATACGCCTCTGTGGGCATCATCATCATCATATCGTACCCGGTCTCAAAGAGGACTCGGTAAACAAACTTACCTAGCCATCATAAGGCTCGGTAGAATCGTACCAGGCCACGTGTAGCTCGGTAATCCCAACTGATCAGTGGTTGCACAATAGGTGTCGTACCTGGCCGACTATAGCGCGGCTCGGTAGAGTGAAATAGATACATATATATAATCCATGCTTAACTCATGGAATCATGTTCTAAACCTTTCAGAGTGACGTAAGATCGGTATCCTCTGTACACATTATTAGGACTAACACTTCACTATGAACCTTATAAGAATCAGGAAGTATCAACAACATTGATAACATAAGAATAAGAGAAGCAACATCAACATCAATTGTTCCATAAGAGGGGAAACAATGTAAGTACTACTAGCTTCTAGAGTAGAGTATCTTCGGAAGCTCGTTCATTACATTATGTACAATCGGATTCATACAAAAGAAAGAAAGGGACTGCCTCACATACCTTGTATATGTACTGCCCAACCTTAAGCTATGCAAATATCATGACTCCTTAGTCTACAATAAGAGAAATGACACTATCGTTATCGTTTAAGCGTCGTAACTATTATGCATTGACCACAACCTATGTTACAATGAAACGGACAACACCTCCCCTATTTATATGAATTCACACAAGTCAAAACAATCACAAATAGCCCAACATACCTCTATCACTTCATACACAACACGACGACCATAATAGTGTCAAAAAATCCGAAAATGTTATGACAAACGACCAACAAACAACCTTGCTATTATGTGGTGTTTCTCCACAACCTTCCTCCTCTCAACTCCATAAAAACAGTAGCAAAAGAGACAACCCAATACCAACACGGAACAGCCCAAAAACAGTCCCAGAAGTTCATCAACTGAAAAATAATTTTTTAGTTTACTTAAACATGTTTCGACTTGTCTTTTCTTTCAAATTAATAAATACATCCAAAAGTACATCATTATACCTCTTATCAAATAAACCAGCCATGAATTCAACTTAAATATAAGTTCAAACTAGCCAACCATTACACAAGAACAAACAACTTACCATTCTTTCGAAACTAGCTAGGTCTATTCTTTACGATCGAGTTACTACTCTCAAACACATAGATAATGGAAGGAGAAGCATAAACTTACCTTGTACTGAGTATAACCCATGAAACCTGGTCCTTATTCATCAAAAATAAGTTCCTCAACATGGCTACAAGAAGAGAAAGAGAAACTAGCAAGCTGTCCGGACTTTTCAGCACTAGAATCGCATCGTAACACCCGGATTAACCTAGGGTTTGTGTGGGATTTTTGGGCAGGAGTTGCAGGGGTTCAATTAGGTTTTCAAGGTCTGTAAAATGAGTGAAATAAATGAGTTGATAATACCTTAAAACACCCCTCTTGGCCGACTTTGGGGCTTTTAATTGAGTCCTCTCATTTTGGCAAGTAGGTGATGCACCTATTTGTCACCTACCAGCCTGCACAGTCTTGCAAAAATATGAGTGTCTCTCTACACTCACTTCGTATCTTCATACGGTTTAATGATTTAGAAATTAGAATCATATATCTTTAATTTTGTAGGTAGCTCATCCCCTAATTCCAAGTATAGTGGGAGAAAAGCTCAGATACATTTGACCTAATTTCAGCACATTTATGAACGGACCTTGTGATGACCTTTTCCAACTTTTGTTCCATTACACGCTTGACTTCAAAACATAACACCAACTATCATACGACTAAAATAACTCATATTATAATCTCCTTATAATGTTAATTACCTTACTTTCACCCCGAAAGTACATGGTAAAATATTCCAACTTGTCGACTTTCGACGAAACTTATTTTCTTCAATTTTTTTAGTTTCTAAGACTTCAAACCTTCTTGCTACTTGGTGTCAATGATCTTAAATATTTGTAACCTCCACGTTAACATGATGAACTAACTTTGTAAATTTTTCAACGATGATTCCATTTCTGAGCTTACATTAATTGACTTATAACGTACTCTTACATACAAAAACATGGGGTGTAACATCATTCCCCCCTTTGAAATATGCATCCTCGAATGTTGACTAATGCGCTTATCAGTATCATAACCTGTAGCTCTTATGAATACTTCAATATTTTCCTTGACATATAGGAAACTGTTCTATAAATAAATCCAAGGGCCTGGGTATTCCCCCCTTTAGGCCTCTTTCTCATACCACAACCTGTGTTCAAAATTCTTCCAATCTCATAACTGTTGTTACCTTCTGACATGCATCATGTACAACCTTGTACTTATATATTTGCCTATGCAACTCTTTTCTCCTTTTTCCTCCAGCTTTTGGCCAATCTCTAGGCCTCACTTTGTGAACATATACAGAACTATGACAAGATGTCCCTCTAGGCATTTATAGGTGTACTAAAGTTCTTCGCTTGGTACTTTGTTGAACTTACGACTATTGCTATACATTGCTTCATAGCATTGGTTACCTATGCTTATGGTTTTACTACATCTAGGTAGTTCATACTATATCCTAACTCTTACTTTGGTTTATTATTACCAAGGTCTGCCACCCAGCTCCGGGTTACTCTTTCGTTGCTTGTCCTATATGTATAAATCTAAGTCCTTTAATGCTTCCTCATCACTGTTCATCTTAATAATGACGGTCTAATCTCATCTCATATTTTGTAACTTTTATCCAACCATTGTGATTCACCTTAATGTTGATCCATAATCTACCGCTGATAACCTGAAACCTCTTACGTAGTACATTGTCACTGAAGTGATTTGCCCAATCCACCTAAGGACTATACTATACTTCAATAACCGTATTTCATAGCATTCTAATATGATTCATCTTATGGGGTATTCCAATCCCGTGAAATTCATAAAATCCCTTCTCTTTAAATTATATCAAAGGCCAAAATGTCATCCTCTTATCTATCACCATTATACCCTTATTCTACTACCTGGGCAGCTTTTCAATTGTTCTAATTGCTCCTAGTCTTCGACTCATCCATGTTAATTCAAAGCTATACTGAGCTTTTTATAACAAACATAAACCATCAGCTCTCTTGTTTGATAGGCTTAATACTGAGGTCTTACCTATTCTTATCAGCTTCTAACTAACCTTTTCTTATCCTTACTCTCATATACCTAAAATCTTGTCAATCTGCCATACTTTAGATTGCGACATACACATATCTATTGTACTACTCACATCCTACATTTAACTTACTAGCACCACAGATTTCCTTTTGTGCCTTCTCAGTTGTCTTTAAATGTAAGCAATTAGTCTTCCTGGTTGTTCTGCCATTTGTTGCATGAATACTTGGCTTGTCTTATTGCCCTCAACTACTATAATTTCATGTACCTCATATGATCTCAAACACCACCTTTGATATTTTTTCATTCATTAGCCATTATAGGCGCCGCTTTCTTATGGAGTAAATCTAATGTTGTAGTGAGGCTATTGTTACCAGACCAATTCTTCTTCAAGTTAATATGCTTAGGTTGAAGCCCTCTTCCTTATTTATTGAGCTAGTCTTTCGTGGTAGTACTTAGGGGAGATCCTCTGACTCCTGTAAAGCTACAAGCTTATTACACCGTATACCCGAAGAAATTTTTGATGTTGTCACTCACCTATAATCATCCGTAGTTACTTACCTCCATGCCCTTGTGCTCGTAGGGTTGCTTCTGAACTAAATTTTTTGATTTTCTTCCTAGTGGCATCATCTTTTATTTCCATAACACTTATACGGTACCTTTAACAACCCCAAGTCCTATCTGAATATTTCTCAAGGATTACGACGTCATATCTGCGAGACTGAATTCACTATATTGGGGTTCACTTCATTTATCTAGCCTGATCTACTGATTTGTCTGTATCCTCTTGTCTAGACATAACAAGGATCTTCTTTAATCAATACTAACTACACATTGGTCCATTCTCATATCTATATTCCACATAATCTCTCTTGGGTTATTTTCTTTGTCTTAACTTATCACTCGTACTAGCTCTTTATGTATCGACTGTTCGTTCGCACTTATTTATCAATAATATCTGGTGTAGGAACCCTATTTGCCTCTTCCTGGCGGTGTACTTGCATTATGTTCTGGAGTCGTAACATATATGTAGGGTCTGAATAAATACAATCTCATTCCTTTCGCCTTTCTGCCCCATTCTTCCTTTATTATCCCATAGTTACATGAAACAATAACTCTGACTTAATACCATATCACACCATTTTCCCCCCTTGAGGAGAGTACTAAGACTTAGTGCTACGAAGATCTACCTATAGATGTTTTACCACTTCATCTTTGGCGTCTTTTCACATCATCAATGACCCTTACTCACCTTATGGTAACCCTTCTGTACCAGGTATAACTGAATTTCTTACGCACGAAGGTGACACTTAGTGTAATTGGTACACTTAGTCACTTAAGCTTAACTCTGCTCACTGTGCTTGCTTTAGGGAAGCGTCTTCCTGAATAAACCTTAAATGTTATTCTTTTGTTGTCCATTCTATTATTGTTGCAATGTTATCTCTGAAATTCTCACGATGACGACTATTATAAACTCATTTGGTCCCTTATTCATATTCGGTTTATCTTGTTTACCAGCACATATTGATTTCTATTACTATGGGGTCTAACCTTTCCTTCTGGTAATCACGTTGGAGTCACCAAATCATTTCTCGAAATGAGAATATGACTTTATGTCTTATACTCTTTTATTGCCTTACGTCCTGTCGCCTCTTCTATCTGCATTCACTTGACTATAAAATTTGTCATCGTGTCGTATTTTTATTTATTGTTATCACCCATTTATTACATCTTACTCATAATGCTTCATTTACTCTCTTCTTATTCTCCGGCTAATATTTCTCTCTATCACTTTATTCTGATAACTTCAACAAATCATTCTTTCACTTTTAGCTCCCCTTGCTTCATCTCAATGGCTCCTTAGGTCACCTAGCATTCTCTCTTTACTAGGAACAAGAGCCATACAAAGGTAAATATTTATCCCTTCTAGGGTTACAGTGCCAATCTTCTAAATTTTTCTAGACAGTCTAGTATTCATATCTAAATGCACTATTCAAGATTGCACAATCGGGGTGTCTTACAAGGAGAACTATTACCACATTTGCAATGTCCTTCGGAAATGTTAGCTAATGATAATAATCCATCTACCATTTTGGGTTACTCTAGCCCCAATTGGATCTTGCTATCCCCTTCTTCTCTTAAACTATATCTGTCAACTCCCATAGGGCATACTGAGATGGGCGTGGCCAATTTTACATACCTCTGTTACTGTTGAAGGTAACTCAGAATACATATATTTCTCTTCCTGAATTGTAAAAACTCAAAACCTTCACTAACTGGTACCTTGTAACCTTCACCTTGCTTCTTTTACTTGTTGAAACTCGTATCTACCTTTTGATTCTCTTGTTGCTTTTTAAACCATATGGGTGGATAGATATTCATGCCTTACGCCTGCTTATCAATAAACTTTCGCATCTTAGTACACATATAATCTACTGAAGTCCTTACATTTACTCATCATAAGCATGATGCAAATTCGAGTTTCATTGACTCAACTCTTCGACAGCAAAATTTAATCTCTTACCAACTATCTATTTGGATGAGGTATCATTGTGTTACGAATAAAATAGAATTTAGAAGTTTGAATTCTTACAATTGAGCTCTACTACATGATCTAGAGTAAAAAGAAAGAGTGCCAGTCCTAAATGCCCCGCAGCCTCCTGCTTATAAGTGTGGTGCACTACACACCCATAAACAAGACTCTACTACACACCCATAAACAAGACTCTACTACACACGACTTGTAGACTCTCTAGGACAGAACTGCTCTCATGACCAACATATAATGTCATGTCCCAAACTGAATGGGCTATGACGAACACCCAGCACCTTACTCAACCGAGTACCAACGTAACATATCTTTCTTATCATACTATCATGGGCAAATGAGCTGGAAAACTCGTCATGAGATAACAATAATGAAACATAAGGGAATACTCAATATATGACGACCCAACATGATATACAAACTTATACATGTGACATACGGGCCTATAAGGCCGACATGACCATTTGTAAACTCAAAACATAAGCCGACAAGGCCATACAAGTATCCATACACCTGACATCTGTCTACAAGCCTCTAAGAGTACATAAAATCATAATGGTCGGGACAGGGCCCCGCCCTACCAATCAATACATGTCCAAATCATACTGACCAAATAGGCAACTCCAAAGCAAGTGGAGTGCACCAACACCTTCTGCTGAGCTGATAGCCTACTAGGAGGAATGTCAACCTATCTATCGGGACCTGCGGGCATGAGACGCAGCATTCCCAAGCAAAAAGGATGTCAGTACAAATAAAGTACCGAGTTTGTAAGGCAGGAAAACATAAACAAGAACAGTAATATAAAGAGAGATAGAAGAGATGCAACTTGTAACATCTGAGTGCCTCTAGGGACTACTGACATGAAATACATAATACATATATATACATAAACTTTTAAAAAGCATACGCCTGTGTAGGCATCATCATCATCATATCGTACCCGGCCTCAAAGAGGACTTGGTAAATAAAAACGTACCCGGCCATCACAAGGCTCGGTAGAATCGTACCCAACCACGTGGAGCTCGATAATCCCAACTAATTAGTGGTTTCATAATAGGTATTATACCCAACCGACTATAGCGCATCTTGGTAGAGTAAAATAGATACATATATATAATGCATGCTCGACTCATGGAATCATGTTCTAAACCTTTCAGAGTGACGTAAGGTTGGTATCTTCTGTACACATTATTAGGACTAACTCTTCACTATGAACCTTATAAGAACCAGGAAGTATCAACAACATTGATAACATAAGAATAAGATAAGCAACATCAACATCAATTGTTCTATAAGAGGGGAAACAATGTAAGTATTGCTAGCTTCTAAGAGTAGAGTATCTTTGGAAGCTCGTTCATTACGTTATGTACAATCGGAGTCATGCAAAAGAAGGAAAGGGATAGCCTCACATACCTTGTATATGTACTGCCTAACCTTTCTATGCTAATGTCACAACTCCTTTGTCTATAATAAGAGAAATGACACTATCGTTATCGTTTAAGCGTCTTAACTATTATGCATCGACCACAACCTATTTTACAATGAAACGGACAACACCTCCCCTATATATATGACTTCACACAAGTCAACACAATCACAAATAACCCAACATACCTCTATCACTTCATACATAACATGACAACCATAATAGTGTCAAACAATCCGAAAATGTTACGACGAGCGAATAGCAAACAACCGTGTCATTATGTGGTGTTTCTACACACCCTTCCTCCTCTAAAATCTATAAAAATAGTAGCAAAAGATAAAACCCAATACCAACATGAAATATCCCAAAAACAGTCCCACAAGTACATCAACTCAAAAATAACTTTTCAATTTACTTAAACACGTTTCGACTTGTCTTTTCTTTCAAATTGAGAAATACAACCAAAAGTACATAATTATACCTATTATCCATTAAACCAGCCGTTAATGCAACTTAAAAATAAGTTCTAAACCATCCAACCACTACACAAGAACAAACAACATACCATTCTTTCGAAACTAGCTTGGTCTATTCTTTACGATCGAGCTACAACTCGCAAACGCATAGATAATGGAAGGAGAAGCATAAACTTACATTGTACTAAGTATAACCCACGAAACCTTGTCCTTCTTCATCGAAAAAATAAGTTCCTAAACACGGCTACAAAAAGGGGAAAGAGAAACTAGCAAGCTGTCCGGACTTTTTAGCACTAGAATTGCGTCGTAACACACAGAATACCCTAGGGTTTGTGTGAGATTTTTAGGGAGGAGTTACAGGTGTTCAATTAGGTTTTCAAGGTCTGGAAGATGGGTGAAATAATTGAGTCCTCTCATTTTGGCAAGTAGGTGATGCACCTACTTGTCACCTACCAGCCTGTGCAGTCTTGCAAAAATACGAGTATATCTCTACGCCGACTTCATATAGACAAATGGCTTAATTATTTAGAAACCAGACTCATAGATATTTAATTTGGTAGGTATATCATCCCTTAATTCCATGTATATTGGGAGAAAAGTTCAGTTACAATTTCAGCATATTTATGAATGGAACTTGTGATGACCTTTTCCAACTTTTGTTCCATAACTCGCTTGACTTCAAAACATAACACCAACTATCATACGACTAAAATAACTCATATTATAATCTCCTTATAATGTTAATAACCCTATTTTCACCCCAAAAGTACATGGTAAAACATTCAAACTTGTCAACTTTTGACGAAACTTATTTCCTTCAATTTGTTTAGCTTCTAAGCCTTCAAACCCTCTTTCTACTTGGTATCAATGATCTTAAATATTTGTAACCTCCACGTTAACATGATGAAATAACTTTGTAAACTTTTCAAAGATGATTACATTTATGAGCTTACATTAATTGACTTATGACGTACTCTTACGTACGAAAACATGGGGTGTAATAGTACTCCTATCTCCAGGCGTCGCATTCTGTCTTTGAGCTCGAGTCTAGCCCACTGGGCTCAAACTCGACCTTGCTCTCGAGCCTATATATCGGGTAGCCTTAATTTCTACCATATACTCTACCAAACACTAATAAAGGTGAAATTTCCTTTTTTGGAAAAGTTGCTTCCATAGCATCAACAAAATTTTGTTGGTTTCTTTTACTTTATTTAGAATGTTCAGTTCTCTTTTCTAATTTTAATTTTAATTTTAATTCATTATTTTCTCAGTTCCAATCAAATATTCTCTAAAAATTACAGATTCTCTCAACCTTCACGACACTCTATTAATATTATATATCAGTGACCTCCCAATAATCACAATAATTATGCGTACATGCTAATTAGTTTTTCATTAATATTAAAAGTGTGACGACCCGACCAGTCATTTTGAATATTTATATTTCGTTCGTTGATATGAGGGCATGCGCAACATCATATGGCGTATTATGACTTGCATGTATCATCGATTTTGCCTTTCGGGTGGTTCGGGATTGATTTGGAAGAATGATCCTCATCCAGGAAGCTTTATATTGGAAGAGTTGACCAAGTGTGACTTTTGTGTATTTGAATCTAGGTTAGAGTTTTGGTGACTCCTTTAGGTCCGGATATTGATTTTGTACTTGGGTGTATGCTTGGAAATACAATTGGATATTTCTAGAAGGTTTTGGTGCTAATTGGCGAAAGTTGGCAATTTGAACGTTTTAAAAGATCATATGTTTGATTGGGAGTTGACTTCAATGTTATCATGTTTGGGTTGTGGTTCCGGAAGTTGGAATAGGTTCGATATGTCGTTTGGAACTTGTGTACAAAATTTGAGGTCATTTTGAGTTGTTTAGACGTGTTCGGTGTAAATTTGGAATTTGAAAACTTGAGGTTGTTCTTTAAGCTTGATTTGAGGTCTGATATATGATTTTGGTATTGTTATATGTGATTTGAGGCCTCGATTAGGTACTTGTTATGCTTTGGGACTTATTGGCATGATTGGATGGGGTCCCGAGGGCTCGAGGGAGGTGTTGCACCTGTGGAACTTTGGGCGCAAGTGCTGTGTACGCAGATGCGGATGAGAGGGCACAAAAGTGAGCTTGCTGGGAGCTAAAGGATGCGCATCCGCGATGTTGTTTCCGCAGATGAGGCTCTACAGGTGCGAGAGGAGCTCTGCAGGTGCAGAAGGTCCTACTGTGAGGGGAACGCGCATATGCGAGATGTTGGTCGCATATGCGATGCCGCAGAAGCGACTATTTTGCCCGCAGAAGCCAAGAAGCTTGGACATACCTCATATATTCGAGGGTTGATTATTTTATCATATTTTTAGATCTAGAGCTCGGATTTGGGCGATTTTCTTGGCAATTTTCCTTATTTAGATTGGGGTAAGTATTATCTTACTCGAATTTGATAATTTTATATGATCCTATCTTTGATTTTTGTATTTAATTTGATGAATCTAAAAGAGAAATTGAGGATTTTTTTCAAAACTTTATTAAAGTGAATATTTAAGATTTGAACCTCGATCTGGTGTCGGATGGATTGAAATTAGTATGGTTGTACTTGTATTCGAATGAGTTGTCAGAATTTGTGAGTTTTGTCGAGTTCTGAGGTGCGGACCCGATTGTCTTTTTGGTTGACTTTAAGTATTTGATTATAGATTCGACTTTGATCGTTTGGGTTTGATTTCTTTGACATTAGTTGATGTTTTTGAGTTACTTTTGGCTAGTTTTGAGTTGTTAGGAGGACGATTCGCACATGATGGTGTTTCTAGAGTATCAATTTGGCTTGTTTGAGGTAAGTATCTTACCTTAACATGGTTGAGGCACTAGTTGCCTGAGTTATTTATGATAGCTAAGTGTTATGGGTGGCACACATGTATGGCGTTGAGTCCCTGTGCATGAACTATTATTCATGCTCGGGGTAGTACTTAGGTGATGATATGCCTTGAGTTGATTGCTAAGCTTCATGCTATGATGGTTCTTATGTTTGTACCCCTGTTATGAGCTATTTGAGCCATGTTTGAGGTTATATAGAGGTTAATCTCCTGATTGAATATAATAATTCCTAATTTAGTGATGTATTTACTTGATTTGAGCTATGATATCACACTTTACACATGCATACACTCTAGAATGTCACTTATACCAGTCCAAGAGTATGAAATTTGATGTTCTTTGATCATGTACATGTATTATTGCAATTGGATTGGTAGTCTATGATCACACCGGGCGGACTATGATATAGCTTGAGACACTACTAGGTGGATTGCGATATAACCTGTGACCACACCAGGCAGATTGTGATATAGCATGTGACCACGCAGGGAAGATTGTGATATACCTGTGACAACGCCGAGCGGATTGTGATATTGACTGAGACCAAGCCGGGCAGATCTGTGATATTGAGCTTGTGACCACGTCTGGCTGATTATGATATTGAGCATGTCACCATGTCGGGTATATTATAATAGCTCGTGAGTTGTCTGTGTTGCATGTAGATATGGATTCATCCACCTTGAGTCACCCTCTTATGTGTATTCTTGATAGTGTACACGCGGATTTTGAAAAACCGGCGGGTTTCTTATTGATGTAGGCTCTAGGAGAGCTGAACATTGGTTTGGTTTAGTTACTGAGATTCTAATGTGCACCGTGGAGCCGTGATATGATTTCTCTTTGGATCGGGTTACGTGCCACAATAGATTGATATTTTATTATTGCATTTCATTTTTACTTGCAATTTCTCTAGCTGTATACCTAATTTATTTGCATATCTTTCTTATATGCCTGATTGTTTATTGAGCAGAATACATTAAGAAAATGTTGAGTACCAAGGAGGTTTTATATGTGATTTCATGATTTGATCATATTTCTTTTCTCTACTTCTTGGAATTTATAAACTTGTACAATTGATTGTCGAGTATCATTTATAATTCTTGTTTTTATTACCTCGCCAAGGTAAGCTATGATACTTGTTGGTACATGGGGTCGGTTGTACTCATATTATACTTCTGCACCTTGTGTGCAGATCTTAAAGCTGATATATTGTGGATGATGGGAGCTGGAACTAAAGATGTACGTGTTTTCTAGATATAGCTACCACTCGTCCTTGGAAGATTTTGATTCGAATTCTATTTATGTACATTCTAAATAGATATTGTATTTAATTTTATAGCAATTTTGTAAATATAAGTCTTAGTGCTCATGACTTATACAACCAATCCTTAGGTTATTGTATAGAAATTCAGTTATTTCATTTATTGATATACTTTTAGTTTCATTAGAAATGTGTTGACTATTATTTGGCTTACCTACCGTGTTGGATTATGAGCCATCACAACTAGGATAATTTTGGATCGTGACAAGTTGGTATCAGAGCTCTAGGCTCATAGGTTCTATGAGTCATGAGCAAGTGTCTAGTCGAGTCTTGCAGATCGGTATGAAGATATCCATACTTATCTTCGAGAGGCTACAAGGCATGTAGGGGAATTTCCTATCTTTCTTTCCTTTTCATGTGGCATTGATTGAAATTGAACAGTATCTCTTTGAATTCCTTCCAACTACTCATTCATTATGTTGAGCACTGAGTATAAGCTGTGTGTGCATGGCTTGTGATGTCATGGATGATGTACGAGATGTGTTTTTTGTATTTTGGCAAGGGGCCAGTCTGGAGAACTTGAGGCTGGGTTCAGACCACAGATTGGGCTCAGTGGCTTCAGTTGTGTGAGTATTTGCCTTTCGACTTATATGTCCAATAGTGTCCCTAGGAGTGGAATTTATGGCTTAGTTAGTGGTTGGATAACTATATGATGTGTATTATGTGACGGCGGGCTGTGCTTAGATGATTTGGATATGATGAGAGGCATTTTTCTTGGGGCGTAAAGGATTGTAGATGCTTGATTTCTATCTTGATATATGGTACGATCTCGAGTTATGAGTGTGTCGAATGGTCTTTTATGTGTCCATTTATGGAATGAAGTACCTTCTTATGTCTTGCTGACGAGCTTATACTTAGGATGATGTAGTGTTTGCATGGTGGCCGCGAACATGAAAGGGCATAGAGAAATGCCAGTTTGAGGCCAAACAGGTGGGCTATCTCCAGCGGGATGTTCTAAAGTGGTGTGATCCCAATGATATTCATGTGAAAAGTTTCCTTTCTACCAGCGGGGTGTATATGTATTGCAATCCATGTTTGGATAGCTTGAGGAAGATCGTATCACTGTCAAAAGGATGTATATGCTCTTAGCGGACGAGTTTAGGTATCTTGTGGTTAGGGCTACATGAGTTTATGCAGGATTTGGCTGAATTATGATGCAAAATCATGGCAATTATGGAGTATGAGTATTGTGGGTTATTGAGTGTTATGTTATATAGTTTCGAGCTAAGTGGGGGAGTTTGCTATTGTTGATTAGATTGTATGGTCATGTGTCATAATAGTTTTGGTCTGAGGCATACTCGTGGATCAATTTTGACTTGAAGAGGTTGATTTAGAGGATGACTCGAGTAAGGAAATTTCTGGTGCATGATATATTACGCATTATGGATATATGGGAATCTTTAAGTGATTTGGATTTGTTATTAGAGGTGGATGTAATGGGCAAAAAAGGGTTTCACTCGGTTGCTTAAAAGTGGAGTCGCTTCTTTGGGAATTTGTGTGTTAATGGAGCACACGTTGTTCGGCTCGTTTGGGCGATACATTGGAGATCGAAGTCGAGTGGATGACTCTCAAGAAGATTCTAATGAGTTCATGATTCATATGTGGTATTTTAGGGTTTCCCCGGATTTTTATATATGGCTAGGATTTGAGATTTGTATTGGATGGTGCTTAAACTTGCGATACTTCAATATCATTGATCATTCTACATTGCAATATCAGAGGGGTTGAATAAACAACTTTAGATTTACAAAAGGCCTCTTCAGAGTTGGTATTTTAGTTGCGGTACTATTGGGTGCTTAAGAGGGAATACAATGGTTTATGGGCATTAAGACGACGTGGTTCATGCTAGGATCTCTTGTAATGAGCTTTGGTTAAGGATCATAGAGTACTGGTAAGGAGAAGTGTTAACTTGAAGGCAAGCCGAGAGGGACTCAAAGAAATAGGTCAACTTGGTAGTGGTTTGGATTAACATGGTAAAAGAAATTATCGGTTCATTTGGTTCTTTGGGTGTGGCGAGACTTTGTTGGTGTGTTGTGGGAATGCTCTTGGGTATGGCAACCTACTTAACTTGGTTAAGCTAGAGTGATTCAATTATGAAGGTTTGGTTTTGTCCGAATGAGTTTCAACGAGTTCTCGATGATTTCTACCAAAGCTTGGGACGGATGTATTCGACAGGTATGTAGAGTATACTTGAGTGAAATGGACATGCCAAGCAGGTGGATAATCTCTTAGATATAAATCTAATATGACCAAATGGACAAACTCGCCCAAATCCGAGGTCCCCAACTCAAAATATGACAAAATGAACAAACTCTTATTTTATATATTTTTCTACCAGTTATTCTGCCTCGATTCTTGTGCGAAATGATCCCGAAACTTACTTTTGATGCCTCCAATGGATTCCTTGTGAAACTCTATACATGTTAGGCTCTTGAATCGCTCCAATTGACCTTATATTGAAGGAGATATGCTGGTTTCAATAGTTAAAAATAGTACGGATTTTTAAATACGAATTTAGTGGCAATTTCGTAATTAATCTGAAAAATCTAGCAACCCAATTCTTAGTAAAATGATCATAAAATCCTTATACGATGTCCAAATTAGACGATTCTTTTTGCTATGAATCTGTAATTACGATACGAATCTAATGCTTCAAATAAAACAGAAGGAGCTCATTTGCTTAATGCAATACCATTTATGCTTGAAAAACGATGTCGAAACATAAAAAACGAGCTTAACATAACCCAAACCTATCCGAAACTCACCCGATCCCCTCGGGACCCTGTTCGAACATACCAACAAGTCTCATATCATAACACGGACCTACATGAGGCCTCAAAACACACATAACAACATCGAAACGACGAATCATACCTCAATTCGAAATCAATGAACTTGAAACTTCAAACTTCCACAACCGATGCCGAAACATAACAAATCATGTCCGATTGACCTTAAATTTTGCACGTAAGTCACATTTGACATTATGGACCTACTCCAACTTCTGGAATCAGAATCCGACCCTGATATCAAAAAGTCCACTCCCGATCAAACTTTCCAAAATTCCAACATTCGCTATTTCAAGCCAAATTCTACTACGGATCTCCAAATGACAATCCGGACGTGCTCCTAAGTCCAAAATACCCAACAGAGCAAATGGAACCATCAGAAATCCAATCCGAGCTCGAATTCTAAAGAGTCAAAACTTGGTCAAACCTTTCAAATTTAAAGCTTCTAGTTGAGAATCATTCTTCCAAATCAATTCCGAATAACTTGAAAACCAAAACCGATAATTCACATAACTCATAATACTTCCTACGGAGCTACTCATGCTCTCAAACAGCCGAGCAAAGTGCAATTGCTCAAAATGAGCGGTCGGGTCGTTACAGAACAAGTCGAATAAGTAATAATTAAATAACAAATAGCAAGTAAAATATGGATAATAAGTAAGAACATAGAGAAATCGAAGCATATAACAAGATATAACATGGAATAACTGATAACATAAAGGTAAATAGCCCAATACCAAATGCTTTAACCCATGACAGTGCATATACACTCGTCACCTCGCATATACGATATTTTTTGTGATGACCCGATCCCCGAACCCGGTCGTGATGGCACCTCTCGTGAAGACAAGGCCAGCCAGACCAAAATGTAACACCTCTTTTAAATAGTTAATCATCATAAACAGTAATAACATATAATATAATGCTCATAAATTGCGAAATTTAACGATAATAACAGCAGGAACCATCCCGACACAGCCCAAACTGGGGTGTCACAAGTCATGAGCTACTACAGAATCTACTATAGGTCTACAAAGTACGGAATCCGATACAACGGTTTAAGGAAAACATAAATGATAGAGGATAAGAGAGTCAAGGGGCTGCGGACGTCAACAGCTACCTCGTAACTCCAAATCACTGCCTAGCCTGGAAGGAATCGGCGCTCAGGTGCGGACTCTGATATACCTGAATCTGCACACATGGTGCAGGGAGTAATGTGAGTACTCCGACTCAGTGAGTAATAATTACAAATAATGGCTGAAAGTATGAATACACGTAAAGGCACAAAGCAATTCCATATCAAATAGTAAAATCACTTAAAGCAGTAAATCAGTGAATAAATCAAATGATATTCCTTTTTAAAACAAGTAAAACAGGTAATTTAACAGGTAATTAACGAGTAGAAATCCGCCCCTCGGGCACAATATCAATCGCTCAGCATAGTATCAGCCCCTCGGGCTCATTCTCAGTACAGTATCAGCCTCTCGGGTTACCTCACAATCACTCAGCATAATGGTCAGCCATTGTTACCTGACCAACTTTCATCAAACAGTGTCATTGTTACCACTGTTTCAAATCACATGGGTACCCGCACTCACTGTGGGTGTGCAGACTCCGAAGGGGCCCCTTAAGGCCCAAGCGCTATATCAAGCCACCTCGTGGCATCATCACTCAGCATATCCTCACATCACTCAAGCCACCGCATGGCATAAATAGTATCTCAAGCCCTCGGCCTCATATCACTCATCATATCCGCATATATGGCGCTCGGCCTCACTCAGTCCAGAAATCATCATAAGCCCCTTGGGCATTAGTAAAACAGTAGTTCTCAGCCCAAAACATGATGTAGAAATATCATTTAAGTTTCAAATCTGAGTAAAAGTGGATGAGTTTGTAAAACAGTAGATATCAACAGGACTGAGTTCAAATAATAAGTCAAGTAGTGAGGAAATAGTGATAACAATCCCCGAAGGATCCAAATAGTTGGCACGAAGCCCAAATATAGCAATCAACCCAAATCTTGATGGTAACAAATCAATTTCAGTCAAATATTTGGTAAAATCATCAATCTGGATGGACCAAGTCACAATCCCCAGTAGTGAAGACCCCACGCTCATCATCCAACGCGTATCTTGCCTCAATATAGCACTACGATGTGCAATCCGGGGTTTCAAACCCCCAGAACATCATTTACAACCATTACTCACCTCGAACTGGCTAATTCTCTAGCTCGCGACGCCTTTGCCCCTCGAATTGGCCTCCACGCGCGTCAAATCTATCCAAAATTAGAACGAATATGCCACAATATGCTAAGGGAACAAAGCCCAAGCAAAAACATTCGAAAATATCAAAAATCTCTAAATTAGCAAAACCCGAGCCCCGGGCCCACGTCTTAGAATCAAGTAAAATTTACATTTTCAGAATCCCCATACCCTCACGAGTCTAACCATACCAAAATTATCCAATTCCGATACCATTTGGTCCTTCAAATCATCATTTTACATTTTTGAAGGGTTCCACAATTTTCTTCCCAAATTCCATCTCAAATCACGAATTAAATGATGAATTCAGTGATAGATTCATGTACTCTAACCAAATCTGAGTTAGAATCACTTACCCCGACCAATTTCTTGAAAAACCTTCGAAAAATCACCAAAATCATCAAATAAAACCCAAAACCTCATATTTATAGAGTACCCCTCGGATTCTGACACCGCTGACCGCACAAAAATTACCGCGGTCCACGCAAAACCAGCGGGGTCCGCGCAAAAATGACCGCGGCCGCGCAGGTCTTGCTCTACAGGGACAGGTTTTAGTATTTTGGCCATACCTTTCGCCACAGATGTCCAAATTGCGATATATTTACCTTTCTGGAAACTAGACACGAAGGACTACAACTTTTGTTTTTGAATCACCTCAAAATTTCTTTGTGGAACAAAAGATATGAGCTTCCGAAGTAGGATCATCAACCTGCAGTCTTCACGACCGCGGCCGCGGCCACTTTGACGCGGCCAGCACTAGGCCAGTGCGGTCAGCGCCAAAACTGCTGCTCCCTCTCCGTACTCGCTCAAAACTCACCCGAAACACATCCGAGGCCCCCGGGACCTCAACCAAAAGCACCAACGCATCCCAAACATTATTCAACCTCGTTCCAATCATTAAAACACCTCGACTAACACCAAAATCATCAAATCACATCGAATTCAAGCCTATGAATCTCAAGAACTTCCAAATTCCATTTTTGATCAAAAATCCAACCAAACCACGTCCGAATGACCTCAAATTTTGTAGACAAGTTCAAAATGACATAACGAAGCTACAGAAACTCTCGGAATTCCATTCCGACCCTCGGATCAAAATCTCACCTATCAACCGGAATTCGCCAAAATACTAACTTCGTCAATTCAAGCTTAATTCTACACCGTACCTCCAAAACCACTTCCGATCACTCTCTTAAGTCACAAATCACCTCCCGAAGCTAACTTAACCATAGGAACTCACATCCGAACCCTCTAACACATAAGTCAACATCCGGTTGACTTTTCCAACCCTTCTTAAAAGAGACTATGTGTCTCATTTCTTACCAAATCCTCTCCGAACTCGAACTAACCATAAAACACGGATAACGAAGCATAAAGAAGCTAAAATGGGGGAAATGGAGCGGTAACTCATAAGATGACTGGCCGGGTCGTCACATTCTCCCTAACTTAAACAAACGTTCATCCTCGAACGAGTCAAGAAACATACCTGAAGCCTCAAACAGATGAGGGTATGTGTTCCGTATCTCCCGCTCGGTCTCCCAGGTAGCCTCTTCCACAGGCCGACCTCTCCACTGTACCTTCACTGAAGCTATATCCTTTGATCTCAACTTCCGAACCTGGCGACCCAAAATAGCTACTGGCTCCACATCAAAGGTCAAATCATCATCCAACCGAACCGTGTTGTAGTCCAAAACATGAGACGGATCCCTACTATACTTCCGGAGCATAGAAACATGAAATACCGGATGCACACTCGACAGGCTGGGTGGCAAAGCAAGCTCATAAGCCACCTCCCCAATCCTCCGAAGCACCTCAAAAGGCCCAATGAATCGGGGACTCAACTTGCCTTTCTTCCCAAATCTCATAACACCCTTCATGGGCGAAACCTTCAGCAAGACCTTCTCACCGACCATGTAGGACACATCTCGAACCTTCCGGTACGCATAACTCTTCTGACGTGACTGCGCTGTACGAAGCCTCTCCTGAATCACCTTCACCATCTCTAAGGCATCCTGAACCAAATCTGTCCCTAATAGTCTAGTCTCGTCGGGCTCGAACCAACCAACCAAAGATCTACACCGCCTCCCGTACAAAGCCTCATATGGAGCCATCTGAATACTTGACTGGTAGCTGTTGTTGTAAGCGAACTCTGCAAGTGGTAGAAACTTATCCCATGAACCTCCAAAGTCAATAACACAAGCTCGCAACATGTCCTCCAATATTTGAATAGTACGCTCGGACTGTCCGTCCGTCTGAGGATGAAATGTTGTGCTCAACTCTACATGAGTACCCAACTCACTCTGCACGGCTCTCCAAAACTGCGAAGTAAACTGAGTACCTCTATCTGAGATGATGGAAACAGGAATGCCATGCAACCGAACAATCTCCCAGATATAAATCCCTGCCAACCGCTCTGAAGAATAGGTAGTACACATAGGAATGAAGTGCGCAGACTTGGTCAGCCGATCTACAATCACCCAAATAGCATAAAACTTCTTCAAAGTCCGAGGAAGTCCAACCACAAAGTCCATAGTGATTCTCTCCCACTTCCACTCGGGAATAACCATCTGCTGAAACAAGCCACCCGGTCTCTGATGCTCATACTTCACCTGCTGACAGTTGAGACACCGAGCTACAAATCCCACAATATCTTTCTTCATTCTTCTCCACCAATAGTGCTGCCTCAAATCCTGATACATCTTCACGGCACCCGGATGAATGGAATACCGCAAGCTATGGACCTCCTCCAGAATCAGCTCTCTAAGCCCATCCACATTGGGCACATAGATCTGGCCCTGCATCCTCAACACACCATCATCACCGACGGTCACATCTCTGGCATCATCATGCTGAACTCTATCCCTAAGGACAAGCAAATGCGGATCATCATACTGGCGCTCTCTAATGCGATCATATAAAGAAGACCGAGAAACCACACAAGACAACACCCGACTAGGCTCTGAAATATCCAACCTCACGAACTGATTGGCCAGGGCCTGAACATCAATCGCAAGAGGTCTCTCCCCAACTGGAATATATGCCAAACTCCCCATACTCACTGCCTTTCGGCTCAAAGCATCAGCCACCACATTGGCCTTTCCCGGATGGTACAATATAGTGATATCATAATCCTTAAGCAACTCCAACCATCTCCGCTGCCTCAAATTAAGATCTTTTTGCTTGAACAAATGCTGAAGACTGCGATGATCAGTGAACACCTCACAAGATACGCCATACAAGTAATGCCTCCAAATCTTCAATGCGTGAACTATGGCAGCCAACTCCAAATCATGAACGGGGTAGTTCTTCTCATGGGGCTTCAACTGCCGAGAAGCATAAGCAATAACTCTACCCTCCTGCATTAACACACAACCAATCCTAACTCTTGAACCATCACAATACCCAGTATATGAACCTGAAGTTGATGGTAAAACCAGCACTGGAGCTATGGTCAAGGCTGTCTTGAGCTTCTGAAAGCTCTCCTCACACTAGTCCGACCATACAAATGGAGCACCCTTCTGAGTCAACTTGTCAAGGGCGAGGCAATGGAGGAAAATCCCTAAACAAACCGATGATAATAGCCTGCTAACCCAAGAAAGCTACAAATCTCTGTGGCTGAGGACGGTCTGGGCCAACTCTGAACAACCTCTATCTTCTTCAGATCAACCTGTATACCCTCGCTGGACACCACGTGCCCCAAGAAAGCCACTGAACTGAGCCAAAACTCACACTTGGAGAATTTTGCATAAAGCTTCTCCTCCCTCAGTCCCTGCAACACAACTCTCAAATGCTCCGCGTGCTCCTCCTAACTACGCGAGTACACCAGAATATCATCAATGAATACAATAACGAACGAATCCAGATAAGGCCGAAATACATTGTTCATCAAATGCATGAATGCTGCTGGGGCATTGGTTAGCCCGAAGGACATAACAAGAAACTCATAATGACCATATCTGGGCCTAAAAGCAGTCTTAAGAATATATGAATCCCTGATGTTCAACTGGTGATAACCCGAACGGAGATTAATCTTGGAAAACACCCTCGCTCCCTGAAGCTGATCAAATAAATCATTAATGCGAGGTAAAGGATACTTGTTCTTAATTGTTACTTTATTCAATTGACTATAATCAATGCACATTCTCATCGTGCCATCCTTCTTCTTCACAAACAAAACCGGTGCACCCCAAGGGGACACGCTAGGCCGAATGAACCCCTTAACTAGGAGTTCCTGAAGCTGTTCTTTCAATTCCTTCAACTTTGCTGGTGCCATACGATATGGCAGAATAGAAATGGGCTGAGTGCCCGGCACCAGGTCAATACCAAAATCAATATCCCTGTCCGGTGGCATGCCCGACAGGTCTGCAGGAAAAACATCGGGAAAATCCCTCACAACTGGGACATAATCAATACTAGGAGTCTTAGCTCCAACATCCCTAACAAATGCTAGATATGAAAGGCAACCCTTCCCAACCATACGCTGGGCCTTCAAGAAAGAGATCACTCTACTAGGGATATAATCAGTCACACCACGCCACTCGATCCGCGGTACACCCGGCATAGCCAAAGTGACTGTCTTAGCATGACAGTCTAGAATAGCACGACACGGAGATAGCCAATCCATGCCTAAAATGACATCAAAATCCACCATGCTCAATAGCAATAGATCCACTCGGGTCTCTAGACCCCCAATAGTCACCACACATGACCGGTACACACGGTCTACAACAACAGTATCGCCCACTGGGGTAGATACATGAACAGGTAAAGCAAGAAACTCACGGGGCGTACCCAAATAACGAGAAAAGTATGATGACACATAAGAAAAGGTGGAACCGGGATCAAATAATACCGAGGCATCTTTGTGGTAGACTGGAACAATATAGCTCTTAACCGTGCAATCAACTTAATTAATAGCAAACTCCCCAACTTTGATCAAAGCCATATAACAAAATGCACTCAATAAATCATAACGCACATACTCTATTGTTGCTGTAATACCATAGTGAGATTGAACTCACTCCTTCATAAGCTTGTGGAAACACAAATCATCTGGAATTTTTAACTCTTCTACAATTCTTGCATTCACTCACACAACAGTTAAGCCCACTCTCTAGGTAGCACAATTTAGATTTCAGCGCATATTCTTCACTTATAAATGAGATCTTCTAATAGACAACATAAGGATCACACCACCTTAGAACACTCCGCATGAGATAACCCACATGTTTTGCCTCCAATTAACATTTTGTATACCTTCCACTGTCATACACATTACACAGTCACTTAATCTTCCTGAGTCTAAACTTATACCGTAACATGAAATTTACTTCACTCCAAATAGGAGACATGAAAAGATTATTCACGCGCCCATAACTCTGGGCTACACATCCAATTACAATGGAAATCAAACACTTAATGGTTCATCTATCATCTAGCAGACTTTCCTCGCCACTTCCGAGTCATATAGATACATCTCGCTGTACTAACATACTCACCACGTAGCTATCCAGCCGTCATTCAAACCAATAGGGGAAATACCGAACATATAAGTTCAAAACACTTGCTCACACAATCAACACCTCGGTGCTCAAGCAATAGGCAAAGATCTGACCTCAAGTCCTCCAGACCGGCCCAACATCAACTCATAGAGATCACATCTCGCCCCTCGATCAGGGAATCACATGCCGTTGATGCATATCTGATACTAAGTGCTCATACGCGCATACGAACACGTGGAAGGAATTTCAAGAGTTACTTTTCAAGCTGAATCAAGGACGCACGATAAGAATTCAAGAATGTGAAGTTCTTTCCTAAAGGTTCTGCAGCCTCTCGAGGATAAATACAGACGTCTCCGTACCGATCCGCGAGACTCTACTAAACCTGATCATGACTCGTGAGACCTAAGTAACCTAGGCTCTGATACCAACTTGTCACGACCCGATCCCCGAACACGGTCGTGATGGCGCATCTCGTGAAGACAAGCCAGCCAGACCAAAATGTAACATCTCTTTTTAACAGTTAATCATCATAAACAGTAATAACATATAATATAATGCTCATAAATTGCAGAATATAACGATAATAACAGCAGGAACCATCCCGACACAGCCCAAACCGGGGTGTCACAAATCATGAGCTACTACATAATCTACTATAGGTCTACAAAGTACGGAATTCGATACAACGGTTTGAAGAAAACATAAATGATAGAGGATAAGAGAGTCAAGGGGCTGCGGACGTCAACAACTACCTCGTAACTCCAAATCACTGCCTTGTTTGGAAGGAATCAATGCTCAGGTGCGGACTCTGCTATACCTTAATCTGCACACATGGTGCAGGGAGTAATGTGAGTACTCCGACTCAATGAGTAATAATTACAAATAATTGCTGAAAGTTTGAAAACACGTAAAGGCACAAAGCAATTCCATATCAAGCAGTAAAATCACTTAAAGCAGTAAATCAGTGAAGAAATCAATTGATATTCCTTTTTAAAACAAGTAAAACAGGTAATTTAACAGGTAATTAACGAGTAGAAATCCACCCCTCGGGCACTGTATCAATCGCTCAGCATAGTATCAGCCCATCGGGCTCATTCTTAGTACAATATCAGCCCCTCGGGCTGCCTCACAATCACCCAGCATAATGGTCAGCCATTGTTACCTGACCAACTTTCATCAAACAGTGTCATTGTTACCACTATTTCAAATCACATGGGTACCCGCGCACACTTTGGGTGTGCAGACTCCGGAGGGGCCCCTTACGGCCCAAGCGCTATATCAAGCCACCTCATGGCATCATCACTCAACATATCCTCACATCACTCAAGCCACCGCATGGCATAAACAGTATCTCAGGCCCTCGGCCTCATATCACTCAGCATATCCTCACATATGGCCCTTGGCCTCACTCAGTCCAGAAATCATCATAAGCCCCTTGGGCATTAGTAAAACAGTAGTTCTCAACCCAAAACATGATGTAGAAATATCATTTAAGTTTCAAATCTGAGTAAAAGTGGCTGAGTTTGTAAAATAGTAGATATCAACAGGACTGAGATCAAATAATAAGTCAAGTATTGAGGAAACAGTGATAAAAATCCCCGAAGGGTCCAAATAGTTGGCACGAAGCCCAAATATGGCAATCAGCCCAAATCATGATGGTAACAAATGAATTTCAGTCAAATATTCGGTAAAATCATCAATCGGGATGGACCAAGTCACAATCCCCAGTAGTGAAAACCCCACACTCATCATCCAGCGCGTATCTTGCCTCAATATAGCTCTACGATGTGTAATCCGGGGTTTCAAACCCTCAGAACATCATTTACAATCATTACTCACCTCGAACTGGCTAATTCTCTAGCTCGCGACGCTTTGCCCCTCGAATTGGCCTCCACGCGCGTCGAATCTATCCAAAATCAGAACGAATACGTCACAATATGCTAAGGGAACAAAGCCCAAGCGAAAACATTCGAAAAATATCAAAAATCTCGAACTTAACAAAACCCGAGCCCCGGGACCACGTCTCGGAATCGGGTAAAATTTACATTTTCAGAATCCTCATACCCTCACTAGTCTAACCATACAAAAATTATCCAATTCTGATACCATTTGGTCATTCTAATCATCATTTTACATTTTTGAAAGGTTCCACAATTTTCTTCCCAAATTCCATCTCAAATCACGAATTAAATGAAGAATTCAGTGATAGATTCATGTACTCTAACCAAATCTGAGTTAGAATCACTTACCCCGACCAATTTCCTGAAAAACCTTCGAAAAATCACCAAAATCCGAGCTCTCTAGGTCAAAATATCAAATAAAACCCAAAACCTCATATTTATAGAGTACCCCTCGGATTCCGACACCGCTGACCGCACAAAAATGACCGCGGTCCGCGCAAAACCAGCGGGGTCCGCGCAAAAACGATCGCGGCCGCGTAGGTCTTGCTCTGCAGGGACATGCTTTAGTATTTTGGCCATAGCTTTCGCTACAGATGTCCAAATTAGGATATCTTTACCTTTTTGAAAACTAGACACGAAGGGCTACCACCTTTGTTTTCGAATCACCTCAAAATTCCTTGTGGAGCAAAAGATATGAGTTTCCGAAGTAGGACCAGCAACCTGCAGTCTTTACGACCGCGGCCGCGGCCACTTTGACGCGGCCAGCACTAGGCCAGCGCGCCCAAAGCGAAAAGGAGCACTGTCCACGCCAAAACCGTTGCTCCCACCATTTTTCTAAGTTCCGGGGTGTCCGTACTCGCTCAAAACTCACCCGAAACATACCCGAGGCCCCCAGGACCTCAACCAAAAGTACCAACGCATCCTAAACATTATTAAACCTCCTTCCAATCATCAAAACACCTCGACTAACACCAAAATCATCAAATCACATCGAATTCAAGCCTATGAATCTTAAGAACTTCCAAATTCCATTTTTTATCAAAAACCCAACCAAACCACGTCCGAATGACCTCAAATTTTGCAGACAAGTCCAAAATGACATAACGAAGCTACAGAAACTCTCGAAATTCCATTCCGACACTCGGATCAAAATCTCACCTATCAATCGGAATTCGCCAAAATACTAACTTCGCCAATTCAAGCCTAATTCTACACCGTACCTCCAAAACCACTTCCGATCACTCTCCTAAGTCACAAATCACCTCCCGAAGCTAACCGAATCATCGGAACTCACATCCGAACCCTCTAACATATAAGTCAACATCCAGTTGACTTTTCCAACTTAATCCTTCTTAAAAGAGACTAAGTGTCTCGTTTCTTACCAAATCTTCTCCGAACTCGAACTAATCATCTCGATCCCATAAAACACGAATAACGAAGCGTAAAGAAGCTAAAATGGGGGAAATGGAGTGGTAACTCATGAGACGACTGGCCGGGTCGTCACATTTTTTCACATAATTCACATAACAATTAGACCAACACGTCCTAATTCCCTCAAGTCAAAGTTAGACACGACACTTACCTCTTTGCGCAACCAACTCAACAACCAACCACAGCTTTTCCTTTCAAGCAAACCAACCAAATCTAGCCAAATATCGTTCAAAGAATGCAAATTAAGCTTTAGAAACTACTCATGAATAAAAAAGATTCAATCTTTGATGAAATTTTAACAGTCAACAAAAGTCAATCTCGAGTTCGCTTGGTGAAAATATGAGATTAGGACAAAAAACTGATTACCCATTCATACCGAGCCCAGTTATGTAATTTGTTTAGAAATCCGACCTCAATTTGAGGTCTAAATCTCAATTTTACAAAATTCCTAAATTCTACCCAAATCCCTAATTTCTACCATGAAAATCCTAGATTTGATTTTAAAAACTCATGAAAAGTAATGAAAAATTGAAAGAAAGTGGATTAGAATTGTTTACCAATGATTTTAGGAAGAAAAGCTCTCAAGAAAATTCGCATCTAGAGTGTTTGGGGTTGAGAAATGGTATAAAATGGATAATCCCCATTGTTTTCCTCTTTTTCCAATTACAGCCATCGCATTTGCGAAGTCTTGTTCATAAATGTCACGTCCACAAATGCATAACTCAGAACACAGTTATGATCACTGTCACTGTGCACGAAATGTCGCAAATGCGACAAAATGCTTGCATATGAAAATTACTAATCAATCACAAATGCAAGCCCTCCTTAACATTTGTGAAGACCTCCAGTGCAAGACTTGAATTGCAAAAGTGGACACTCATGATCGCTGTTTTTCGCATTTGCGAAGAACACTACCCTCAACCAATAATTTCATTTTTGAGTCCAATTTCGGAAAAGCGAGACTTGCAATTGCGAATAGGTCCTACCTATGGTTGTTCAGGCCTTGGCCAATCAATTTGTGAGATTAGATATTTCAAATCCTAGTCGGATTCTTGCTTGTGTTGTGGTACGGTCTTCGTTGTTGGAGCATATCAATACTTGCTAGTTCAATGGTTCTTAATTATTACTATTGAAAGATACAATGCAGCGGGGTGGTGTTAAGGAGGTTGATTGGATATGATGGTGTTATGCGTCTTCATAGCCGGATTTTTGTCCCAAATGTTGATGGCTAGAGAGAGTATATCCTTGACGAGGCACACAGTTTGCGTTATTCCATCCACCCAGGTATCACGAAGATGTACCATGACTTGAAATAGCACTATTTGTGGCAAAGGATGAAGAAAGATATTGTTGCATATGTATGTCGGTGTTTGAATTGTTAACAGGTGAAGTATGAGCATAAAAAAACCAAGTGGATTGACTCAGAGGTTGGAGATACTTGAGTGAAAGTGGAAGCGCATCACTATGGATTTTGTAGTAGGCTTACCACAGTCCTTGAGGAAATAAGATGCAGTCTTGGTTATTGTGAACCTGTTGACTAGGCCCGCACACTTTATTCCGATGGTAACTTCCTATTCTTTAGAGAGGTTGGCAAATGCGACACCTCCAGTAGGGTAAAAGAGGGAAAAATGGGATTTAACTCATTTTACACCATTTCTCAACCCTAAACACTCTGTACGTGATTTTCTTGAGAGCTTTTTTTTCTTAAAATTATTAGTAAGCTGCTCTAATCCACTTTCTTTCAATTCTCCATTACTTTTCATTAGTTTTTTTTACATCAAATCTAGGAGTTCTATGGTAGAAATTAGGAATTTGGGTAAAATTTAGGGATTTTGTAAAATTGAAATTTAGACCTCAAATTAAGGCCGGATTTCGAAAAAAATCATATTACTAGGCTAGGGGTGAATGGATACTCAAATTTTGGTATGGATCTTGGATTTTGACCAAACGAGCCCGGAATTGACTTTTGTCAACTTTTTTAATTTTATCAAAAATTGTATTTTTTTCATTCGCGGGTAAATTATAAAGTTTATTTTTAATTATTTGAACGATATTTGGATAGATTTGGTTAGTTTGGAGACTTGTTGGAAAGGAAAAGTCGTGATTGATTGTTGAGTTGGTTGTGCAAAGAGGTAAGTATCATGTCTAACTTTGACTTGAGGGAATTAGGACATGTTGGTCAATTTATTATGTGAATTATGTGGGAAAACGGTGTATATGCGCCGTCATGGGTTAAAGCATGCGAGTTTGGGCTATTTACTTCCATATCTTCATTTATTCCATGCTATTTCTTGTTACATGCTTTAATTGCTAAATGTTCTTATTTGTTATCCATTCCTTATTATTTATTATTTAATTGCTACTTGTTTCGATTTGTTCATTTCTCACTCAATATCTCCTTACCTACTACATGTTCGTATTTGCATTAATTGTATATTTTCGTTGTCTCATGTGTTACTTGTTTTTGTTGTCTTTATATTACTTGATGCATTTTATTATATTATTCTGTTTATGTAAACCTTTTAGCTATTGCGGTATTAATGTATTGCTAAGGTTTGGGATTTCTAGGTATTGTCTATTCTCTGTTTATACTGGTAGTTCCTTAATGGTCAGCTTATTTCATTTTCCTTTTGTGTTGAGATTACGTAACTAGTTGTGTTAAGTTGTTATATTAATAAGTTGATATTGGAAATGGGTTGTGTGCTACAAAAGTATTGAAATAAATTGATGTTAGGATTGGGTTACACGCCGCAGTACATAATGATATGATATAATATGATATGATATTAAGATCGAGTTACACAGTGCAACATTTATTGTGTTAAATATTGGGATCGAATTGCACACCACAATAGTTATTATGTTAAGTATTGGGATCGTGTTGCGTGCTGCAATGGAGAGTGATGTGTTGTAGTTGTTTTTAGTTGTAGAGTTTTATCTCAATATTGTGATGTGAGATTTTAGATCATGTTATTCTAGGGGCCTCTGGTAGTTGACCTTTGGGTCCGTTTATATGAGTTTTCTGTTTTATCTATATTATTGTACTATGTTATTATTATTCATACAGGTTTATTGTGAGTGTCTTGTCATAACCTCGTCACTAATTCGTCAAGGTTAGCCTAGAGACTTACAGATTACATGGTATCGATTGTACTCATGTTATACTTCTGCACTTCTAGTGCGGATCCCGATGCTGGTCCTAGCGGCACATAGAAGAGACTGCTCGGATTTGGCTGCTATAGGAGACTTGAGGTAGAGTTGCTCGACGTTCATAGTCCCTAAAGTCTCCTTCCATCATGTTTACTATGTATCTAGTTTCAGAGAGTTGTACTTTATTTCAGACCATAATGTAGTATTCTAGTTGCTAATAAACTTGTGACTCCGAATTTCTACGAGTAGTTCTGTACCGCGTTTTTTATATAAATACTTTGTTCATTTCTGAGTTTATTAGTTTTTAATTATCATTACTCTGTTATAAATTACTAAAACTAGTTAAATACCTATCTAGCATTGCGTCACAACTCGGAATCTCCACCCCGGGACCGTGATGACGTCTAATGTTTCACTTGCTAGACAAATCAACATTAGAATAGTTTACGCCATTTTTAACAAGTCAAATTTACTGACGCCAATTAAATTTAAGTAACTGTAATAGAAATAAAATAAAGTGTAAAGAGTCAAAACTACCGAAATATCTAAATACAACCTTGGATCTGGTATCACAAGTGCATGAGCTACTAGGGTAATACAAATAAAGGTCTAAATTAAAGTAAATATTATGCCCCACAATATTATGTCGATATTACGTCCTGCAGTATTAAAGTACGACTATGTTAAGCTTCGCAGTACTAAATTAAGATGATGTCGCACCCTGTAGTATAGTACATTGAATTTGTCGTAAGGTAATTGACATCAGTCCATGTAAAAGATTATTTGGAGATTATAAGGATTGTGCTATTTTACAATAGACGAGTAAATTCGTGAAAGTGAAAGGGGAAGCAATTCAAAGAAAATGAATTTTCGTCCAAGTTTGGCGTGTAGGGGTAAAATACGGGTCAAGCGTTAATACTCGATATTTACGGACTAGTACCATATAGGGTACCATGTGACCATGATACTGGGATATATAAAGTGTATTAAAAAAAATATAAAATTTTAAGTAATTTGAGACAATTGTTAATTATGCAGGTAATTAATTAATTATCATATAGCGAGATATTACCTAATTAAATTAATTGAAAAACTTTAGATAAAGATGGAAGGGTAACGTGGCAGCAAGACACTCTTTAACCATATGACTCTTGATCAATCTTTATTAGGTGGCAACTAATGTGTTAGTACACATTTATTTCATTACACATTTTTTCCATATCAAATACTATAATGCTACAATCGGAAGATACAAAAGGATGTTAGCCAATTCTTATAGGCATTGAATAAAGCTCATTCTCAAAACACTTCAGTCAAACTACTACATTGACAACATTATAGACAAAAGACATTCTGCCAAGGATTCCTAACGTATGGAATTCACATAAATTCATTACAAGGATTAGATCTACGCGATTTTGCTTCAGCAAATTGTTTTATCCGAAATTATACTGCGTAATAAGAACGAGATTTCATGATTTTAAGGTGAGTATGGTGCAAATTTTCTTAAAATATCATACGGAATTTTTCCTACTCCTATCCGCCGTTACATATTTTATCGCAGTCAACGTGTATCGGGGGATTGTCAAGAGAATCGGTTCAGCTATATTAAGGCTATCCATTCTTTCTTTTTGGCATGATCCAGTTAATACAAATGAAACAAGCAAAATACACAACTTTAATAAATGACTCTATTCATAGAAATACTAGGGGTGTCTATATTCTTGATTCCCCATGTGAATTATTTTATATCTTCGGTTCATGGGTCAAAAAAATAATATGTATTTGATAAGGTTTATCCGAAAGGCATATTGATTTTTATGGCATTCCGAGAAAATCATATTAACGTATTTCTTATGCATTTCATGCATTTATACATGTACATTAACCCATGACCATATAGCTTTATATATTCATATATATGTCTATATATGTATATGGGATATGTCAAAAGGTTATGGAGTTATATACGTACCACCACCTGATCAGCTGGTATACGTTGATGATTTCTCCCACAGTGGTAGAGTGTGACGACCCAGCCAATCTTCTCATGAGTTACCGCTCCGTTTTCCCTCATTTATACTACTTTATGCTTTGTTATTCGTGTTTTGTGTTATCGGGTTGATCAGATCGAATACGGAGTGATTATGGTAAGGTTTGAGACACTTAGTCTCTTTTAAGGAAGCTTAAGTTGGAAAAGTCAACCGGATGTTGATTTGTGTGATAGAGGGCTTGGATGTGAGTTCTGATGGTTTGGTTAGCTTTGGGATGTGATTTATGAATTAGGAGCGTGATGGAAATGAGTTTTGGAGGTTCGGAGTAGATTCAGGCTTGAATTGGCGAAGTTGATATTTTGGCGATTTCCGGTTGGTAGGCGAGATTTTGATATAGGGGTCAGAATAGAATTCGAGAGTTGCAATAGTTCCGTCGTATCATTTGGGATGTTGTGCAAGATTTCAGGTCATTCGAACGTGGTTTGGTCGATTTTGGATCAAAAGCGACATTTGGAAGATTTTAGAAAATTTGGCTTGAATCCGATGTGTTTTGGTTGATTTGATATTATTTGAGGTGTTTTGAAGATTGGTACACGTTTGAATAAGGTATTAGGATATGTTTGTGTTTTTGGTTGAGGTCCCGGGGGCCTCGGCATAATTTCGGATGGTTAACGGAGAAGTTAGAATTTTGTTGCAGCTACTGAATTTGCTTCTTCTGGTATTTCCGCACCTACGGATTGGGGACCGCAGGTGCGATACCGCAAGTGCAATAAGGGAGGTCGCAGAAGCAGAAAGTGATGAGGGAGTCAGGTGCTACATAAGCGGTGAGATGGACCGCATCTGCAATGTTGAAGATGCAGATAAGGGATTGCAGATGCGGAAAGTAGTGAGTTAAGTGATTTACGCAGAAGCGGAGAAACAACCGCAAATGCGGTACCGCAAAAGCGGGTATTGGGCCGCAGATGCGAAAAGTTCTGGGCAAAAATTATAAATTGTGGCCTTCGCGAATTTTGAGTTATTTCGCCATTTTTATCTTGGCTTTGGAGCTTTTTGGGCGATTTGAAAGAGGGATTTCAAGGGAACCTCATTGAGATAAGAAATTTGGACTTAAAACTCGTTCCTATGCTATTATTTCATGGATTAGACCTAGAAATTATGGAAATTAAGGGTGAAAATTAGGGAAAACTAGGGGTTGAAAACTTAGACCTTTGCTTGGGGATTTGAAGGACCAATTTAGGTCATATTTTAGCACTTTTGATATGTATGATCTCGTGGGGAGATAAGGAATCTATTGATGTAAAAATTATCGAATTCTGAGACGTGGGCCTGGGGGTCAGGTTTTGGTAATTTTGGGATTTGTGTCGTATTTTGATTATTTTCGCTTGGGCTTCGTTCCATTAGCCTATTTTAACGTCCTCATTCTGATTTTGGATAGATTCGGCATGAGTGGATGGCAATTCGAGGGGCAAAGGCGTTGCAAGCTAGAGATTTGACTGGTTCGAGGTGAGTAATGATTGTAAATGATGTTTTGAGGGTTCGAAACCCCGGATTTGAACATCGTAGTGCTATATTAAGGTGAGGCATACGCTTGATGACGAGCATGGGGTCGTGCATTATTGGGTATTGTGACTTAGACCCTCCCAAATGACTATTTATCGTGTAATTAACTGAAACCTATTTGCTATCATCATGATTTGGGTTGAATGTCATATTTGGTCCTTTTTCCAACTATTTTAACCCTTTGAGGATTTTTATTGATATTTTCTCACTATTTTAACCCTTTCCGTACTCAGCCATGTTTACTCAGTTTTAATACTTAAATGATATTTTTAAATGATGTTTGTGCTGAGAAACACTGTTTTACTATTGCCCGAGTGGCTTGTGAGGTTTTTTGACTGAGTACGGCCGAGGGCCTATGTTGTGAAGAAACATTTGATACTGATTATGAGGTAGAGGGCTTGGGATATGTACGCCACAAGGTGGCTTGATTGATATAAGTCTGAGGGCCTAGTGATGATGCCACGAGGTGGCTTGATATTGAACTTGGGCCGTAAGGGCTCCCCCTGGGAGTTTGCACATCCACAGTGAACACGGGTACCCATTGTGATGTGAGATTGAGCCTGAGCGGCTGGTATTGTTCTGTGTGATTGCCCGAGGGGTTGGTACTATTCTGAGATGTTGCCCGAGGGGCAGTTTTGTTGATACTGTGCCCGTGGGGCAAGCCTTTATGTGTTTACTTTTTATTAATTGACTGTCAATTACCTGCTTAACTATTGAAAAAGGCTTTTCATGAAACTACATTTGAGTTAACGGATTTTACCTATCTTTCATGATTTACTGATTTTAACTAGATTTACTGCTTCATTATATAATGCTTTGTGCCTTATGTATTTTTTTTGCTTTCAGTCTTTATTTACATTTGTTGTTCACCGAGTTGGAGTACTCACTTTACTCCCTGAACCTCTGTGTGTAGATTTGGGCATTGCGGATCCTGCTAGTGCGAGTTGAGAGCTCCCAGCAGATATCGGAGTCCACGAGGTAGCTGCTTGACGTCCGAAACCAAGTGTCTCTTCCTCTTTATCATTTCTATCTCATAATAGACATTTGTAATAGTTTGTAGACTATTTAGACTTGTATTAGGTTTTACAGATGCTCATGACTAGTGACACCCCAGTATCGGGCTGTGTTAGGTTGCTCTTCCGTATATTTATGACATTATCGTCTAATTTGGATTATTTTATCATGTTTCGACTATTTTTTAATGCTTAACTGTTAATAATTGGAAAAAGGGGAAGTGACGGCTGGCCACGTCTTTACGAGAGGTGACATCATAACCGGGTCCGGGTTTGGGTTGTGACAAGTTGGTATCAAAGCCTAGGTTACATAGGTCTCACGAGTCATGAGCAGGTTTAGTAGAGTCTCGCAGATCTATACAGAGACGTCTGTAGTTATCCTCGAAAGGCTGCAAAACCTTTAGGAAGCACTTCATATTCTTGAAATTCTTGTCGTGAGAATTTGTTGATCCGAGTACTAAACTTCTGTTATTATATTCTCTTACAGATGGTGAGGACACGCGCTATCGGTCAGGATAGACGACCACCAGTGTCACCAGCTGTGGCCACTAGAGGCCGAGGAAGTGGTCATGGTCTTGGTAGGGGCAAAACAGCTAGGGCAGCACCTACGGATCCACCAACTGCCCTAGTTTAGGATCAGGTCCTAGTTATGGACGCTCCAGTAGCACCAGCTTAGGCACCAATTGTGCCCATTGTGATTCCAGGTCTTCACGAGGCCTTGGCTTAGATCTTATCAGTTTGCACTGGCCTAGCTCAGGTGGTTTCAGCCACTACAGTCACATCTACTTCTCAGGCTGGGGAAGTCAATCAGACTCCCGCCGCTCACACACCTGAGCAGGTCGGGCAAGGACTTCAGACGTCGGGGGCATATCCAACCCAGCCGGTTGTCGCTGCTTAGGACTATGTAGTTCCTGCTATGCCGGAGGATGATCAGCGTAGGTTGGAAAGGTTTGGTAGACTGCAGCCTCCGATCTTCAGTGGTGTAGATGGACAGGATGCCCAAGGTTTCTTAGATAAGTGCCAGAGGATTCTTTACACAGCAGGTATTTTGGAGACCAGCGAGGTCGCTTTCACTACTTATCAATTTTCTGGAGCTGCCTTCACTTGGTGGGAGGCATTTGAGAGGCGTAGGCCTGTTGGTGCAGCACCTCTTACCTGGCAGCATTTCTTCGTTCTCTTTATGGGGAAGCATATGCCGCAGTCCCGTATAAGGGAGCTACGTTGGGAGTTTGAGTGGTTGCATCAGGGATAGATGACTGTGACATAGTACGGGATGAAGTTCTTCGAGTTAGCTCGTCATGCTATTTGGATGGTTCTGATAGATAGAGAGAAGATTAGGAGGTTTGTTGATAACCTCATTTATCAGCTTCGTATTCTCATGACCAAGGAGAGGGTGATTGGTGCTACGTTTGAGGAAGTTGTGGATATTGCCCATAAAATTGAGTTTGTTCATTGCCAGGAGCGCGAGGAGAGGGAGGTCAAAAGGCCTCAAGGATCTGGTAGTTACAGTGGTACTCCTTCGAGAGGTCAGTTTCAGCACGGCAGAGGACGTCCATTCAGGCATGCTCAACGAGCTCGCCCAGGTTATCGTAGGGCATTATCGGGTCACGGTTCTCATAGTTCACATTAGGGCCAGTCATCACTTCGTGCCCTTCCAGCTCAGAGTTCGTCCCGTGCTCCATCAGCTCAGGGCTCTTCTATGCCGAGTGCATCTTCTAGTCACTCCGGTGCGAGGGCTTCCCTTCAGTCCCCTTCTCCAGCACCTGGTAGTTGTTATGAGTATGGTAAGATAGTCCATATGTGGAGGTAGTGCCCTCGTCGTATTGCGAGTTCATCTCAGCAAAGGGGTCAGTCATCGGCTTCAGCGCCAATTACATCACCACCACCCACCCAACCAGCTGGGGGTGGAGGTCAGTCAACTAGGGGTCGCCCCAGACGGGGTGGTCGATCAGGTGGTGGTCAGGCCCGTTTCTATGCATTTTTAGGTAGACCTGATGCTATTGCTTCAGATGTTGTTATTACAGGTAATGTTTTAGTCTGCCACAAAGATGCCTCTATATTATTTTATCCTGGTTCCACCATTTCTTATGTGTCATCATACTTTGCTCGTTATTTGGGTATGCCCTGTGAGTTCTTGCTTCACCTGTTCATGTATTTACCCCGGTGGGTAATACTATTATTGTAGACCGTGTGTACCGGTTGTGTGTGGTGACAATTAGGGGTCTGGTTACCCGTGTGGATCTTTTGTTATTATGTGTGGTGGATTTCAATGTCATTTTGGGCATGGATTGGCTATCTCCGTATCGTGCTATTTTGGATTGTCATGCTAAGACAGTCACGTTGGCTATACCGGGTGTGCCACGGATTGAGTGGTGAGGTGTGACTGATTATGTTCCCAGTAGAGTGATCTCATTCTTGAAATCCCAGCATATGGTCGGGAAGGGTTGTCTTTCGTATCTAGCCTTTGTGAGGGATGTCGGAACTGAGAGTCCCAGTATTAATTCTTTTCCAGTTATGAGGGATTTTCCCGATGTGTTTCTTGCATACCTGCCGGGCATGCCACCAGACAAGGATATTGATTTTGGTATTGACTTGGTGTATGGCACTCAAACCATTTCTATTCCCCCATATTTTATGGCACTAGCGGAGTTGAAGGAATTAAAAGAACAACTTCAGGAACTCCTTGATAAAGGGTTTATTCGGCCTAGAGTGTCATGTTATGGTGCACCGGTTCTATCCGTGAAGAAGAAGGATGGCACTATGAGAATGTGCATTGATTATAGGCAATTGAACAAGGTAACAATTAAGAACAATAATCCTTTGCCTCACATTGATGATTTATTTGACCAGCTTCAGGGAGCGAGAGTGTTCTCCAAGATTGATCTCCGTTCAGGTTATCACTGGTTAAAGATCAGGGACTCGGATATTCTTAAGACAACTTTCAGGACCCGATACGGTCATTATGAGTTCTTGGTAATGTTTTTTGGGATGACCAATGCCCTAGCAGCGTCCATGCATTTGATGATATTCGTTTGTCATAGTCTTCATTGATGATATTCTGGTATATTCGCGTAGTCAGGAGGACACACTGAGCATTTGAGAGTTGTGTTGCAGAGATTGAGGGAGGAGAAGCTTTATGCAAAATTCTCCAAGTGCGAGTTTTGGCTCAATTCAGTGGCTTTCTTAGAGTACGTGGTGTCCAGCGAAGGTATTCAGGTTGATCCGAAAAGATAGAGGCGGTTTAGAGTTGGCCCAGACCATCCTCAGCCACAGATATTTGCATCTTTCTTGGTTTGGTGGGTTATTATCGTCGGTTTGCTCAGGGATTCTCATCTATTGCATTGCCCTTGACCAAGATGACTCAGAAGGGTGCTTCGTTTGTATGGTCGGACAATTGTGAGGAGAGCTTTCAAAAGCTCAAGACAGCTTTGACAACAGCTCTAATGTTAGTCTTGCCATCAGCTTCAGGTTCATATACCATGTATTGTGATGCTTCGAGAGTTGGGATTGGTTGTGTGTTGATGCAGGAGGGTAGAGTTATTGCTTATGCTTCTCGTCACTTGAAGCCCCATGAGAAGAACTACCCCGTTCATGATTTGGAGTTGGCTGCCATAGTTCACGCATTGAAGATTTGGAGGCATTACTTGTATGGCGTATCTTGTGAGGTGTTCAATGATCATCGTAGTCTTCAGCATTTGTTCAAGCAAAAGGATCTTAATTTGAGACAGCAGAGATGGTTGGAGTTACTTAAGGATTATGATATCACTATATTGTACCATCCGGCAAAGGCCAATGCGGTAGCCGATGCTTTGAGCCGAAAGGCAGTGAGTATAGGGAGTTTGGCATATTTCCAGTTGGGGAGAGACCTCTTACAGTTGATGTTCAAGCCTTGGCCAATCAGTTTGTGAGGTTAGATATTTCGGAGCCCAATCGGGTATTAGCTTGTGTGATGTCTCGGTCTTCCTTATATGATCGCATCAGAGAGTGCCAGTATGATGATCCGCACTTGCTTTTCCTTAAGGACAGAGTTCAGCATGATGATGCTAGAGATGTGACCATTGGAGATGATGGGGTGTTGAGGATGCAGGGCCAGATTTGTGTGCCCAATTTGGATGGGCTTTGGGAGTTGATTCTGGAAGAGGCCCATAGCTCGCGGTATTCCATTCATCCGGGTGCCACGAAGATGTATCAGGATTTGCGGCAACACTACTGGTGGAGAAGAGTGAAGAAGGACGTTGTGGGATTTGTAGCTTGGTGTCTCAATTGTCAGCAGGTGAAATATGAGCATCAAGGACCGGGTGGCTTGCTTCAGCAGATGGATATTCCCAAGTGGAAGTGGGAGAGGATCACTATGGATTTTGTTGTTGGACTTCCACGGACTTTGAGAATGTTCGATGCTATTTGGGTGATTGTAGATCGGCTGACCAAGTCAGCGCACTTCATTCCTGTGTGTACTACTTATTCTTCAGAGCGGTTGGCAAAGATATATATCCGGGAGATTGTTCGTTTTCATGGTGTCCTAGTTTCCATCATTTTAGATAGGGGCACTCAGTTTACATCACAGTTTTGGAGGTCTATGCAGCGAGAGTTGGGTACTCAGGTTGAGTTGAGCACAACTTTTCACCCTTAGACGGATGGGCAGTCTGAGTGCACTATTCAGATATTGGAGGACATATTGTGTGCTTGTGTCATTGATTTCGTAGGGTAATGAGATCAGTTTCTACCGCTTGAAGAGTTTGCATATAACAACAGCTACCAATCGAGTATTCAAATGGCTCCATATGAGGTTTTGTATGGGAGGCGGTGTAGATCTCCAGTTAGTTGGTTTGAGCCTGGCGAGGCTAGACTATTGGGGATAGAGTTGGTGCAGGATGCCTTATAAAAGGTGAAGGTGATTCAGGAGAGGCATCGTACAGCGCAGTCAAGGCAAAAGAGTTATGCTGGTAGGAAGGTTCGAGATGTGTCCTACATGGTTGATGAGAAGGTTCTATTGAAGGTTTCGCCCATGAAGGGTGTTATGAGATTCAGGAAGAAAGGGAAATTGAGTCCGCGGTTCATTGGGCCTTTTGAGGTGCTTCGGAGGATTGGGTAGGTGGCTTATGAGTTTGCTTTGCCACCCATCTTATCGAGTGTGCATCCGGTATTTCATGTTTCTATGCTCCGAAAGTATATTGGGGATCTCTCTCATGTTTTGGATTTCAGCACGGTTTAGTTGGATAATGATTTGACTTATGATGTGGAGCCAATAGTTATTTTGGGTCGTCAAGTTCGAAAGTTGAGGTCGAAGGATATAGCTTCAGTGAAAGTGTAGTGGAGAGGTCGACACATGGAGGAGGCTACTTGGGAGACCGAGCGGGAGATGCCGAGCAGATATCCTTACCTGTTTGAGGCTTCAGGTATGTTTCTTGATTTGTTCGCAGACGAATGTTTGTTTAAGTTGGGGAGGATATGACGACCTGGCCAGTCATTTCATGAGTTACCGCTCCGTTTTACCCCATTTCTACTTCTTTATGCTTTGTTATCCGTGTTTTGTGGTATCGGGTTGATAGGATCGATTCTGGAATGATTTTGGTAAGGTTTGAGACACTTAGTCTCTTTTAAGGAAGCTTAAGTTGGAAAAGTCAATCGGATGTTGACTTGTGTGATAGAGGGCTCAGATGTGAGTTCTGATGGTTCGGTTAGCTTCAAGAGTTTATTTATGATTTAGGAGAGTGATCGGAATGAGTTTTATGCTTGAATTAGCGAAGTTGATATTTTGGCGATTTCCGGTTGGTAGGCAAGATTTTGATATAGGGGTCGGAATGGAATTCTGAGAGTTGCAATAGTTCAGTCGTGTCATTTCGGATGTGTGTGCAAAATTTTAGGTTATTCAAACGTGGTTTGGTTTGGTTATTGATTAAAAGCAGAATTTTGAATATTTCAGAAAATTTGGCTTGAATCCGATGTGTTTTGGTTGATTTGATGTTGTTTGAGGTGTTTTCAAGATTGGTACAAGTTTGAATAAGGTATTAGGATATGTTTGTGTTTTTGGCTAAGGTCCCGAGGGCCTCGAGATGATTTCGGATGGTTAACGGAGAAGTTGGAATTTTGTTGCAGCTGCTGAATTTGCTGCTTCTGGTATTTCTACACCTGCGGATTGGGGACCGCAGGTATGATACTGCAGGTGCGATAAGGGAGGTTGCAGAAGCGGAAAGTGCTGAGGGAGTCAGGAACAGCATAAGCGGTGAGATGGACCGCATCTGCGATGTCGCAGATGCGAAAAATAGTGAGTTAAGCGATTTCCGTAGAAGCGGAGAAACAACCGCAAATGCGATACCGTAGAAGAGAGTATTGGGCCCTAGATGCAAAAAGTTCTGGGTAGAAAGTATAAATTGTGGCCTTCGCGAATTTTGAGCTATTTCACCATTTTTATCTCGGCTTAAGAGCTTTTTGGGCGATTTGAAAGAGGGATTTCAAGGGAGCTTCATTGAGGCAAGGAATTTGGACTTAAAACTCGTTCATATGCTATTATTTCACGGATTAAAGCTAGAAATTATGGAAATTAAGGGTGAAAATTGGGGAAAACTAGGGCTTGAAAACATAGACCTTTGCTTGGGGATTTGAAGGACTAATTGAGGTCAGATTTCAGCACTCTTGATATGTATGAACTTGTGGGGCGATAAGGAATCTATTGATGTAAAAATTATCGAATTCAAGACGTGGGCCTCGAGGTCGGATTTTGGTAATTTCAGGATTTGTGTCATATTTTAATTATTCTCGCTTGGGCTTCATTCCCTTAGCCTATTTTGACGTCCTCGCTCTGATTTTGGATAGATTCGACTTGAGTGGAGGCCGATTCGAGGGGCAAAGGCATCACAAGCAAGAATTTGACCGGTTTGAGGTGAGTAATGATTGTAAATGTTGTTCTAAGGGTTCGAAACCCCGGATTTGCACATTATAGTGGTATCTTGAGGTGAGGCACACGCTTGATGACGAGCGTGAGGTCGTGCACTATTGGGGATTGTGACTTTGTCCATCCCGAATGACTACTTTACTGCATTTTTGACTGAAACCTATTTGATATCATCGTGATTTGGGTTGAATGCTATATTTGGGCCTTGTGGCAACTATTTGAACCCTTCGAGGATTTTTATTGATATTTCCTCACTGTTTTGACTTTATACTTGAACACAGTCATGTTATTTTCATTTGTTTCCATACTCAGCCATATTCACTCAGTTTTAACACTTAAATGATATTTGGGTTGAGAAACACTGTTTTACTATTGCCCGAGTGGCTTGTGAGGATTTTCGACTGAGTAAGGACGAGGGCCTATGTTGTGAGGAAATATTTGATACCGATTTTGAGGCCAAGGGCCTCAGATATGTACGCTATGAAGTGGCTTGATTGATATGGGGCCGAGGGCCTAGTGATGATGCCACGAAGTGGCTTGATATTGCGCTTGGGCCATAAGGGGCCCCTCCAGAAGTCTGTACACCCCAGTGAGCACGGCTACCCATTATGATATGAGATTGAGCCCGAGGGATTGGTATTGTTCTATGTGATTGCCCGAGGGGCTGGTACTATTCTGAGATGTTGCCCGAGGGGCGGTTTTGTTGATATTGTGCCCGAGGGGCGAGCCTTTATGTGTTTACTTTTCACAATTGACTATCAATTACCTGCTTAATTATTGAAAAAGGCTTTTCATGAAACTACATTTGAGTTAAAGGATTTTACCTATCTTTCACTGATTTATTGATTTTAACTGGATTTACTGCTTCATTCTAGAATGCTTTATGCCTTACGTGTTTTCTTGCTTTCAGTATTTATGTACATTTGCTGCTCATTGAGTTGGAGTACTCACTTTACTCCCTGCACTTCTGCATGCATATTCAAGCGTTGCGGATCTTACCAGTGAGAGTTAAGAGCTCCCGGCGAATAACGGGGTCCACAAGGTAGCTGCTTGACGTTTGTAGTCCCGTGTCTCTCCCTCTTTATAATTTCTATCTCTTATCAGACATTTGTAATAGTTTGTAGACTTTTTAGACTTGTATTAGGTTTTATAGATGCTCATGACTAGTGACACCCTAGTATCGGGCTGTGTTGGGTTGTTCTTCCGCGTATTTATGACATTATCTGCTACTTTGGATTATTTTATCATGTTTCGACTGGTCTTGTCTTCACGAGAGGCGCCATCACGACCGGGTCCGGGTTTGGGTCGTGACATAGAGATGATATGATGGGATGCCCTCAGAGGCATGATGATGTTATGAAACATGTACGTATGCACGACATGATATTTATACGCATATGCATAACATTATAAAAATTAAATGATTCATAGAGCTATGCAAACATACATGTCTAGTCTTTTACTCCATGTTTCTTTCATGTCCATTATTTACGAATTTTTATTCTTTACGTACTCAGAACATTATTTGTATTGACGTCCCTTTTGCCTGGTGATGCTGCGTTTCATGCCCGCAGGTCCCAATAGATAGGTCGAGAGCCCTCGAAGTAGGTTATCAGCTCAGCGAAAAATGTTGGTGTGCTCCATTTGCTTCAGAGTTTCTTGTTTGGTTAGTATGATTTAGACATGTATTGTTTGGTATGTCGGGACTCTGTCCCGACCAATACGATAGGTATGTACTCTTAAAGGCTTGTAGACAGATGTCATGTATACAGATGCTTGTATGGCCTTGCCGACCTATGTTCTTAGTTTACAAATAATCATGTTGGCCTTATAGGCCCGTATGTCACATGTATAAATTTTTTTATATCAGATTGGGTCGTCCTATATTGAGTATTTCCCCTATGTCTATTCTAGCTAGCCCATGACTGCCCGTTTGGCCCATTTGCCAATAAAAGTACAATAAGAAAGATATGTTATGTTGGTACTCGATTGAGTATGGTACCGGGCTCCCATCGCGGCCCATCGATTTGGGTCGTGACAAAAGTGGTATCAGAGCAGTTATGTCCTAGGGAGTCTACAAGTCGTGTCTAGTAGAGTCTTATTTATGGGTGTGTCGTACACCACACTTATAAGTAGGAGGCTACAGGGTATTTAGGACTATCACTCTTTCTTCTTACTCTAGATCGTGTGGTAGAGCTTACTTATAAGAATTCGAACTCATAACTTCTATTTTATTCGTAATAAGATGATACCTACATTCAGAAAGATGGTCGGTAAGAGATATAGTCGTGGAAGGGTTGATTTAGAGGAACTCGATTTTGCATCATGCTTATGATAAGTAAATGTGAGGCAGCAGGTCATGCATGTACAAGGAGGTGTAAGGTTCTTGATAAGGGGCTTTAAGGAAAGAATACTTATCCACTCTTGCGGTAAAAAGGAATAACAAAATCGGATGTTAGACACAAGTTTTAGCAAGTAAAAGAAGGAAGGTGAAGAAGGATATGAGGTACTCATTTAATAAAGAATATCCTTAATTATCATTCAGGAAGAGAGATATAAGCCTTTTGAGTTATCTTCAACAGTAACAGAGGTATGTGTAATTGGCCACACTGACCTAAGTTATGCTCTATGGGAGCTAACAAATATGGTTTAAGAGAAGGACATAATATCATGACCCGGCTGGGGTTAGAGCAACCCCGAATAGTGGATGAATTGTTTACGTTAGTTGACATTGCCGAAGGATATTGCAAATGTGCTAATAGATCTCCATGTGATGCACCCAGATGGTGCACTCTAAAATAGTACAGCTAGCCATGAGTACTAGAAAGATAGGAACTAGAAACCTTGAAGTGATAAATATTACCTTAGTATGGCTCCCATCCCTAGTAGAGCGAGAACGTTGAGCAAACCAAAGAGCCAATGAATAAAGCAAGGGAGCTAAAAGCAAAATAATGTCTTGTTGAAGCTGTCAAAAGAAAATGATAGGCCGAATATTAGTAGTAAAATAAGAATAGAGAGATAAGGAAGCATTATGAGTAAGATGTGATACATGGATGACAAACAGTAGATCAACATATGACAATATTACATAACTATAGTCAAGTGAAGAAAGAACGGAGAGGTGACATGCCTTGAGACAACAAAAGAATATAGGCCATAAAGTCATATCCTCATTTAGAGAAATAATTTCGCAACTCTAACACGATTACCAAAAGGAAAAGTTAGACCCCAGAGTAATAGAAACCAGTATGGATTGGTGAACAAGATAAGCTAAACATGAAGTGACTGAGTGATTTGATAATAGTCAACATGATGAGAATTTCAGATTTCGTTCTGGCAATAATAGAATGGACAACAAAAGAAGATTAATGAGAAATTCGGAGAATGGTCATTCAGGCAGACGCTTCCCTAAAGCAAGCAATGTGAGCAAAGTTAAACTTAAGGAACTACGTATACCAGTTACATTAGGTTTCCCCATCATGAGTAAGGAATTTTATTATCCTTGGTACAGAAGGATTACCGCAAGGAGAGTAAGGATCATCGATAATGTGAAAAGACACCAATGATGATAAGGTAAAACATCTATAGGTAGATCGTCGTAGCGCTAAATATTAGTACTTCCCTAAAGGGGGGAATATTGAGTGATATGGCATTAAGTCAGAATTAAGTGGTTCTAGTAATTATGGAATGGTAAAGGAAGAATGCGATAAAATGAAAAGGGGATGATGTTTACCGTGAAAATGGTAACAAGAATTAAATTCGAAAGGGGATTCTAAAAATACGTGATCTAGTCCCGAGCTAGTTGTTAGGGAAGTTGATGCTAACAATATGGAATCTAATGATGAAAAGCAAGCTAAAACGAGATAGTAATCGATTTGTGGAGCCTGTTGCTCGAGTATAGGTCTGATCGATGAAGGACCTCGGGGTCGAGCTCGAGCTATCAGGGATAGTCGGGGATGGGATAATAGTTGAAGATATAATCAAACAAGGCTCTTTATGGCCAATACTAAGGTACATGATGAAGAGCGAGTAAGAACGCGATGAATATCGAGGTGGCCTCGAAACAGTGAGAACGAACAAGCTTAGAAAGAAAAGAGAGAGAGAGAGAGAGAGAGAGATATATTATTGCACTTGTGGAGAAATGGAGCAACATCAGTTCCTTACAAAGTGGCATGGAACCCCCTTATATAGGAGAGGGAATACCATATAGTACAAAGTGTATTAAATGAAAGGACACGGGCATGGGACGGCTAGGCATGGTACTACTGCCTATTGACTCTAGCCGCTTGCCTCGGGAGTTCCCCATCTTCGTAACTTTTGTTGGGTCGCGGACAAATTCCTTATCCTCAAAGTCTCTACAAGATCCTTGAGAGAGGGAGATCGATCGTAATCCAAAAGCCTCGAGATGCTGAGATGACTTTCCAAATGTACCTTAATGGAAGGAAATAGATCCCCCTAATTTCACCGCATACAGATAGTCTTCACGTTTCTTAGAACGAAGTAATAAGAAACGATATTGAATAGTCATCTCGAGATCATTATTTCCATGACGTCAACCGTCTAAGAGCATTAAATGCCATGCCCTAGAGAACTGTGTAGGGCCACCGTCAGATGCGGTAATCGAGAAACCCACGAACTGCCGTTGGCTCATCTCTTCTGCTTCCCCATCGATTCCTATAAATGCACCGGTTGCTAGACACTTCCCATCTTCACCCTTCTTACAAGCACGCGAATCAGAATTTTGCTATTTGACATCCTTCCCTCTTTTCACAAAAGGGTTTTTACCAATTTTCATGGCTAGGACTTCTAGGACGATCCCCCAACAGAACGATGTTGCGTCGTCGTCCCGATTACCTGAAGGAGAAAACAAATCGGTTCCCACTTTAGAGCAATGGACTCCTCATGATATTGACACGTCGAAGGATTTTGACATCGAGACTCCCGCGTCTATGCCGGGTCTGTGTGAGCACGTGTCTCAAAATGTTAGCGTCGTGACTAATGTTAGCAAAGTGAGGGCGGGCTGCCGATGGAACGAGGCAGTAGAGGCAGAGATTCTTGCCCCCAATAATATCATCACTGACATCAAGGCGGGCTTCCTTCACATATATACTTACCCATTCACCCTGGGCTCTGATAAATCCATCAAATCTCCTCCCTTGGAAATCGACCCGGTTATTCTTGACTTCTGCGCCTAATATCAGGTGACCCTCGGTCAGATCTACCCATCCTTTTAGAGGATAGTGTTAATGCTTAGGAATTTCACCAAAGGGGTTAAAGGTGAAGTTTTCACCCTTAGCCAATTGATCAGACTACACCGCCCTCGGCTGTATCCAGGCTTAATCATGCTCCGCGACCGATCCAAAAAGTCTTATTTCACGAGCGTTGATAAGGGAAAGGACCGAGGATGGATAATTAAGTTTATCTAAGTGAGGACCTCGGACATCATCCTGGCCTAGAGGATGCCTTTTCGGAGCAGTGGAATGATCGACGTAAGGGAATTTCCCTTTAACCACTTCACGATTACTCTTTCATTCGTTGTAATAACTTCTTTGTGTTTTCTACAGCCGCTGATTGGCATCCGGAGGTGGTCCCAGAGTTGTCGGGATGGATTAGGTGTCTGGACGAGAAGTTCCCATACCACATCCGATCTTGGACCATCATGGCTGAAGAGCGTTGGGTGGCCAAGAATCACGGTGAGGTTCCTTTACCGCCTGTGCTTCGCATTTTGTATTTCCTTTCAAGCCCTTAGCAAAAACGTATCGCGGTTATTGTGATGGTGCAGGCCTTGGCGAGAATATGTAAATGAGGTCGCCCCCTAATGGTGAAGCGGAGGACTTGGAGCTTGATATGAACAAGAAAAGGAAGAGTAGAGCAGTCGTTTCCCGACATGATAGGACTGCTGCTCTAACCTTCGGATAGAATCCTGACATCGAGGGGGAGGACGATGATGGAAGTTCGTTGAGGAGGAGAACAATGTCCGGTGCGAGAGATTTACAGTTGCCCCGATCGAAGGCTGCTAAATCCAGGACAGCTGGCTCCGGCGGGGCTGGTGAGCAAAGGGTCCTTGAAGAGGACGTTGATGCAGCTTCTGCCAAGAGGACCATTGGCGTTGTTCCTAAAGGACCGGAACTCGGGTCCTTCCAGGAGCGTGGGTTGCTATTTGGAGAAATCGGCGAACCGAACAACCTCATTTCGAGCTTTCCGGTTTCATCAGAGGAGCTGAGGGATACCGAAAGGATGGTCAGCATCACAACCGGGACCCCTCCAAAAGGGGGAGATTTTATTTCCAATATTTTTGATGGCGTAATAAATAGGGCCAACCTCGATATTTTCGGTGTTGTTAAAGCAGTGGAGAAGTCCATGCAACAGGTGATAGTTTTCCCTTGCATATTCCCTTTCATTCTCGGGCATTATTTGTCGTCTTTCTTAACTTTCTCATTGTACTGCATCATAAGGAGATGTATGATCATACCATTCTTCGGCTCCAATAGGAACTTTTTTGCCACGAGAAGGAGCGTAATAGCGTTGCTTCCAAGCTGCAGGACTCAGAGGCTCATTCGGGGACAAGGAGTTGGGAGAACTTCGGACTGCTTCGGAGGAGGCTCTCCAGGGGAAGGCCGCTCTTGCTGCTCAGGTACTTTGCCTCGCTCATGCACACCCTTTTACCTCGTATCCACTTATGTTCTGGATTCATGTATTCATCGACTTACCCTTCTTTGTAGGTCGAGTAGAGTAACTCGCGGATTAGCCAGTTGAAAGCGGAGGTCTTTGGACTGAAAGAGCGAAACAAGACTATGGCCGGGGAATTGACAATATCCCGGGGTCTTCTTACGGATGCTCGCAGTGAGATTGTTACTTTGATTACGGCTAAGTTTGAGGTTGAACGAGATGCTGCCACTTATAAGGAGGATGTGACCATGGTGCATACAATGGTTCACCACATGTCCACGATAGCTGAGCAGAGACGAATTTGAGCTGTCGAGCACGCAAAAGCAGAGGCGAGGAGGGAGACCTTGGAAGAATTTGTGGCCAGAGGCTTCGAGCCGTCTTCCGATCTGGAGGAGGCTCGTGCGGTGAAAGGAAGATTGGACTTCTTTATTGCTCCTGATAGGGGTGAATATGATAGTGGCAAGGAGTAGTCTCTGAGCCTTTTTTGTATGCCTTTCTTTTTGCTTCATGTGTCCCCTTCCTGGGGAACAAATAGTGTAAAGACGTTTTCTCTCTTTACCAATGTATAAAAAGGAACTTTTATCCTGTCAGCCCTTCTCCTTGCTTCTTTATTTTTGTGTTCCGGCACTGGCCCGTCGGGGCCTTTTCGTGGGACAGACTGGGGGGCCTGCAACTAGCCACATCCCGAGGTGGGATCGATAGTTCCTCCCGAACCAATATTTATGACATCGGGGATCTCCCGAGGACCTTCGGTTTTATGAGCTATGCGGGAGCGTGGAATTATTCTGCCTGTGCACTCCCCAAGGAGAAGGTGACGTTAATGCGGCCAGAATTAATTGGCCCCCTTGGCCAAACAAGTAGTTGTCTCTTAGCCTCTATATATTTGCTCATCTTCCCTTCAAGCGACGATTTTGCAGTTTTTGATAAGCCTATCTCCTCTACAGACCTTGGCGCTTTATGTGAGTCCTTCCGCTCCCCTGCTTCAGAAAGTTTTTGCTTGGTTCCTCATCTTCTTCCCCTTATTCTGCTGTAATCATGGCTGCCGCTTCGACGGCTGACCCTCAGATGGAGGGGAGTCCCTGCTGTGCTCCGCCCTTGGTTGGTACCAACGGCTCGACCCCGATATCGGGAGAGCGAGATTCGGGTCGCCTTGCCTCGAAGAAGGATATCACTCCAAGGAGACTTCCAAATGTTTCAAGCCATAGAGAGCATGTGTCAAGGATTATTTCATCGGTGAGGGAGGAAAACTTCGAGATGATCAGGAAAGAATGCGGGTGGGGGGAAGGCATGATTTTGCGGGCACCTTCCCCCGAGGAGAGTATCATGATGTACGTTGAGGGGTACTTTAGTGTGTATATTCACGTTCTTGCGTCGGGTCCCCTGAATCGGGTCATGCTTGATTTCTGCAGGAGATACCAAGTAACGTTTGTGCAGGTTCATCCCTTTCTTTGGAGAATAGTGCAGTCGATGAGGTATTTTGCTGACAAGGCGGGGATAGAATTCACCTTCAGCCACGTCATGAGGTTGTATCGGCCACTGCGCTATCGGGGCCTGATTGCTCTTCAGTGTAGATCTACCTGAACTCATGTGATAGGCAGCGAGGAGGATGGGAACCGCGGGTGGATGAATCGGTTCGTTCGAATCTGGACGACTGATGTTATCCTCGGAGAATTTTTGCCATTCCCCAAGAGATGGAACCTTACACGTAAGTGCTTCATTTGAACTGTCTTTTAAATCATCATGGGCTTGGCCCCGTAACAGCATCTTCCTCTTCTTTGTTTATAGCAACTCATTGGTTGCCCGGCGAGATCCCTGATTTAGCTGAATTGTCTCGTAAGCTAGCAGCCTGTTCAATCAACGATAGGCGCCGATGGCGAGATCTATCAAAAGAGTATGGGAGGCAAAGCATCACGGTAGGTGCCTGGCATCTTGCCCCCTAAGGGGCGGCATCCTTCTTGCTGGCTCATTTGATTTATCTGCCACAGGTGCCAGGAGTCTTTTCAAAGCGAGGTCGAGCTAGAGCTATCGGGGGCGCCAAACTTTTTACCGTGAAAATGGTAACAATAATTAAATTTGTAAAGGGGATTCTAAAAATACATGATCTATTCCCGAGCTAGTTGTTAGGGCAGTGGATGCTAACGATATGGAATCTAATGATGCATAGCAAGCTAAAACGAGATAGTAATCGAACTGTAGGGCCTGCTGCCCTGGTATAGGTCTGATCGATGAAGGACCTCGGGGTCGACATCAGGGTCGAGCTAGAGCTATCGGGGATAGTCGGGGATGTGATAACAACTGAAGATATAATCAAACAAGGCTCTTTATGGCCAATACTAAGGTATATGATGAATAACGAGTAAAAATACGATGAATATCGAGGTGGCCTCGGAACAGTGAGAACGAACAAGCTTACAAAGAAAAGAGAGGGAGAGAGAGAGAGGGAGAGATATTATTGCACTTGTGGAGAAATGGAGCAACATTAGTCCCTTACAAAGTGGTATGGATCCCCCTTATATAGGAGAGGGAATACCATATAGTACAAAGTGTATTGAATGAAAGAACACGAGGATGGGACGGCTAGGCATGGTACTAGTGCCTATTGACTCTATTCGCTTACCTCGGGAGTCCCCCATCTTCGTAACTTTTGCTGGGTCGCGGATATATTCCTTATCCTCGGAGTCTCTGCAGGGTAAAGGAAGTAAGGGTTCATGTCCGAGATGTTATTGATTAATAAGGAGCCAGCGCGAGAGGTAAGTGTCACGACCTGGATTCGGCCTCCCTAAACCATCGTGACGGCACCTAGTCTGTACAACTAGGTAAGCCTATCAATGCAGAAAATAAACAAAATTACGGATAAAATAAGTATAAACCGAAATAGTAAAATAAAATAGTATTTAAAATGTCGCTCGGCATACATAATAACAACACTCAAAACTAATAACATTTCCCAAAACCCGGAATCTCATGATCACAAGCCCTTGAATGTCTACAGCATCTAACTCCAGAATATCTAACAAAGAAACGAAAGTACAAAAGGGCTAACACAAAAAGGGAGAGTAGAAAAGTGTGACGCCCAAAAATCCGAGGAGCGCGACCGGTGCTCAACCGAGTAAGCCCGACTGAGAAAGCCTGTTAGGTTCCATTCTACCCAAACCAACTCATGATTAAATAGGAGATGGACTCCATTAACCAGATATAGTAAGTATTTCATTAACAACTTCCATTTTATTTCCATTAGCCACTTAAATCATAATTATCAAAATATTACAAGTTTTATAAATCCTTTCCAAACATCAATATTTCAACTTTAATTCCCAATACAAAACCCCACCCACAACCTGTCTACGGAGCCTCTAAATATAACTGAAGAATAATATGGAAACGCCGACAACAAGGCTCGGCTATACCACTAAATACAAAGTTCATGATAAACAATGGTACAGGACCTCGAAATGAAGTGGGGCTCACCAAATCAGCTGAAAGGAAGATGCGTCACTAGCTGCGACCAACACTGCCTACTATGGAACCACCTACATCCATTTAAAGATATAGCGCCCCCGGCAAAAGGGACGTTAGTGCCATTGAATAGCTATAGTATGTATAGCTAAACACCATCTAGTTAGAAAGAACTATCATACAAGAGCGAAGAAATCATAAACACATTCTCATTAGAAAGAACTATCAAACAAGAATAAAGAAATCATAAAGGTCAATCAAAAGCTTTAATAATCACCACATCATCAAATCGAAGAATCATATGACTTTCACATAATTCCCATAGTTTTAGGTTGGGGATTTGATATTGTTCATCATCATTCATAATACCACCGCTCTCCTGAGCGGAGTCCGATCATGACCCCATCGGCTAGGTTTCTTCGTTTGAAACATATACCTCAATCACAATCTCATTTTCCCTTTTTCAGAATTCATTCACAATACCACCGCTACCTTGAGCGGAGTTCGATCTCGGCCCGATCGGCTAGGCCGCCTTACCAAGGCAATATTCCCTTCTTATTAATCATTTTGTTTCACATATATCATATCAATATCAATTTCAACAACAAGCCATTCAATTCAATATGTCAATTACACATGAGAGGAATCATGAACCATGGGCATATACAATATTTCAGAAATCATACACCTCAAGTTTATTAAGAATGGAACTTTAAACACAACGGATTCTTCTAAAAAGGAGGGGATACACCAAACCACAATAAAAACACACATCAAAGGCATAAGCAAGCAATTACACCAATTGTTCTTGAATTACTCTTTTCCAATCATGACAATATACAATTTCAACATTGAAGTATGTAACAACTCGGATCACATTGGATGTACTTATAAGGCAAGACATTATCTCGAACAGCCACTTATAGCATAAATTGTGTATAAAGCTTTTAGGGCACTTTATTATTGATGTCATTTATGGAAAGCAAAGTCAAGTCTCATTTCATAATCTGTTTCATATTTTCTTATGTCATAGGCATCAGCAGGTACAATTATAATTCAAGTTCTCGGCACATTGGCCACACTCTATTTCCCAAATTCATTTAATTACTTCAAACATCTCTATGCATAGAGGGTTTCACATAGTTTGGCATAATATATGCAGGTCCAACCTCTATTTAAGGTCTTAGCATTTCAATACATGATTCCTATTTCTTGCACCCTTTTTAAGTTATCAAGAATAGCGCATTGATCATATTGGAATGAATCTTTCACAAATATAAAGTCACAACACCAATTCATGTAAAGTATCAATCAAAGCAAGAATCCAAAGTTCAGTCTTACCATATTTACACAAGCATTGATAGAGCTCATGTTACGCCCCGCAATATTACGTCAATATTACGTCCTGTTGTATTAAGTTACGACAGTGTTGTACCCTGCAGTATTTTATATTGAATTTGTCATAAGGTAATTGACATCAGTCCAAGGAAAATATTATGTTAGGATTATAAGGATTATGCTATTTCACAAGAGATTAGTAAATTCATGAAGGTAAAAGGGGGAGTAAGTCAAAGAAAATGAATTTCGTTGAAATTTGATATTTTGGGATAAAATACGGCCCGAGCATTAATACCCGGTATTTATGGACTAGTGCCATAAAAGGTATTACATGACCATGCTAGTAACGTGTACAAGGTATGTTGAAAGAGAGTAGTATTTAAGTAATTGGAGGGAATTTTTGAATTATGCTGGTAATTGGTTAATTACCGGGTAGCACGATATTACCTAATTAAATTAATTAAAATTTTTGGATAAGTATTAAGGTGAGAACGTGGCAACAAGCCACATATTGTGCAAATGACTCTTAGTCATATTAGCCTAGGTGGCCTTTTAAAGTGAGGTATATAAAACAATGTGGATATTACGTGTAAGATTTTTAAGATTGGCTTAATTGGACTCAAAAAAATCAGCAAAACTTAAAGTTGCTTCATGTAAGTCATGTAACCTTTTCCTAAATTAAAACATTTCAAAAGAAAGGATCTAGTAAGCTTTCAATCTAGTGAGCTTTCGAAAATTTGTAGCTTCTTTCAACAAAAGCTGTCAATGCAGTAAGCTTTCAACGAAAGTGTTATATCACTCAATCCAGTAAGCTTTCAACAAATATTATAATTAACCAGATTTAGTGTTATATCACTTAAATAGGAGATGGACTCCATTAACCAGATTTAGTAAGTATTTCATTAACAACTTCCATTTTATTTCCATTAGCAACTTAAATCATAATTATCAAAATATTACAAGTTTTATAAATCCTTGCCAAACATCAATATTTCTACTTTAATTCCTAATACCAAACACCACCCACAACCTGTCTATGGAGCCTCTAATTATTACTGAAAAATAATATGGAAATGTCGGCAACAAGGCTCCGGCTATACCTGTAAATACAAAGTACATGATAACAACGGTACAGGACCCAGAAATGAAGTGGGGCTCACCAAATCAGCTGAAAGAAGATGCGTCACTAGCTGCGACCAACACTGCCTCTTATGGAACCACCTTCATCCATTTAAAGATATAGCGCCCCTGGGAAAAAGGACGTTAGTGCCATCGAATAACACTAGTATGTATAACTAAACACCATCTAGTTAGAAAGAACTATCATACAAGAGCAAAGAAATCATAAACACATTATCATTAGAAAGAACTATCAAACAAGAATAATGAAATCATAAAGGTCAATCAAAAGCTTTAACAATCACCACATCATCAAATCGAAGAATCATATGACCTTTACATAATTCCCATAGCTTTAGGTTGGGGCACTTGACATTGTTTATCATCATTCATAATAGCACCGCTTTCTTGAGCGGAGTCCGATCACGACCTGATCGGCTAGGTTGCCTCATTTGAGACATATACCTCAATCACAATCTCATTTTCCTTTTTTTTTCTGGAATTCATTCACAATACCACCGCTATCTTGAGCGGAGTCCGATCTCGGCCCGATCGGCTAGGCCGCCTTGCCAAGGTGTTGTTCCCTTCTCATTAATCACCTCATTTCAGTCTTTATTTCACATATATCAATTCATAGGCGCCTGGGGACACAATTATCACATCATACTTGGCACTAGGCCACATTTCATAACTCACTCTCTTCTTTCCCACATTTCACATCATTTCCACATATTTTACATCAATATCAATTTCAACAACAAGCCATTCAATTCAAGATGTCAAGTACACATGAGAGGAATCATGAACCATGGGCAAATACAATATTTCAGAAATCATACACCTCAAGTTTATTAACAATGGAACTTTAAACACAACGGATTCTTCCAAAAAGGAGGGGATACACCAAACCGATATAAAAACACACATCAAAGGCATAAGCAAGAAATTATAGCGATTGTTCTTGAATTACTCTTTTCCAATCATGACAATATACAATTTCAACACCGAAGTATGTAACAACTCGGATTACATTGGATGTACTTATAAGGCAAGACCTTATCTCGAACAGCCACTTATGGCATAAATTGTGTATATAGACTTTAGGGCACTTTATTATTGAAGTCATTTATGGAAAGCAAAGTCGAGGCTCATTTCATAATTTGTTTCATATTTTCTCATGTCATAGGCGTCACCAGGTACAATTACAATTCAAGTTCTCGGCACATTGGCCACACTCTATTTCCCAAATTCATTTGATTACTTCAAACATGTTTATGCATAGAGGGTTTCACATAGTTTGACATAATATATGCAGCTCCAAACTCAATTTAAGGTCTTAGCATTTCAATACATGATTCCTATTCCTTGCACCCTTTTTAAGTTATCAAGAATAGCGCATTGACCATATTGGAATGCATCTTTCACAAATATAGGGTAACAATACCAATTCATGTAAAGTATCAATCAAAGCAAGAATCCAAAGTTCATTCTTACCACATTTATACAAGCATCGATAGAGCTAAATTTCTAAAAGACGGGGTTTTAGCCATACATACCTTGTTTATGCTTTCCTTAAGTTACTACAACGTTCTGGAAATTCTAGCAATTCCAATCTACTTTGAGGCATAACAAAATTGAACACAAATTAGGAAGGTATTCATGGTTTCAGCTCATTTGAGCATTTTATCAAATACTAATTGAGCATCTTGATTTCAAATCTCTTTTGCAAAGTTTTTTTCATTCCCCAAACCAATCTTTCCTTATTTATGCTCAATAATCTTCCCATAAACCTAATTTGTACATGCATTTATACATAATACTAATACACCCAAGAATCATACCTCAATAACCCATCATATACCCTAAACTCGAAATTAAAGTCTAATGTATAGAAACTTACCTCTTAGATGAAGAACATGTGATTGAGTTCTTTGATTCTTGAAGACTTGAGCAAGATTTGGATGATTATGAAGTTAGGCCTCTCCTTTCTGTATCTATATGCTCTCATCTCTCTCTAAAATCAGTAAGAAAATGACCCCAAAATGAACCCCGAAGCCTATATATTGAAACGGGGTCGGGTTATAAAAATAGGAAGATTAACCCTCCGAAGTCGGGTCTGCGATTGCATAATGGACCGCAGAACGGGTATGCTGGCCGCAAACGTGTCGCAAAACTCGGTGTCCAAAACTGGGCTACACTGGTCCAGTTTGCGACCAGATTTGCGATTGCAAATCGAGTATGTGGACCGCATAATGGTTTTTGCGATCGCATATCTGACACAAGATCACATTTTTCCAGTCTTTGGTAATTTGATCATAACTTTGTGTAGGAATGTCCAAATGACCAACTGTTTGAAGCGTTGGAAACTAGACTCGAAGATGTTTCACATGATAGGTTGTTCATCATATAAATCTTATACATATTTTGATATGCTCATTCAAAGTAGGGACTTGTGTGAACTCATTTGAAATCTTAGCTTATCATGATGTTTTTCAATTTGACTTAGCCTTAGGCCTTTTCTTGGGCCCCAAATTACTTACCACAAGACTTGTAAACTTATTTACCAAGTTCAATTGATGTCCACCATGTTAATAGCACATAAAATATTATAATTAGCCTACATGGCACCACAAAATCCTAGTTTACTTAGCGAAATTGTTTTTTCCGGGGCCTTACAAAAAGGACTCTTCGGTCTGCACACACCGCAGATATACCTCAGAGTCTCTACAAGAACCTCGTCTCACGAGTGATAACAATCGGGGTTCTCCCAAGATACCGTCCTGTAGTCCCAAATATAAATATCTAGTAGATCTCCTGGGATATTGTCCCGTAGTCCAACTCATAATGCGAGGGGATCTCCCGTAATATCAATCCATAGTCCCAAATGTAAATACTTAGTACAGGAGGAATCTATCGGGTGCAGTCCCATAGTTCCAATGTTGATGTGTAGGGGGATCTCTCGGAATATCATTTCGTAGTCCCAAAGTAAACATACAGGGGGATCTCCCGAGGTACCGTCCCATAGTCCTAAAGTAAACACACAACAACAACAAGAAGAGCACACAGTTCAATTCAAGTTCCTTACCAAGGTAAAACAAGTATTTCTAACCTAGCATGTTGTACGTAATCCAAATAAGGCAGTTTGAGAAAGTAAGGCACTTAAGTCAATTAGACATGCTTCCCTAAGCTAATTACAGGCTTAAATTTGCAAGTAGTATAAACAGGAAAAGAAACATACTTGTAATTACTTAATGAAAATAGGATTTCCAAAAATTAGCACAAGTACGCACTCGTCACCTCAAGTACAAGACATTTCAATTAGCAATAATACCAAATCCTAAGGGGAAGGTCCTTCCCTCCCCCCACAAGGTTAGGCAAGCCACTTACCTCGAACCAGCTCAAAATCAACCTGAAACCACGTTCTTGCCACAATTACTCGACTCCAAATGACCCAAATCTATTCAATTCAATTTCATAATGTAAATAATACTTCAAGTAACCGATTCTACAAACAAACTCTAAGCTAATATTCAAAATTATGTAAAATGACCAAAATGCCCCAGGGCCCACATCTCTAAATCAGGTAAAATTTACATTTTCAAAATTCTCATACTCTCACGAGTCTATACAAATCAAGAACACTGAAATCAGAGTTCAATTGGCCCCTCAAATACCCATTTTAAGGTCTCTTAATCTCAAGCCCTAATTACCCATTTTGCACTGAATTTTCCCAATTTTTTCACCACTAATTAGACCTTTAATCACATATAAATGAGTTATGAAGTCAAAAATATTACCTCCAAGTGATTCCTCTTTGGTTTCCTCAAAACTTTCCCTCAAAAGCTTCAATCCCGTTCAAAAATAGTGGAAAAATGAAGAAGAGTTGCGCATTGGCTATTTAAATACTGCCTAGCTTTTTATAAAAATACTTCAGTGCGTTAGCGATCCATCACATGCATTCGTAGAGCACTGGCTCTCCTCCCTCTATGCAATCACGTTCACCCAACCGCATTCGCACAGAGTAACCAATCGCCCCTGCCACATGCGCCCACAATGTACGTTCACGTACAACCTCATGCGACCGCACTGCTTTGACTCCTCCCACTTCGCGATCGCGGACCAATCCCGGCGATCGCATAGCACAAATTCTGCCACCTCACAAACAACCTATGTGATCAAAGCACCACTATTGCAATCGCATATAAGGAAACCTGAACCAAGAAATACAACAGCAACAACAGTTCTTTTAAGGCCAAACACCCTCCGTTAACCACCCGAAACACACCCGAGGCCCCCTAGGACCTCAACCAAACATGCCAACTAATCCTAAAACATCGCTCAAACTTGTTCCAACCTTCGTAATGCCCAAAACAACATCAAAACACCAATTTTACATCGGATTCAAGCCTAAGAATTCCAAAAACTCTCAAATCACGCTTTCGATCAAAAAGTCTATCAAACCTCATCCGAATGACCTGAAATTTTGCACACACGTCACATGCAACACTACGGAGCTACTCCAACTTCCGGAATTCCATTTCAACCCTCGAATCACAATCTCACTATCGAACCGGAAATTTCAAAAATTCAACTTTCGGCATTTCAAGCCTAAATTAGCTACGGGCCTCCAAAAAATCTCATCTAGGACTAAGTGTCCCAAATCTCTCCGAAACTCCAAATAATGCCTCCCGAAAACTCACAATAGCAGAAACAAACATGGGGAATACAGTTAATAGGGGATCGGGGCATTAATTCTTAAAACGATCAGCTGGGTCGTTATAGTAAGTTAAGATAAAGGAAATAATGCAAGAAAGATTACACAGAATATTGATACAGGAATGGGCCAACAAGTAGTTAGTAGTTGACTCAGGAAGAGCCTAGCTATGGCTAGACAAGAGGATACCGAAAAATCAACAAATAGTTCAAGATAAACATAGGGAACCCCAATATGGGGAATTCAGCCTCGCAGTTATGACATCATGATCCTTAAGAAATATTCGGATAGGAGTTGGGGTAGATAAAGATATTGTATGAGTCTTACAGAAATAAAACAGAACACCACTGGGTAATTATAGGTGAGGAAGAACATCAAAAATTCCGTCAGGCATACAATGTAACAAGCTTACAGCTTTACAAGAGTCAGAGGATCATCCTTAAGTACTACAGTGAAAGACTAGCTGAGGAAATAAGGAAGAAGGCTTCAACCTAAGCACAACGACCTAAAGAGGAAATGATATTGTAATAACAGTCTCACAACAACAGTGTAAGCACTCCAAAGGAAAGTGGCACCTACCATGGCTAATAAACGGAAAGTAAAATTAAAAGTAATATTCGAGATCATATGAGTTGCATGAAAACTCTGGCATGTATGGGTACTAAGATAAGCTAAGTATGGACGCAACAAGGGGCGGAAAGATCAGGAAAAGTAATAGCTTGCGCTGAAAGAAAGCTAATATGAAATGAAAGAAATTATTCGATCAATGATCCATAATTGGCTACGTTATGAACGCACTTAAGGGTTTGGAGTTTTATACATGCAGCATATACAACCGTAGAAGGTTCCGATATATGTTAAAAGAAAGAAATGAGCCCAGGTCATAAATGAAGGATTATATCATGCATATTCCTCAGAGCCCATGAAAGGCTAAACAGAATAACTAATACCATGAACCCCAGATCGGGAGATAATTTAAGCCGACATAAAGGCTTATCAAAAGAAGGAGGAAACTAAAAAGTTACATTAATGAAGTAAATCCGGAATCCAGTTATTGACCCAGAAGTTATAGGAATCATGATTGAGAACATGGCAGAATCACTCTTAATATTAGAGGTGCAAGATAGATAGCACAACAACCATATTCTATAACGAGTCTACGATAAAGCCAATTAGAAAATACCAGCCCCATAAGAATTCAGTATGGAGATCACATCAAATTGTATAGGCACCAGAAATGCAAGTATTATAATAGAGCTTCAAGTTGTGAACGTGAATTATACCTGTGTGAAAGGGATGTCATGAGAGAGATAAAAGATACGATGAAAGATTTTAGGGTAAGAAAGGTAAAGGTGAACAACGTACGAGATATTGAAATGCAGAAGGTTGTGAATAGTTCATACCGCGGATAAAAGGCTAGAAGTATGGGGAGTCAGTATCCACAAATGATAGCAGTGTCGTCAGTAACATACCTTCTAGCCTATGGCTTCTAAGTACCGAAAGGTATAATTAGAGAGTAAAAGAAGAGTTAAAAGAGATGCGATGTCTTGCTTGATGTTCCAGAAAAGCAGATGGGAATCGATCGCAAGGTAAAGTATAATAGAGCAGCAAGGTTATAGAAAGACAAGAGTAAGGATAAGAATAAGGCAAGTGAGAAAGTGACGAAAATGGATAAGTCCTCAGTATTAAGCCAATGAAAACAATAAGAGGTGACGGCCTAAATAAACTCAAATGAGTCTAAGACTAGTAGCATTAAGAAGAGATGGAATGCGGCCCTGGTAGTGAAATAAAGGTGTGAGTGCAATAGATAAAGGATAACGTTTGGGCCTTCGATTGAATAGTGATTTGAATGAAAAAAAGGGAGAAGGAGAAAAGATTTCGCATACGGAACGAGATTAGAATACCACCATAAGGTGAATCACATCGAGATACTATGAACTACAATTATGGAAATCACTTCAAATATTACTCGATGCAACGTAATCCCTAGTGGCAAGGTATTAAGTAAGAAGTTTGAAGTTATCAGTGGTATATCGTAGATTAATAATGAGGCAAATCATAATGGGTGGACAAAATTCACAAAGTATGAGCTGAGATTAGGTCATCATTCTTAAGATGAACAGTAGTAGGGGGCATTAAAGGACTTGGATTTATACATATGGGATAAGAAACAAGAGTGAGCTAAAAGAGCGGGGATTCAGTATCCAGGAACGATAGCAACGTCGTTAGTAGCATACCTTCCAGCCTATGGCTTCCAAGTACCGAAAAGTCTAATTACAAAGTATAAGAAGAGTTAAAAGCGATGCGATGTCTTGCTTGATGTTCTAGAAAAGCATAAGGGAATCGATCTCAAGCTAAAGTATGATAGAGCGGCAAGGTTTTAGAAAGACAAGAGTAAGGATAAGAAGAAGGAAAGTGAGAAGGTGACGAAAATAGATAAGTCCTCAGGATTAAGCCAATGAAAACAATAAGAGCTGACGGCCTAAATAAACTCAAATGAGTCTAAGACTAGTAGCATTAAGAAGAGATAGAATGTTGCCCTGGTAGTGAAATAAAGGTGTGATTGCAATAGATAAAGGATAACGTTTGGGCCTTCAATTGAATAGTGATTTGAAGAAAAAAAGGGAGAAGGAGAAAAGATTTCGCAGATGGCATGAGATTAGAATACCACCATAAGGTGAATCACATCGAGATACTATGAACTACGATTATGGAAATCACTTCAAATATTCCTTGATGCAACGTAAGCCCTAGTGGCAAGGTACTACTTAAGAAGTTTCAAGTTATCATCGATATATCGTAGATTAATATTGAGGCAAATCATAATGGGTGGATAAAAGTCACAAATTATGAGCTGAAATAGGTCGTCATTCTCAAGATAGAAGAATAGTAGGGGGCATTAAATGTCTGGGATTTATACATATAGGATAAGAAATGAGAGTGGGCTAGAAGTGTGGGGATTCAGTATCCAGGAACGATAGAAATGTCGTCAGTGGCATACCTTCCAGCATATGTCTTCTAAGTACCAAAATGTCTAATTAGAGAGTAAAGGAAGGGTTAAAAGTGATTCGATGTCTTGCTTGATGTTCCAGAAAAGCGTAAGGGCATCGATCGTAAGCCAAAGTATGATAGAACAGCAAGGTTTTAGAAAGATAAGATTAAGGATAAGAAGAAGGCAAGTGAGAAGGTGACGAAAATAGATTAGTCCTCCGGATTAAGCCAATGAAAACAATAAGAGCTGACGGCCTAAATAAACTCAAATGAGTCTAGAACTATTAGCATTAAGAAGAGATGGAATACTACCCTGGTAGTGAAATAAAGGTGTGATTGCAATAGATAAAGGATAACATTTGGGCTTTCGATTGAATAGTGATTTGAAGAAAAATACGGGAGAAGGAGAAAAGATTCCGCGGATGGCATGAGATTAGAATACCACCATAAGGTGAATCATATCGAGATACTATGAACTACGATTATGGAAATCACTTAAAATATTTCTCGATGCAACGTAAGCCCTAGTGGCAAAGTACTATGGTAGAAGTTTCAAGTTATCAGCGGTATATCGTAGATTAATATTGAGGCAAATCATAATGGGTGGACAAAAGTCACAAAGTATGAGCTGCAATTAGGTCGTCATTCTTAAGATGAACAGTAGTAGGGGGCGTTAAAGGACTGGGATTTATACATATGGGATAAGAAACAAGAGTGAGCTGGAATTTGGGAGCAGACCTCCGCAACAATAAATCGAAGTAAGAGTTATGGTATAGTATGAGCTACCTGGGTGTAGTAAGTCATGCGGATAGATAACGTAGTTTGTGAAATACGATGTACCAATATTCGCAAGTTCTACAAAGTACCAAGCGAAGAACTTCATTACGCCTATAGATGCCTAGAGAGGTATCTTATTAAGCCTTGTATATGTTTACAAAGTAAGGCCTAGAGATTCGCTAAAATTTGAAGGAAAAGGAGAGAAAAGTCGCATAGGCACACCTACAAGGTTAGTATTGTAGAGGTTACATAATAGGAGGTAGAAACAGTTAGGAGATTGGAAGGATGTCGATCAAAAGTCATGGCTTGGGAAAGAGGCCTAAAGGGGGTAATGCCCTGGCCTTTGGATTTATTCAAAGAGCATTTGCCTAAATGAAAAGGAAAATATTCATGTATTCGCAACAGCTATGGGTTATGAAAATAATAAGTGTATCAGCCAACATTCGAGGACGAATGTTCCAAAGGGGGGAATGATGTTACGCCCCCCAATATTACGTCGATGTTACTCCCTGCAGTATTATATTATGATTATGTTACTCTTGTAGTATTAAATTACGACAATGTCACACCCTATAGTCTTGTACGTTGAATTTGTTGTAAGGTAATTGACATCAGTCCAAGTAAAGATTATTTGGAGATTATAAGGATTATGCTTTTTCACAACTGATGCATAAATTCGTGAAGGTGAAAGGAAAAGCAATTCAAAGAAAATGAATTTTCGTCCACGTTTGACATATGGGGGCAAAATATGGGTCGAGCGTTAATACTCGATATTTACAGACTAGTACCATACAAAATACCATATGACTATGATAGTGGAATATATAAAGTGTATTAAAAATAAGTATTATTTAAAGTAATTTGAGATAATTCTTATTTATGCGGGTAATTGATTAATTATCGGATAGCGGGCTATTACTTAATTAAATTCACTGAAAAACTTTGGATAAAGATGGAAGGGTAACATGGCAGCAACCCACTCTTTAACCATATGACTCTTGATCAATCTTTATTATGTGGCAACTAATGTGTTAGTACACATTTATTTCATTACACATATTTTCCATATCAAATACTATAATGCTACAATCAGAAGATACAAAAGGACATTAGCCATTTCTTATAGGCATTGAATAAACCTCATTCTCAAAACACTTCAGTCAAACTACTGCGTTGATAACGTTATGGACAAAAAACATTCTGCCAAGGATTCCTAACGTATGGAATTCACATAAATTCCTTACAAGGATTAGATCGACGCGATTTTTCTTCAGAAAATTGTTTTATCCGAAATTATACTATGTAATAGCAATAAGATTTCGCGATTCTAAGGGGAGTATGGTGCAACTTTTTCTCAAGAATAACATACGGATTTTCCCTACTCCGATCTGCCATCACATATTTTATCTCAATCAGCGTGTATTGGAGGGATAGTCAAGAGAATCGGTTCAGGTATGTCAAGGCTATCCATTCTTTCTTTTTGGCATGATCCAATTAATACAAATGAAACAAGCAAAATACGCAACTTTAATAAATGACTATATTCAAAGAAATACTTTGGGTGTCTATATTCTTGATTCCCCATGTGAATTATTATTATATCGTCTGTTCATGGGTCTAAAAAAAGAATATGTATTTGATAAAGGTTATCCGAAAGTCATATTGATTTTTATGGCATTCCGAGAAAATCTTATTAACGTATTTCTTATGCATTTCATGCATTTATACATGTACATTGACCCATGACCAAATGATCTTATATATATATATATATATGCGATATGGGAAAGGGTTATGGCATTATATACGCACCACCACCTGATCAGCTGGTATACGTTGGTGATTTCGCCCACAGTAAATACACAACAAAAGTAAATACACAATTAACAATTAACAACAAGAAACTCCCGCGGTACCAAAAGTAAATATACAGCTCGAAACTGATAAATACAACAATTAACGGCAAGAATTCTACAATTTAGACTGATACATATCAAGGAAAATAGGAAATCAACTAAGCATGCGGCACAGATTTTGAATAAGCATTTGAGACATATAAATATGCGATATTAGGCTAAACAAGATAATTACACATGCTGTTATAACTCATTTAAGATGTAACAGGTGACTACTCAGTACAAAAAACCAATTTTTTCAATAATTAGCCCGTGTACACACTCGTCACCTCACGTACACGGCACCCACATATCACAATAGTATCACAGTAGTACCAAATCCAAAGAGGATTTCTCTCCCACAAGGTTAGGCAAGCCACTTACCTCGAATCAAGCTCAATAAATCAATAAGGATGCCCTTTCCTCGAGTTTCCTATTCCGAATGACCCAAATCTAGCCAAAAGCAATTACACACCATAAATATTATTGGAAGAAACTAATCTAATTCATTAAATCAAGGCTTAAGCAAGAAATTAGAAAATCAACCTAAAAAGTCGACTTAGGCCTGTGAGCATATGATTTTTGCCCTATATGAATTACTTCTACAAAATCCCAATGAAATAAATTTTTTCATTTAATTATTTGCACTTTTAGGAATTTTTGTAGAATTTACTTAATTATTTGCATTTTTTTGTGCATGTTTAATTTTTATTTAAATCATGAAAATACAAAAAATACTCTGCATTTGTATTTAGGATTTAATTTTATATTTTTAGGATAATTAGTAAATTAATTGTTTTATATAAATAAAAAAATCAAAAAAATGACTCACTTTGCATTTTTAACCTTTTAATTTTAAATTTTGTAGTTCTTTTTTTTAGAAGTTAGTTAATTTTTGTAAATACTATAATGAGTAATTAGCTTAATTTGGTAGATTATTTTTATCTAATAGTTAATTTAGCTTTTAATTAATTGAAAAGAAAAAGAAAACATTTATAAAAAGGAAAAACGCAAAAAGAAATGGAAATGTGAATGTGATCTAAAAATTGGGCCATTTTTATTGAAGACCCGCTCAAATTTTTTCCCAATCCAGGCCCAAAATTGATCCCCACCCGGTCCAACCATTCAGTCATTTAGACAGCTCAAACGACGTAGTATGAAACCTAAGCTACATCGTTTTGAGTTCAAGGGTTTAAAAATAGATCATGGCCTTTCGTCTTGGTTCATCCAATGGCCGATAGAGTTCCCCCTTTTCATTTATAATTGTCTGAATAACCTCAGACCAAATCACTTCATCTCCTCAATCTCTCTCATCTCTAACCCTAAACCCTAGCGTCGCCCTGAGGTTCCCAAGCGTCCACTGAGGCTCTGTTAGTCAGAAGCACAAAGAGGGGAAGGGTAAATGTCGGTTTGTCAGGCCATGGGTTTAGGTTTGGGTTTGGTTCTGGTTTCTTTCGACCCATGAGCTATGTTTCTTGAAGGTAAATAACAGCATTTTAAAGGGTATTTAAGGCATTCTCTTTAGAAGAATCTTTCACAAACTTCCTAGGAAACATCCAGGAAGGTGGGTGGGGTTAGGTTTAACAAACATGCTAGAAAATCATGGTTAAAAGTGAAAAAATAAAAATTGGGGAAGGGGTGATTGATAAATTGGTAAAATCATTTTTGTTGCCCTAGGACCTTCTGTATAAGGTTGCTTTCGTTCATTGAGAAGGAGAGATTTTAAAAAAGACTGAAAAACACATAAACGACTGAGCCCTTGATATTTTAAAATGCTGAAAATCTCCTGCATTTTGGTTAAAATTGGTTTTGGTTCTGCTTTTAATCTTCACATCTTGAAACTTTCAAGAATTTCTGGTTCATTTTGGGTCCAAAAATGGTTTAGAAGAATTGAACATTGCTGTTGTTTGGTTGTGTTGGTCTTGCTGTTTCTTCCTAACCTCAAGCCTATTTTCTTGTTATTTTTGTTGTTGTACCCAAGTACTACTCAGACCTCATTGACATGTGAAATGAAAGGATCTGTAGCTATATAAGTTGGAAATCTATGACATATTTGTTCATCAAATGCTATCTTTATGCTCTTAAGTCCATATTATTCTGTAATCAGTCTAGTTTTTTTCTTCAATTGTTTTGTTTGCTCTTAACTTTCATTCAACTTGTTGGTTTGTAAGCTGGTTGAAGCCCTGTATGTATGTATGGACTGTTAGGATTACTGCAGTATAAAGTTAAGTTGAATTAAACATTTTTTTTTCTTCAGCTCTGTTTAAGTCTACTGAAATCAGTGTGTTGTTTTGGGGATTTTTGCTTGAATTGCTAAAGTGATATGTATGGGTTTGAATAAGAACTTCCAGTTGGAGTCTATGCTAGTAAAAGTATTCTTTTATTTGGAACCATGTTAGTGTATGGTTTGAAGTATTGAATTCTATTAGATTTTAAATAATAAGATAATTGTGTATGAGCTATTATAACATTAGGGTTGCATCTTCATTATAGAATGTGATTTGGCATCAAAAAATATGTCGTACATCTGTCTAAAATTTGCAAGAGCTGTCAGTATTTGTTTTAATCGCAAGGTTTTCATGAAGAATTGTTATTGACTAAATTGACTGTACTGAACTACGTAACTGGGCCTTTGGCGTTGGCCCAGTTGTGCCAAATGACCCTTCGATGATTATTTGTGCGTTCTAGGCTTCATGTCAGCCCGGTCACCTCTTGTGTTTTGATATGGAAGCTTTCAAGAGACAATTGGGTCTGCTGCAAGCCTAGGCCCTTCAAAAAACCTAACACTTGGTTTCTTTTAACGCAAGCCCACTAATTATTAAGTTAGTTTGAACATTAGTTTAGAATAAATTCTAATCCCATTAGTCTTCATTTAGTAATTATACTCTATTAAATTAGATTGGCGTGAGCCATGTTAACAAAACCAACGATTTATGGCCCTTAAAGATTAGATCAAGAAACCTTTAAGAGTAATTTGAGGCGCGCCATGCCAAATAAAACCCTTAAACCCATGGCCCTCATATAATTAATACTAACCCTTTTAAAATCGAGGTGTGCCATCAATTGAATTTTCCATGGCCCTCGCAAACGTTGTTATTAATTTGAACTTTCGTAGTTGCTTTAGGCGCGTTCTATAAATTGATTTTCTTTTAATTACTAAATTTGGGTGTACATTTCATGTGACCCAATTTAAATTCCTAACAACGTTAAATAGAATGTATCGCGAACCGCAGGTGAATTTCATGTGGCGTGGTTCAAGGCATGTCTTAAATAACGTTGAATCTTCCTAAAAGCGTTTTAAAAAAATTAAAAGCGGTTTTTCTAAGCTAAAATGCACCATAGGTTAAAACATGTGATAAATCGGATAATAGGCCAATTTTAATAGTTTAAGCGACCGTGCTAGAACCACGGAACCCAGGAATGCCTAATACCTTCTTCCGGGTTAACAAAATTCCTTACTCAGATTTCTCTGTTCGCGGACTATAAAACAGAGTCAATCTTTCCTCGATTCGGGATTTGAACCGGTGACATGGGACACCATAAATTATTCCAAGTGGCGACTCTGAATTTTTAATAAAATAATCCCATTTCTATTGTCACTTAAATTGGAAAAAACTCCCTTATACCCCCGCTGGTGGTAAAAAAGCAGGTGTGACAGTTTCTGCGACTCTGCCGGGGCTTTAAGCCCAGAAACTCTGGTTCAGGGTTCAAGAATTCGAGCTTAGAATAATTGTTAGATTTGCCTTTATTTATTATCTGGTTTTATTTACATATTTGGGCCTAATGTGCTAAATGTTGCTTTTTACCGCTTTGAAATTGTTGAATTGTATATAAATTGTTATGAATCCTCCTCTTTCTGAGTCTTCTAAATTATTCGGGAAGTGTGCACTTCGTGTGACTTCTTTTTTGGTAGAGTCATATCCTAATTTTAGAACGAGGTTCAGACAAGTTACAAAGCCGGTGAAGCTTCTGTTTTCCAAGTACGATACACTGCCCCCCTCGGCTCGAGCTGTCCGCTCGGGTAAGCTAGGTCTAGAACAAATAAACCCAGGTTTTCAAACCTAGTATAACATAGCCTCATGCCAGATCCCTAGTAGGAATGCTTGTTTGCATCATGTGCATTTTAACTTTGGAGACTCAACACAGGGGTTGGGTTCGTCTAGGACAGGTGCACCAAAAATCAAAAGACCATCCTGATGTATTTTTTTTGCTACTTGCACATTTATATGACTCGGATTGCATGTTGACCGACTTCTATAGTAAGGGAGAAAATTGAGGCAAACCATATTGAGGCGAGACAGAGGAAATTAACCGCCTTTGAAAAAACCCGGTGTCCAAATACCCCGAAACTCTGCCAAAATTTTCAAAAAAAAAGGAAAGGAAAAAAAATGTTGTTTCAAAAGTTTGTGTTTTCTTCTGCGTCAAAATTGACCGAACTACGCAAGTTTGATTCTCACCGGAGGTGGGATATGTAGGCAACCCTCATCGGGTCCAACTCATTTTTGAAAAAATAACCCAAAAATACAAAGTGTCGCTATATTGTCATAAATAAATTAGGTGAGCTGTTCTTGTACAGAATAGTCAAAATGCTTAAAAGGATGCCGGAAGGCTGTTTTTTTAAGAATATCCACCTAGGGCCCTTTTTCAAAAAATTTGGTTGATTAACAACAACAGTCCTGAAAAAATATTTTATTTCTTGAGGTGTTAAAGAATTGTACGCGCAAAAATGTTTTTTTTTTTAATTTTGTGAAAATTGTTGCTTTCTCTTGAATCAAAGTAAACCACAGTCTTTTAATCAATAACCTTAAATAAATGTGCAGGATGAGCATAATTGAAAATGAACTTTTCACTGTCCGCGAGGAAATCCCGTTAGAACTACATATGTGGTGGAATAATTTGGGAAAAGTCAACAGAAAAACTATGATAAAAGCTTTGGGTAGTCTTGTTGGGCTTCTGAAGATCAAGCCGAGGAAGGATATAATTGAGGCTTTGATACCCTTCTGGGACCCAGCACATAATGTATTCCATTTTGCTGATTTTGAGCTAACCCCTACGCTTGAGGAAATAGCGGGCTACGCTGGTTTTAGTTGGAATCTCAGATATCAATACCCGGTGGCACCTAGAACAGTGACTTCTCACAAATTTCGGGACCTTCTAAGCATCAATCGGGAAGTTCAAGATGCAAATTTGGCCAAGGGATTCTGCACATTCTACTTCTTGCACTGACGTTACGGGAATCCCAGCGGTTTTGAGATGCCAGATACCGGTCTTACTCGTTCAGGGAACAACGATAAGTGGGAAGCTCAGTGGGGATTGGCTTTCATAGTGGCATTCCTGGGTGTTTTGATTTTCCCAAGCAAAGATGGAAACATAGAATTGGGTTTGTGGGGATAGCCGACTTCATAACTAAAAAGAAAAATGGCACCATTGTACCAATGATATTAGCGGAGATTTACCGAGCTCTAACTGTTTGCCGAGAAGGAGGAAAATTTTTCGAAGGATGCAATATGCTTCTACAACTCTAGATAGAGGAACACCTGTGTCACCGCCCGGGGTACATGAACCTAGGTATGACCGGTCTTCAATGCATTGAAAAACATGAACAACGGGTGGAGGGGCTATGAGTTTCCGGATTGTACGGAAGCATGGTTTGCACATCTGAGCTCCCTGACTGCAAACAAGATTGAATGGACATTCGGGAGGCTCTCGATCAATGAAGTCATTTATATGTCTGTTGAGGTGTGTTTTCTTCTATTGATGGGTCTCCAGAGCATTCAGCCTTATGCCCCACACAAAGTTCTACGCTAGTTAGGCAGGTACCAGACCATCCCGCATGATGAGGATTTGAGTCGGCAGGTCATGGAACTGGAACCAAAAGTTGCTTTCCCGGAAGAAAAGGTGCATCGGATTTTGCACCAATGTAGGTTCTTTGAGCCAAAGACTCAGGTACGAGATCTGTCTAGAGGCGAGTTGAAGCCTAGTTACATAGCTTGGTACGATAAAAGGTCCCACGTCCATCTAGAGACCAAACGGCCCACAAAAAGGCCCCATGTCCAACAATTCACTGATGGAGCGTAGGAGCAATGGGATTGGTTGGCAAAAGAGGCAAGCTACAGAGCCACCACTAGCAAATTGGAGGGACAGATCTGGGATCTTAAATTTGACAAAAGTGTACAAGCCACGGCCGATGAAGGGTAGAAGAAGAAATTAGATCGAGAAAACAAGTCCCTTCGAGCACAGATCCAAAAAATGAAAATAGCTGCTGGGAATCAGGAAATGAGTAGAAGAGATGAAAGACTCATAAGTGGTATTAAGAGGAAATTAGCTGAGTGTGAGGATGATCTAGAAAAATCCGAGGGTAATCAGGCGAGGGCCCGAGCACAATTAGTGAAGAACGCAGAGGGAAGAGCAGAGTTTGTCCGGCAGTTGAAAAGGAAATATGAGGGAATAGTCACCAACTTGGAGAAAAGGCTAACTACCTTCGAAAATGAGATGGTCAAACAAGCTAATCACTTTGAAGCAGAACGAGAACATTGCTATGCATTAATGGCCCAACTAGAGGAAGATATGCAACAGTTGCGTGGTCAAAACTATCATGATGCCCAGGTGCTAGGTCTCAGCAAATAGGGTGTTTGCTCTAAGAAAAGGGTATTATCAGGGAGAGGGTTAGAGCAATTACTAACTACATCGTCATGAAGTGCCATGAATGTGAGGACATGACTAAAACCACCTTCTTTGCCGCGGTAATAACCTTGGTTTGCCAAATAATGAGTGATCTAGAGCGTCTCCAAGGGGATCTTACGCATAGGCCCGTGGCGAGACCGACTGATGTCCCACGGGCCCCTGGACCAATTGAGGCACTTATGTATTCATGATTTTCATTCGAGTCTGTATTTTCACCTTTCTTCCAGAGTCTGTTAGTCCTTATTCAATTATGTATTTTCATGTTCTTTTGGAGTCTGTTAGTCCCCTATTTTCGAGTTTGTTAGTTTTTATGATTAAATTCTGTAAGATGAGTCGTTGTAATCAAGATATTTTTATGAAATTTGAAAATCCAAAAAAAAATTCTTGAATTACGCTTGGTCTGATTCATGCGGCGTCATGATACGTAGGTAATCCCAATAGGATTCAATCATAACCGTGAAATGAAAAGAAGAAAAAAGACAGGAAAAAAAAGAAGAAAGGGAAAATAAGAGAATTGTGGGAGGGGAAATAATAGCAAAACAAGAGAGGAAAATGAGGGAATAAAAGAAAAACAAGAATCATGCAAAGAAAAGTAGTAATGAAAAAAGACAGAAGTTGAAAAATGAAAATTATGGAAAGTCGGGATGACGCAAGCAAACGATCAAATGCATAATAGAAATGGTTAACTGCTTAGGTACATTGTATCCCCAATGTGCGGTTGCCTATCTGTTAAGCTCTAATCGCTAACAAGTTCATTGTTGTCATCAAGTCCAGGCATATGCTTAGTTTGTTTGGCATTCTGGCAACTCATCCGTACAACACTAGGTCCAAAGACAAGTTGATCATGGCTAACCAAGAAGTGGATGCAAGTGTTATTGATTCGTCAAGAGAGGGGGAGGAGTCTGATGTTAATCTGAAGGAGAAGTTGTATAAGTTGAAACACTAGATGGCAGAGATGTACCAGGCATGGGTAAAAGGACATCCACCACCATCCTACCCCGCTAACCCTACTTTCGTCCCACCGCTGGCTAAATCCCAAGAACCTCCCACTGTTGATTCATCTCCAGGCTTCCCCATTTACCACCACTACCAAGGCACCACCTCCCAAACCCCACAAGTACCACCACCCAAACCAGTCCCATACCCTCCTCCACTAGCCACCCCTATTTTCGTGGCACCCCCACCAGCTACACTCCACTGATCCTCTAGTGAGAATTTATTCCATACCCAAGATAACCAATACTATCCGCCGGAGCCTACTTTCAAGGCCCTAGAGCATTACTCCTATACTTCTCGTTTTGACCTCCCTATCGAGACCGAGAAACCACCTAAAAACGCAGAGCATGAGGAGATGTCCAGGAAGGTTAGAAGTCTGGAACAGTCATTCAGAAGCATGCAGGGATTCGGAGGCCAGGTGAGCATAGCCTACGAAGATTTGTGTCTATTTCCTGACGTTCAGTTGCCTGTGGGATTTAAAATGCCGAAGTATGATTTGTATGACGGGCATAGAGACCCGGTTGCCCACTTGAAGGGATTCTGCAGTAAAATGAGAGGAGCCGGTGGAAAAGATGAGCTATTGATTGCATACTTTAGCCAGAGTTTGAGTGGTTCGGCATTGGAGTGGTACACTCGTCATGATCACAACAGATGGTATACCTGGGATGATTTGGCCCAAGCATTCGCTCGTCATTTCCAATACAACATCGAGATTGTCCCAAATCGTTTGTCTTTGACTAAGATTGAGAAGAAGCCTAGTGAAAGTTTCAGAGAATATGGTTATCGCTGGAGAGAACAGGTGGCAAGAGTTAACCCCCCGATGGAGGAGAGTGAAATGGTGGAATACTTTCTGCAAGCTCTGGAGCCTACCTATTTTGGCCATCTGATATCGTCCATAGGCAAATCTTTCAACGAGGTAGTGAAGATGGGTGGCATGGTGGAAGAAGGGCTTAAATCAAGCAAAATCATGAGTTACTCGGCAATCAAGGCAACTACCTAAGCCATCCAGAACGGTATTGGGGGAGTGATTGGAATGAAGGAGAAGGAAGATGTGGTAACAATTGATGCAGTATCATGGTTTGGACCCAGGGCCCGTCACACCAATATACCCATCCTCGACTCCATCACTGAACCTACACCCAACCCCATATAATCTACCCCAACACTACTTCACATAACCCGACCCTCATATTTTTGTCCACCATGCCCAGACATATACCCAACCTCCTGCCTGCATGCAATGGCGTGCCCCAGCCCTACAAAACACCTACCCAGCTCCACAAAATGCTTACCCACCCCCATGAGACTACCGAAACCCTGTCGGTCCAGGTTTCCGACCCAATCCAGCATTCAAAAGCGAGAGGTTGCAGCGAAAGAAAACCTTCACCCCATTGGGGGAGTCTTATACCAATTTATTCCATAGACTGAGGCAGTTGGATATGCTGAGGCCTATTGAGTCGAAATTGCCAAACCCTCCTCCAAAGAATCTTGATTACTCCGCAAGCTGTGAATATTGTTCTGGTACTCTGGGGCATGATACGGAGAAGTGCTGGCACTTGAAAAATGCCATCCAGGAGCTCATTGACACAAACTGGATGGAAGTCCAAACTCCAAAGGCACCTAACATCAACAAGAACTCATTACCAACCTATCAGAAAACAAACATGATCGAGATAGTACATAAGGGAGGGAAACCCAAGAAGCCTTCACAGACCATCATGATGATTCGGTCTAGTGAGATCAAGCCAGTTAAAAAGCAAACAGTTGAAGGATCAGTGAACAAGTTGAGCAGGACAAACGGTGAACCATCTGCGGTAGTCAAGAAAGGATCCCCAAGTGGTGTTGCGGCGAAGCAAGAAAAGTCAAAAGTGGTTGTGCCAGGAATGGCAAACAAGCCTATCTTAATTGTAGAGGGTGCCCGTATGGATCCTGTCATCATCAAGCCTGTAACCCAGTTACCGGTAATCAGCACCAAGGCCATCCCATGGAACTATGAACGAGTGATAGTGACCTATAAAGGAAAAGAAGTGAAAGAAGAAGTCAATGAGGCCCAGGGATTAATTCGTTCGGGGAGATGCTTTGCCCCGAAAAGTTAAGGAAAGCTAAAACATCCAAAGATAACCCAGTTCTAGTGAAGAAAGCAGTGACTGAAGAAGAGATGGATGAGTTTCTGAGAAAAATGAAGGTACAAGATTATTCCATTGCAGAGCAGTTGAGAAAGAAGCCGACTCAGATTTCATTATTGTCATTGTTAATCAACTTAGACGAGCATCGTCGGGCCTTGATGAAAATTCTGAATGAGGCTCATGTTCCCGACAAAATTTTAGTAAACCATCTGGAAAAGATCGCCAACAAAATATTTGAGGTGAACAGGGTCACCTTTTCTGATGATGAGTTGCCTGTGGAAGGTACTGAACATAACAGAGCTCTCTATCTTACTGTAAAATGTGAAGATTTTGTGGTTATCGGGGTATTAGTTGACAATAGTTCCAGTGCAAACATCTTCCCTCTCTCTACTATGAACAAGTTGAAAGTGGATGATGAGAGGATTCATAAGAACATCATCTGCGTTCATGGTTTTGATGGTGGAGGAAAAGACTTGGTTTGTGATATAGTGCTTGAGTTGACAATACGACTGGTGGAATTCACCATGGAGTTCCAGGTACTGGACGTGGCCGTCTCCTACAATTTGCTGTTAGGTCTCCTTTGGATTCATGCCACCAAAGTAGTCCCATCCACTCTGCACCAGATGGTCAAGTTCAAATGGGATAGAGAGGAGATATTCGTGCATGGCGAGGATAATTTGTGTGCTCACAGTGATGCCGTTGTCCCATTCATTGAGGTTGAAGATGACGAGGGCCATGGGTCATCAAGTTTTTGAAATAGTGGCGGTCGAGAAAGTTCCAGAGGGGAAATGTGTTCCAACTCCAAAGCTAGCCTCTGCATCAGTCATGGTGGCCTTTGAAATGCTGAAAAATGGCTTTGTGCCCGGTAAAGGTTTGGGAGCATCTCTGCAAGGCATCATATAGCCAGTGTCCCTCCCTGAGAATTTGGGTACATTTGGTCTTGGGTTCAAACCCACATCAGCAGATGTGAAAAGGGCTAGAATGTTAAAACAGAGGGCGTGGGCACTTCCAAAGCCTATTTCGCGTCTCTCCAGGTCTTTTGTCAAGACCGGTGCCAGGAAACGCCCAGTGACGACAGTTTCATATTCTGTGGTTGACATTGATGAGGAGTTAATTGAAATGTTCCGGAGGTTCTTTGATGATGTGAACATGGTAGAATTTGGAGATAGTTCTAGCAAAGTGGATGAGCAGTTCATCGAGCCGAATGTAAAGCTTAACAATTGGAAGGCTACTCCTCTCCCTGCCCGGAAGGAGTCTTTGTAGTTTGTTTTGTTTTCCTTTCTTTCTGGGTCATTCTAGGTTTGTGACCCAGATTTTTTATTTTCTGCTTATTGATGTACAACCCTGTTATCATTTATTTTCAATGAAACGCAATTCCCCTTATCCATCATTCCTTATAGTTTTATTTTTGTTTTTCTTTCTTCCTCTGTACAGTTCTTTTTATGCTAGTTTCAATGACATGATATGCATGAGGAATCTTTTGCCCAGTCTTAAAAGTCTATCTAATTCCGAAATAATAATCCAAGAAATAGAGTGTGATGATGAATCAGAATATGATGAGGATGATGCCTTTGAAGAGATAAGTAAGGAACTAATTCATTTTGAAGAAAACCCAAGCATAATCTAAATGATACGGAAGCAATCAATCTAGGGGACCCAGATAATGTCAGAGAAACTAAGATAAGTGTCCATCTTGAACCACAAATCAGTGAATAAATAATGAAAGCATTGTTTGAGTATAAGGTATTTTTGCATGGTCGTATGATGACATGCCAGGCTTACGTACCGATTTGGTGGTCCATATATTGCCAATTGATCCATCATTCCCTCCCGTCAAGCAGAAGTAGAGAAAATTCAAAACTGACATGAGTGTGAAGATTAAAGAAGAGGTCACAAAGCAGCTTGATGCAAAGGTCATTCGGGTCACGCGGTATCCCACGTGGTTAGCCAACATTCTGCCTGTGCCAGAGAAAGATGGTAAGACCAGAGTGTGTGTTGATTACTGTGGTCTCAACAAGGCAAGTCCAAAGGACAATTCCTATTGCTAAATATCCACATTTTGATTGATAATTGTGCCAAGAATGAGATTGGGTCTTTTGTGGATTGCTATGCGGGCTATCATCAGATTTTGATGGATGAGGAAGATGCAGAAAAGACGGCATTCATCATGCCATGAGGAACATATTGCTACAGGGTCATGTCTTTTGGTTTGAAAAACGCTGGGGCAACATACATGGGGGCAATGCCGACTATATTCCATGTTATGATACACAAGGAGATCGAGGTTTACGTGGATGATGTGGTCATAAAGTCCAGGAAGCAGTCAGACCACGTTAGAGATTTGAGAAAGTTCTTCCAAAGGCTCCGCAGGTACAATCTTAAGCTCAACCCTACAAAATGTACATTTGGTGTTCCATCCGAAAAACTGTTGGGGTTCTAGTCAGTTGTCGAGGCATTGAGTTGGACCTGTCAAAGATCAAAGTTATCCAAGAATTGCCACATCCAAGGAACAAGACTGAGGTGATGAGCTTGTTCGGGCGACTGAACTACATCAGCAGGTTTATTGCTCAATTCATGACAACTTGTGAGCCTATATTTATGTTTCTAAAGAAGGATGTTACGGTCAAATGGACTAATGAGTTCCAGGAAGCCTTCGATAAGATCAAGAAGCATTTGTCGAACCCACCTGTGTTGGTCCCGCCAGAACTCGGTAGACCTTTAATTCTTTACTTGACAGTCTTGGATAATTCATTTGGTTGTGTGTTGGTTCAGCATGACATCACTGGCAGGAAAGAACAAGCCATCTACTATCTCAGCAAGAAGTTCACATCTTATGAGGTTAAGTATACTCCCCTTGAAAGGACATGTTGCTCCTTGACTTGAGTAGCACAGAAGTTAAAGCATTATTTGTCATCCTAAACTACATACCTCATCTCTCATTTGAATTCTTTGAAGTATATCTTTCAGAAGACCATGCCCACAGGAAGGCTCGCAAAGTGGCAGATCTTGCTCATAGAGTTTGACATCGTATATGTGACTCGGACGGCGATGAAAGCCCAAGATTTGGCTGACCATTTGGCCGAGAACCCGGTGGACGAAGAATATGAACCTTTGAAGACTTATTTTCCTGATAAAGAGGTAATACACATTGACGAGGTCGAAAAGGAGGAAAATCCCGGTTGGAAACTCTTCTTTGATGGGGCCGCTAACATGAAAGGCGTTGGTATAGAAGTTGTACTCATTTCTGAAATAGGGCATCACTACCCTGTCACTGCTCAGCTTCATTTCTATTGCACTAACAACATGGCCGAGTATGAAGCGTGCATTTTAGGTTTGAGATTAGATGTAGATATGGGAATCTAGGAAGTCTTGGTCTTGGGAGACTCAGACCTTCTGGTGCACCAGATTTAAGGAGAATGGGAGACGTGGGATTTAATGCTTGTACCGTATAGACAATGTCTGCACGATCTTTTGTCAACGATTTCTATCAGTAGAGTTCAAGCACATTCCAAGGATCCATAATGAGGTTGCCGATACTTTGGCTAACTTGGCGTCGATGTTGCACCATCCGGACAAAGCTTATGTTGACCCTCCGTATATTCAAGTTCGTGATCATCATGCCTACTGTAATGTGGTTGAAGAATAACTTGATGGTGAACCATGGTTTCATGACATCAAGGAGTACATCAAGATGGGCGTGTATCCGGTACAAGCCACGCGTGATCAAAAGAGAACAATTTGACGTTTGGCAAGTGGATTTTTCTACAGTGGAGGAGTTTTGTACAAAAGAACTCCAGATCTCGGGTTATTGAGGTGCATCGATGCAAATCAAGCCATGACTATCATGACCGAAGTACATTCCGGGGTTTGTGGGTCGCATATGAGTTGGTATGTTCTGGCAAAGAAGATTCTTCGAGCGGGTTACTATTGGCTCACCATGAAGCGAGATTGTATCCGTTTTGTGCGCAAATGTCATCAATGCCAAGTACACGGAGATTTGATTCATTCTCCGCCATTTGAATTGCACACAATATCCGTACCATGGCCCTTTATTGCTTGGGGAATGGATGTTATCGGACCAATTGAGCCAGCAGCATCCAATGTAGACAGGTTCATTCTGCTGGCCAGTGACTATTTCACTAAGTGGGTTGAAGCCAGTTGTATCAAAAGAGAATGGTGAGAGCATACAACAAGAAGGTGCGTCTGCGGAAATTTGAAGTGGGTCAGCAAGTATTGAAATGCATCCGTCCACATCAGGCTGAAACGAAAGGCATGTTCGCCCCAAATTGGCAAGGGTCGTTCATCTTAACGAGAGTGTTGTCCAGTGGTGCTTTGTATGTAACGGATATAGAAGGCAAATGTGTAGACATGACTATCAATTCTGATGCAGTCAAAAGATATTATTTATGATTTCTTTGGTTTAAATTGTGTTTGTTTGTAGTTTGCATGTTTTGAAGATTGGAATTACGAAGGCATTTTGTTCTGCTATCTAAACACCTTATCCCTTGTTACCCCTTTGAGCCTTAGTTATTTCCTTTCATACCCCTCTTTTGAAATCAGTAGCGAAATTCCGAAACACGAACACAAAAGGTAAGTAAAGAAGTAAAAAAGGAAAGAAAAGAGAAAAGAAAAGGAAAGAATGGAAAAAGAATGAAAAGAAAGAAAAAAGAGAAAAAAAAAGAAAAAAAAATGAAGAAAGAAGAAAAAAGAAAGAAACGAAAGGAAAGAAAACGAAAAAAGAAAGAAAGGAAAGGAGAGGAGTAGCAACCACAAAGCAATTCCTATGTCATGAACTACGTTCGACCTGATTCCTGTTAAGGATACATAGGCAGCCTTACGGTTCGGTCTCATCAAAATAAAAATCCGAAAGTCCCCGAGAAAAGAAACTAGGCCATATGTTGTGGTTATGTAAAAGATCCGATTCCAAAAGTTGTAAATAAATTAACCCCGTTGTCTTTGTTATTTTGAGCCTTTATGATATCCTTTCTTTCTAACCCTATCCAAAATCCCACATTACGGTCCTATGAAAGACCTTCCGATCAGTCTTTGACAGATGCCAAGTCAAGCAAGAAAAGGTGATTCATGTCAGGGGCAACACTCCGTTCTGAGTTGGAAAAATGAAAAATGAGAGAATCTTATTGGTGAAAACCCTCACGGGCACTGTAAGGCGATGGGAAGCTGAGAGAAATTAAAATGAGAGAGTCTTATTGGTAAAAACCCTCACGGGCACCATGATGTGACAGTGAGTTTAGAGATGAACAAATGAGAGAGGTTTGTTGGTGAAAACCCTCCAGGGCATCGCAGGCCGAACATGGACAATGATTTGGTGAAGAAATTGGGTTTTGGAGATCTCGGGGCATAAAATATGATAATTGAATGGCGATTGGTTGAATAGGCTGGGCTGATTAATCCGAAATGCATATTATACTCATTGGTGCCAGCTGCTCCACTCAGATAAGTCTCTTGTCCTTTTCTCCCTCAAACAGTAATTCAGTTTTGGATTTTCTTTTATTCCTAACTCTCAAAGTCATTGCATTTTATTTCTTTTGGGGTTATTTCTCTAAGGTTTTTCCAATGTCAGCCTTGTCTAAGCAGGTAAGAAAGGATTTCAAAGCTTACTACCAACATTCAAATTGAACAAAGCAAAGTGCGGCCAAAGCATACCAGAGATGGCATGGTGTAAAGTGGGAAATAAGGTGTCGGTGAAAGTTCCATTGGTCGAATCGTTCAGTAATCTTGTGGGGGATACAAAGCTTCAGGTAGAAGGGTCAGAAATGTAAGACAACGGTTTGGGTGTAGAACATTTGGGTCATACAAGATCCTGCAGTTGAGAGTCAGTCAGAAGGTCAAACGGTTTTTCGCCAGTTCAAGGCAACCAGTTAAAGCAAAACACGGCAGAAGAGAGGCCACCTTCAGCAAGAATGCCAAAAACTAACCACCACATTTTTAAACTGATAAGATTTTTCTTTGATTTGAAACTGGTTGGAAAATTTCGTTTGTTTCAGAGAAATCCTCCGTGAGGAAAGCTAGTACCGGAAGGTTCGATCATAGATCCACAGGACCCTCCTGGACAATGGGACTTAGTTAAAATTCAAAACATTCATGAGTAACAAAATCTGACGTAGGCTCTACCTTGAGGGAAATAAGTTGGCCTTGAAGTTTGTATACTTAGGATAGGATTCAATTCGAAATTTTCAGGACCCTCCGGAATAATAGGACTTAGATTTAAGATCTCCATTAGATAAAAAGATTTATCGTAGGTTCTGGCATAGGGAAATATAATTTAGCCTTAAAATTTTCACCCTTAAGATAAGATTTGATTTTAAATTTCAAGACCCTCCTGGATAATGGGATTTAGTTTTAAGACTTTCATAGATAACATGATTTAGCGGAAGATATACCTTTAGGGAATATAACTTAGTTTTAAAACTGTCATGTAACTAGGAGTTTTCAGGACCCTCCTAGATAATGGGATCTAGCTTTAAATTCTTGGAGATTTTCTAGTAACATGATCCAATTAACACTCAAAGATGTGCCCAGCTGCCAAACTGAGGCAGGAAAATTGTGTTTGTCTTGTTGAAATCATGTACCCACCTGGAGAGCAAGGGAGAACAACACGAGTTTCAAGAAAGGGAAACAGTTCAAGCTTTGAGAAAAAATAGTGCAAATGTTGGTAATCAAGAGCCCACCTGGAGAACAAAGGGAAAGCAATTCAAGCGTTAGTAATCAGGAGCCCACCTGGAGAACAAAGGGAAAGCGATTCAAGTATTGGTAATCAGGAAGCCACCTGGAGAACAAAGGGAAAGCAATTCAAATGATGGTAATCTGGATCCCTCCCGGAGAACAAAGGGAAAGCAATTCAAGTGTTGGTAATCAGGAGCCCACCTGGAGAACAAAGGAAAAGCAGTTCGAGATGGAAATCAGGCGCCCACCTGGAGAACAAAGGGGAAGGCAAGTCAAGCGTTGGTAATCAGAAGCCCACCTGGAGAACAAAGGGAAAGCAATTCAAGCGTTGGTAATCAGGAGCCCACCTGGAGAACAAAGGGAAAGCAATTCAAGCGTTGGTAATCAGGAGCCCACCTGGAGAACAAAGGGAAAGCAGTTCAAGTGTCGGTAATCAGGAGCCCACCTGGAGAACAACGGGAAAGCAATTCAAGTGTTGATAATCAGGAGCCCACTTGAAGAACAAAGGGAGAAGCAATTCAAGTGTTGGTAATCAGGCACCCACCTGGAGAATAAGGAATACAGTTTCAGTCTCAGAAGAATGCAACACATGGTTTCAAGGGAAAACGATTCAAGTTTCAGAGGAAAGGAACACAATTCAAATGTTGGTAATCAGACGCCCACCTGGCGAACAAAGGGAAAGAAGCAATGCTCAAAGGAAGATGGTTCTGTTCAATAATCAGGCGCCCACTTGGAAAACAAAGGTAAAACAATTCATGTTTCGGACGAAAAGAAGATATTCAAATATTGGTAATCAGGCGCCCGCCTGGAAAACAAAGAGAAAACACCTCAGAATACAACTCAAGTCAATAACAAAGGAATTTCACCTGGAGTGTAAAAGTCAACAGATCAACAAAAACTGCAAGACCAAGTTTGAAGATACAGATAGGATTATTGTAATTCATAGATCATAGTTTAGTCTAGCTTCTTTTATTTTGTCTTGGTGTAATAAGGAGTTCAGCAAGCAGTAGCAGCAGTAGCAACGGTGAAATCACAGCTTCCTGGTAGTCCCAGGTACCAAAACTTTCCGAACTACACTGACCTTATTCCTTTATAGCCAAGGATATGTAGGCAACCTCTGAAGCAAGATTTGGTCGGGCTCTTTCCAAAAAAATGCTTCTCATATGAGTTTCAAATGGGCAAAAATCCCTCATGATTGCTCATATTATCTTTGCCCGAAAACCCTCCGTGTCTCCGAGCAAAGAGTGACAGGGCTCACGTCTCGGAATCGAGTAAAAGTCATAAAATACGAACACTCATTCATATGCAAGTTAACTCGTACCAAAATTACTCAAATCCAATATCTAAACCTCAATCAAAACTCAAAAATTTGGTTGAAGAACTTTCTAACTTTTCCCCAAATTTCTCAACCAATATCCTTAATTAAATGATGAATCAACAATAGATTTGTGGATTATAATGATAAATGAGTTAAGAATCATTACTCAATAGCTTCGTTTGTAAATCCTCCAGATTATCACTAAAATCCTAGCTTTCAAAATCCCAAGGTGAAAATGAGATCAAACCCTCGTAATTTCCCCTTTTCTGCCCAGTGATCTCGTACATGTGGACCCCAAGTTGCACCTACGATGCTACACCTGCGATATTTGCATCGCAGGTGTGGAATTGAATTAAGACACCTGGGTCCGCTTCTGTGACCAAGTGGCTGGACCTACGTGTGCGCATCTGCGGACAATTGTCCGCTTTTGCGAAATCCTCACCCAACTCCACTCCGGCTTCTGCGATCACTTCTCCGTAGGAGCGGCTCTTTGAGTAACCTTCCATACGTGCGTGTTCACACCTGCCGTTAACCTCACCACAGGTGCAATGACACCAGAAGTTGAAGAACATCAGCAATTCACACAAGTCTAAAATAATCCGAAAATGATCTGAAACACACCCGAGGCCCCCGGTACCTCAACCAAATTCAACCTTAATGAACTTTGAAACTTCAAACTTCTACAACCGATGTCGAAGCCTATCAAATCACATCTGATTGACCTCAAATTTTACACACAAGTCATATTCGATATTACGGACCTACTCCAACTTCTGGAATTGGAATCCAACCCCGATATCAAAAAGTCCACTCCTGGTCAAACTTCCCAAAAATTCAACTTTCGCCATTTCAAGCATAATTCAGCTACAGACCTCTAATTTACAATCCGGTCACGTTCCTAAGTCCAAAATCACCTAACGGAGCTAATGAAACTGACGAAACTCTATTCCGGAGTCGTCTTCACACAGTTCTCACTACAGTAAAAATCCAAGAACTTAAGCTTCCGTTTTAGAGACTAAGTGTCCCAAATCACTCCGAAACCAAAAACAGAACATCCTGGTAAGTTACGTAAGTAGAAAAAGATACAGGAAAAGCAGTAAATAAAGGATCAATGCTAATATTCTCAAAACGATCGACCGGGTTGTTACATACTAAAAACTGCAATTACAGCAAAGATTTAATAAAACAACAATATTGTATCACAATCTAAAATATCAAATTAATATTACAAAATAAATACATGCGGTTGAAATCACAAGTATGATTTGATAAATTCACCAAATTAAAGCCCAATATCCCTTAAATCCTTCCGATCGTAGCAGAATGATATTGGATGGTACATACTTGAATGGATATTGTTTAATTAGCGGCTCCTGTTCATATGTATTAAAGATGAAGCAATTGATTTATATTCAAATTGCGACTCATTCAGGAAAAAATTGCTTTGTGAACACTGATTCTTCAATGATGATATGATGAAGGGAAATATAGTTATGGCTCATTTAATCATGTAATAACTAAATGTCGTAATGATTATGCCATATTTTAAAGAGTATACACTTAAAAAGGATCGAGAGTAATGATTAAAATACCGTTCATTCTTAACGCCATATATTAGACTTCACTAACCCATCTAATAGATTATGGAGTCGTTTGGCAGGAGGTATTAGAAAAATAATACAAATAATAACTTTATGCATTACTCATTTCTTGTTCGGTACCTTTTCCCAGCCTATCAATAAACTATTGTATTGGTCACACATCCTAATTAATATTATCATATGTATGATTAATACGTAGAAAACCAAAGTATTAGCAATGCAAAAGTTTTTAATACTTGCATAAGCATGGTTAAAGACATAATTGCACCTCGAATCCCTCAAAGCATACAAATGTGACGACCGGCCAGTCGTCTTAAGAATTAACGTCCTGACTCCCTATTAACTGCTTTTTCCATGTTTATTTCTGCTATTTTGATTTGTCGGGATGTTCGTTTTTGAGTTTCGGAGAATTTTGGGACACCTAGTCCCTAAATGAGAGCTTAAGTATTGGAAATTTGGCTGTAGTCGAAATAGTATGAAGACGGCCTCGAAATGGAATTCCGATAGTTCCGTTAGCTCCGTTGGGTGATTTCAGGTTTAGGAGCGCGATCGAATTGTATTTTGGAGGTCTGTAGCTAATCTAAGGCTTGAAATGTCGAAAGTTGAATTTTTGAAGTTTCCGGTTCGATAGTGAGTTTTTGATCCGGGGTGTTTGGTACGATGCCGAAAGTTGAATTTTTGAATTTTTGATATGATGTAGTTTGAGGTGTTTGGAATATTGGTACATGTTTGGATAGTGGTATATGACTTGTTTGTACTCTTGTTTGAGGTCCCGGCAGCCTCGGGATGATTTTGGGTGGTTAACGGGGAGTTTGGAGTCGAGAGTTTGTAGCTGAAGTTTCAGTTCTGCTGTCATAACTGCACCTACAGTTTGGGACCACAGGTGCAAGCCCGCAGAAGCGATAAGGGAAACCGCAGCTGCGGCAAGGAGGAAAACGGGCTGGATCCGCAGATGCGGGAGTTAGGCCGCACCTGCGAGGTCGCAGGTGAGGGAAGCACGTCGCAGAAGCGGAAATGGGGATTTAATGAAAAGTCGCAAATGCAACTTTAGCTCCACAAAAGCGGGACCGCAGTTGCGGTTTCACTGGTCAGAATATAGGGATTTCGAGGGTTTAGTTTCAAAACTTGGAAAAATCAAATTGGGGCTCGGGAGAGGGCAATTTTTGGAGGAAGTTGAAGTGGAAATAATCGGGTAACAATTCCTTAACCCTTTCTAGTTATATTCCATCAATCTAAAGTTAGTTTCATCATTTAATTTCGGATTGGAGATGAAAATTGGGGAAAAGCTGGAAGAAAGTTCTTAGACCTAGTATTCGAATTTTGATTAGGGATTTGACCTTAGATTTGTATAATTTTGGTATGCATGTAACTCGTGAGAGTATGAGGATTCTGAAAATATAAATTTACCCAATTATGAGACGTGGACCCGAGGGGCGTTTTGATCATTTTACCTAATTTCCTGTATTAGCTTAGAATTTAATTGTAGAATCAATTACTTGAAGTGTTATTTACAATATGCAATTGAACTAAATAGATTTGGGCCATTTGGAGTCGAGTACTCGTGGCAAGAACGTAGTTTCGAGTTGATTTTGAGCCGGTTCGAGGTAAGTGGCTTGCCTAACATTGTGCGGGGGACCTTCCCCTTAGGATTTGGTATTATTGTTAATTGAAATGTCTTGTACGTGAGGTGACGAGTGCGTACTTGTGCTAATTGTTGAAAATCCGGTTTTCATTAAGTAATTACTAGTATGTTTCTTTTCCTGTTTATACTACCTGCATTTAAAGCCTATTGTTACCTTGGGAAAGCATGACTAAGTGTTTTAATTGCCTTATTTGCTCAAACTGCTTTACTTAAATTCTGTGCAGCATGGTAGGCTAGAATTACTTGTTTGCCTTATTATAAAATTGGCATTTTCTGAATATTTTCCTGATGCTGCTGTGTAATTACATTTGAGACTACGGATGTGAGATTTCGGTAGCTCTCCCTTGTCTGTTTATTTGGGACTACGGATGTGGGATTCCGGTAGATCTCCCTGCACAATTATATGGAACTACGGGACTACTCCCGGTAGATTCCCCCAATAATGGCTATTTACATTTGGGACTACGGAACGGGATTCTGGTAGATCCCCGCGCACTATGAGTTGGACTATGGGACGGGATCCTAGGAGATCCATTGAATATGTATATTTGGGACTACAGGACGGTATCCTGAGAGATCCCTGATTGTTCTTTTGGTGCTAAGTCGTACTTCTTTTTGTGTTTACCTTGCCTCTATAATAGTTGTTGCTGCCCTTTATATCTTGTGTTACGTTTACTGCTGTATTTATTTATACTGTTCTTTTCTACACTGTCGAACTTTATATTTTATTTAACCTCAGTAGGGCCCTGACCTTCCTCGTCACTACCCGACCGAGGTTAGGCTTGGCACTTACTGAGTACCGCTGTGGTGTACTCATGCCCTTTTTGTGCATGTTTTTCATGTGCAGATCTAGGTACTTTGACTCAGTCCTATCACCCTTGAGGCGAGGCGACTGCTCCAGAGACTTCGAGATATATCTGCAGCATCCGCAGACCGAGGAGTCCCTTTCCATTCTATCTTGTAGTGATAGCCCTTCTATTTTATTCTGTTGATGTAGACATTCCGGAGTTAGAGCATTTTTATTATATTCATAGCTTGTGCTTCATGGGTTTTCGGGTTTTGGGAAAATGTATTGGTTTTAAGAGTTAATATTGTGTATGCTGAGCGACACTTTTAAACGCTGTTTTATTACTTTATTCCTATTTTAAATTGTTTTCTTTCACAAATTTGGTTTATGTTCCGCATTTTAGGCTTACCTAGTCATATAGACTAAGTGCCGTCACGATGGTTCACGGAGGACAAACCGGGGTTGTGACAAGTTGGTATCAGAGCTCTAGGTTCATAGGAGTCATTAATCACAAGTCGGTTTTTTAGAGTCTCCCTGATCGGTATGGAGATGTCTGTACTTATATACAATAGGCTTTGTAACCGTTAGAAAAATTTTCACTTCATTTGATTTCCTTGTCATGCGAGATTTGATGTCACAATTCTTAACTTTTGGCTTCTATTCTCTCACAGATGGTGAGGACACGCACTACACGAGATGATCAGGCACCCGCACCCCCTACTGCAGTCGTCAGAGGCCACGGCCGAGGTAGTGGCCGAGGATGCGCACGTGGTGCAGCCAGAGCACCTGCTTGAGCTACCACCGAGGTACCACCAGCATTTCCAGCCGGAGTCTAGGCTCCTGATACGCCTACTGCTACTACAACTCCAGCACTTCAGGAGACTCTGGCACAATTTATGAGCATGTACACCACTTTGGCTCCTGAGCAACGAGTGCATGTTAAGCAAGTCCCTGAGATTATTCATGTACAGCCTGCAGTCTGAGAACAGTCCGAGGATATGGTAGTAGTTTTCGAGGATGGGCAGTTGAGGCTTGAGGGGTTCAAGAAGTACAAGCCTCATGTATTCAGTGGTCTAGCATCGGATGATGCTATAGGATTTCTAGATGAGTGTTACTATATTATCCGTACCATGGGTATATCATGATCGAGCGAGATTTCCTTCACTACTTTCTATCTTTGAGGAGCCGCCTATGGGTGGTGGCGCACCTTTGAGTGGTTGCACACCTAAGAGTTAGATAGTCCGAATGAGGCTACTTCACTGACTTGGACTTAGTTTTCAGATCTGTTCCTGAGAGAGTATGTTCCTTAGATCCTCAGGGATGCATGATGCACAGAGTTTGAGCATTTGTGCTAGGGTGCTATGACTGTCTCTAAGCATGCCGTCTGTTATACTAGTTTGGCTAGACATGCACCAACCTTGGTTTCTACTGTTCGCGAGGGGGTTCGCCGGTTTATTGAGGGCCTTATTCACAAAGTCAGGTCTAGCATGGCTTGTGAGTTGGAGATGGATATTTCTTGTCACCAGGTGGTGAGCATTGCTAGGAGGATTGAGGATATGCCTGCTAGGGAGAGAGAGGAGAGGGAGGCCAATAAGTCTCGAGAGTTGGGCCATTATTCTGGTGCCCGTGCCCCAGCTGCAGGTCGTCATGGTAGGGGTTATATGAGTCACCCTCTTCATTCAGCTCTTCTAGCAGCCAGTGGTATTCCTGCTCCTCTTAGACCTCAAGAGCCATATTATTCACCTCCGGTTTCTAGGGCGCCTCCTACGCGGGGTCCTTTCAGAGGTCAGTCCAGCAGACCTGGCCCGAGCCAGTCACAGCCACCAAGTCCTCCCAAATCTTGTTTTGAGTGTGGTGACACATGCCATATGGTGAGGGAGTGGGCCAAACTTGGGAGGGGTGCACCTCTACAGACTTCTCAGCCACAGCGTGCCCTGTAGAGTTATCAGGCTATGATTATAGCTCCAGTTGCTACTCCACCAGCTCAGCCAGCTAGAGGTAGAGGTCGGGGAGGTAGAGGTCGCCCTAGAGGGGGAGACCAGGCTAGATATTATGCCCTTCCTACTCATACCGAGGTTGTTGCCTCTGATTCTGTCATCACAGGTATTATACTGGTTTGTCACAAAGATGCATCGGTTCTATTAGATCCAGGATTCACTTACTCTTATGTGTCTTCTTATTGTGCTCTGCATTTGGGTGACCTCGGGATTCTTTGAGTTCCCATGTTTATGTTTATACTCTTGTGGGAGATTCTCTTGTTGTTGAGTGCATTTATCGGTCGTGTTTGGTTGCTCTTAGTGGTTTTGAGACCATAGCCAATATATTGTTGCTCAGCATGGTAGATTTTGATATTATCTTGGGCATGGACTAGTTGTCGCCCCATTATGCTATTCTTGATTGTCACGCCAAAACTGTGATGCTGGCTATGCCAGGTGTACCGCGTATTGAGTGGAGGGGTGCTTTAGATCACACTCCCAGTAGAGTTATTCTTTTCTTAAAGCTCAGAGTATGGTTGAGAAGGGGTATGACGCGTATTTAGCTTATGTGAGAGATGTCAGTGTTGATACCCCTATAGTTGATTCAGTCCTAGTAGTATGAGATTTTCTAGATGTGTTTCCAGCAAATCTTCCGAGCATGTCGTCTGATAGAGATATTGCTTTTGGAATTGATCTGTTGTCGGGCACTTAGCCCATTTCTATTCCTTCGTATCGTATGGGTCCTCCTGAGTTGAAGGAGTTAAAGAATCAGTTAAAGGAATTGCTTGATCAGGGTTTTATTCGGCACAGTGTATCACCTTGGTGTGCTCCTATCTTGTTTGAAGAAAAAGGATGGTTCTATGCCTATGTGTATTGATTATCGCCAGTTGAACAAGGTTACAGTGAAGAACCGTTATCCTTTGCCTCGTATTAATGATCTGTTTGACCAGCTTCAGGGCACACGGGTGTTTTCTAAGATTGAGTTGCGCTCAGGTTACCATCAATTGAAGATTCGGGAGCTAGATATCCCAAAGATAATTTTTAGGACTCAGTATGGTCATTACGAGTTCCTTGTTATATCATTTGGGCTGACCAATGCCCCAGCAGCTTTTATGCATTTGATTCACAGTGTGTTCCGACCATATCTTGAATCGTTCATCATTGTCTTTATTAATGACATTCTGGTGTATTCCCGGAGTCGGGAAGATCTTGAGCAGCACCCGAAGACAATGCTCCAGACCTTGAGAGAAAAGAAGTTATATGTTAAGTTCTCGAAATGTGATTTTTGGTTGAATTCTGTGGCATTCTTAGGCCACGTGGTGTCGAGTGATAGTATTCAGGTGGATTCGAAGAAAGTAGAGGTCGTGCAGAGTTGGCCCAGACCATCCTCAGCTATAGAGATCTGAAGTTTTCTTGTCTTGGCGGATTATTATCGTTGTTTTGTTGAGGGGTTTTCATCGATTGCAGCCCCTATGACCAGACTGACCCAGAAGGTTGCTCCGTTCCGGTGGACGGAAGAGTGTGAGGCGACCTTTCAGAAGCTCAAGACAGCTTTGACTACAGCCCTAGTTTTGATATTGCCTACAAGTTCGGGGTCTTACACTGTCTATTATGATGCCTCGAGGAATGGCCTTGGAGCAGTTTTGATGCAGGACAGTAGCATGATTACCTACGCATCTAGACAGTTGAAGGTGCATGAGAAGAACTACCCTGTCCACAATCTAGAGTTAGCTACCATTGTTCAAGACGTGAAGATCTGGTGCCATTATTTGTACGGTGTGCCTTGTGAGATTTATACTGACCATCGGAGCTTGTAGCACCTGTTCAAGCAAAAGGACCTTAATTTTCGCCAGAGAGGGTGGTTGGAGTTGCTGAAGGACTATGATATCACTATTTTGTATCACCCGGACATGGCCAATGTGGTGGCCGATGCCTTGAGTCGCCGGGCAGAGAGTTTGGGGAGTTTGGCTTATTTACCAACATCGGAGAGGCCTATGGCGATGGATGTTCAGGCCTATGTCTTCCTTATTTGATCGTATTAGGAAGCGTCAATATGATGACCCTCATTTGCTTATCCTCAAGGACAAGGTTCAGTATGGTGATGCCAGAGATGTTACTATTGGTGATGACGGGGTATTGAGGATGTAGGGTCGGATTTGTGTACCCAATGTTGATGGACTTTGGGAGTTGATTCTGGAGGAGGCCCATAGTTCGCAGTATTGCATTCATCCGGGTGCCGCAAAGATGTATTAGAATTTGAGGCAGCACTATTGGTGGAGGCGGATGAAGAAAGACATAGTTGGATTTGTATCTAGTTGCCTCAACTGTCAGCAGGTGAAGTATGAACACCACAGACAGGGTGGGTTGGTTCAGCAAATAGAGATTCTATAGTGGAAGTGGGAGCGGATCACCATGGACTTTGTAGTTGGGCTCCCACGGACTTTGAGAAATTTTATGCTATTTGAGTGATTATGGATCAGCTGACCAAGTTCGCGCACTTCATTCCTGTGTGTACTACCTATTCTTCTAAGCGCCTAACAGAGATTTATATCTGGGAGATTGTTCGTTTCATGGTATTCCAGTTTCTATCATTTTAGATAGAGTTACTTAGTTCACATCACGGTTTTGGAGGATCGTTCAGCGTGAGTTGGTTACTTGGGTGGAGTTGAGTACAGTATTTCACCCTCATACAAACGAACAGTCCAAGCGCACTATTCAGATTCTTGAGGATATGCTTTGTGCATGTGTGATTGAGTTTAGAGGGTCTTGGGATCAGTTATTTCCATTAGCGGAGTTTGCTTACAACAACAACTATCAATCCAGCATTCAAATGGCACCGTATGAAGCCTTATATGGTAGGCGGTGTAGGTCCCCGGTAGGTTGGTTTAAGCCGCTTGAGGCCAGATTATTGGGCACAAACTTGGTACAGTTTGCTTTGGAGAAGATCAAGGTGATTCAAGATAGACTCCGTATAGCCCAGTCCCGACAGAAGAGTTACGCGGACCGGAAGGTTCGTGATGTTTCCTATATGGGTGGAGAGTGGGTTTTGCTTCGGGGTTTGCCTATGAAGGGCGTTATGAGATTCGGGAAGAAAGGAAAGTTGAGTTCGATGTTTATTGGTCCTTTTCAGATACTGCGGCGTGTTGGGGATATTACTTATGAGCTTGCCTTACCTCCCAGCTTGGCAGGAGTTCATCCGGTATTTCATGTTTCAATGCTCCAGAGATATCACGGTGATCCGTCACAAGTGTTCGATGTTAGTTCAGTCTAGTTGGACAAGGATCTATCTTGTGTTGAGGAGCCAGTGGCAATATTAGACATGTAGGTTAGAAAGCTTAGGTCAAAGAACATTGCATCAATGAAGGTTCAGTGGCGGGGTCAGCCGGTCGAGAAGTCGACATGGGAGACCGAGCAGGATATGTGCCGCCGTTACCCTCATCTTTTCACTACTTCAGGTATGTCTCTATGCCCGTTCGACGACGAATGATTTTTTAAGTGTAGGAGGATGTAACGAACCGGCCGACTGTCTTAAGAATTAACGACCCGATTCCCTATTAACTACTTTTCCCATATTTATTTCTGCTATTTTGATTTGCCGGAATGTTCGGTTTTTAGTTTCAGAGAGTTTCGGGACACTTAGTCCCTAAATGAGAGCTTATGTGTTAAAATTTGACCATAGTCGGAACAGTGTGAATATGACCTCGGAATGGAATTTCGATAATTCTGTTAGCTCCGTTGGGTGATTTCGGGCTTAGGAGCGTGATCGGATTGTGTTTTGGAGGTCCGTAGCTAAATTAGGCTTGAAATGCCAAAAGCTGAATTTTTTAAGTTTCCGGTTCGATAGTGAGATTTTGATCCAAGGGTCAGAAGGGAATTCCGAAAGTTGGAGTAGCTCCGTAGTGTTGAACGTGTGTGCAAAATTTTAGGTCATTCGGACGAGGTTTGATAGACTTTTTGATCGAAAGTGTATTTTTAGAGTTTTAAAGTTCTCAGGCTTGAATCCGATGCTAATGGGTTGATTTGATATTGTTTGAGGTGTTTGGAAGATTGGTACAAGTCTGGATAGTGGTATATGACTTGTTTGTATTCTTGGTTGAGGTCCCGGGGGCCTCGGGATGATTTCGGGTGGTTAACGGGGAGTTTGGAGTCGAGAGTTTGCAGCTGAAGTTTCAGTTCTGCTATCATAACCGCACCTGCAGTTTGGGGACTGCAGGTGCGAGCCCGCAGAAGCACTAAGGGAAGTAGCAGATGCGGCAAGGAGGAAGATGGACTGGATCCGCAGATGTTGTTGTAGAAGCGGAAATGGTGATTTAATAAAAAGTGGCAGATGCGACCTTGGCTCCGCAGAAGTAGGACCGCAGATGCGGTTTCACTGGTCAGAATATATGGATTTCGTGGGTTTAGTTTCAAAACTTGGAAAAATCAAATTGGAGCTCGGGAGAGGGAGATTTTGGGAGGAAGTTGAAGAGGAAATCATTGGGTAACAATTCCTTAGCCCTTTCTAGTTATATTACATCAATCTATAGTTAGTTTCAACATTTAATTTCGGGGAGATGAAAATTGAGAAAAAGTTGGAAAAAAGTTCTTAGACCTAGAATTCTAATTTGGATTGGGGATTTGACCTTACATTTGGATAATTTTGGTATGCATGAACTCGTGAGAGTATGAGGATTCTGAAAATATAAATTTTACCCGATTCCGAGACGTGGGCTCGAGGGGCAGTTTGGTCATTTTACCTAATTTCGCGTATTACCTTAGAATTTAATTGTAGAATCAGTTACTTGAAGTGTTATTTACATTATGCAATCGAATTGAATAGATTTGAGCCATTTGGAGTCGAGTACTCGTGGCAAGAACGTGATTTCGAGTTGATTTTGAGACGGTTCGAGGTAAGTGGCTTTCCTAACCTTGTATGGGGGACCTTGCCCTTAGGATTTGATATTACTGTTAATTGAAATGCCTTGTACGCGAGGTGATGATTGCGTACTTTTGCTAATTGTTTAAAATCCGATTTTCATTAAGTAATTACTAGTATGTTTCTTTTCCTGTTTATATTACCGGTAGTTAAAGCATGTTGTTAGCTTAGGAAATCATGTCTAAGTGTTTTACTTGCCTTATTTGCTCAAACTACTTTACCTGAATTTTGTCGAGCATGCTACGCTAGAATTACTTGTTTGCCTTAATATGAAATTTACATTTTCTGAATATTTTTCTGATATTGCTCTGTAATTACATTTGAGACTACGGATATGAGATTCCAGTAGCTCCCCCTTGTCTGTTCATTTGGGACTATGGATGTGGGATTCCGGTAGATACTCTGCACAGTTATATGGAACTACGGGACTGTACCCGGTAGATTCTCCCAGTACTGGGTATTTACATTAGGGACTACGGAACGGGGTTCCGGTAGATCCCCGCGCACTATGAGTTGGACTACGGGACGGGATCCCGGGAGATCTATTGGATATGTATATTTGGAACTATAAGACAGTATCCTAGGAGATCCCCGATTGTTATTTTGGTGCTGAGTCGTATTTCTTTATGTGTTTACCTTGCCTCTATAATAGTTGTTATTGCCATTTATATCTTGTGTTACTTTTACTGTTGTACTTATTTATAATGTTCTGTTCTACACTATCGAACTTTATATTCTATTTAACCTCAGTAGGGCTCTGACCTTCCTCGTCACTACCCGACCGAGGTTGGGCTTGGCACTTACTGAGCACCGATGTGGTGTACTCATGCCCTTTCTACGCATGTTTTTCATTTGAAGATCCAGTTACTTTGACTAAGTCCTATCAGCCTTGAGGCGAGGTGACTGCTCCAGAGACTTCGAGGTATATCTGCCGCGTCCGCAGACCGAGGAGTCCCTTTCCATTCTATCTTGTAGTGATAGCCCTTCTATTTCCTTCTGTTGATGTAGACATTCCGGAGTTAGAGCATTTTTATTATATTCGTAGCTTTTCATTCATGGGTTTCCAAGTTTTGGGAGAAAGTATTGGTTTTATGAGTTAATATTGTGTATGCCGAGCGGCTCTTCTAAACAATGTTTTTTTACTTTATTCCTGTTTTAAATTATTTTCTTCTGCAAATTTATTTATCTTCCGCATTTAGGCTTACCTAGTCGTAGAGACTATGTACCGTCACGATGGTTCACGGAGGGCGAATAGGGATCGTGACAACAAAGTTAAAGAATGTGGAAGTTATTTTATTAAAAAATTAATTTTTTAGAAATTATGCAATGCTTTAAGAGACAACAAACAGTGAATAAAAAATAATCTAAGCATACAAATGGCAGCATAACTAATCCAACATTATTAATACCAACATTGTTAACACATCATATTTAGCATTCTTATACCTCCTAAAAATGACCCCGAATACTAACTGAGATAACGACAAACACGTCAAAGACAACGACCAATAACTGCCTCCGTTTCGACCAAAAAAGAAAAAGAAAAAAACGATCGTCTCCGTTCTTCCGCCTCCCCACACTCGCTTTGCTATTTGCTTCTCTTACCTTTTTTTTACGCGTCGCTCCTCCTGCAAAACCACACACCCGCCCTCCTCTTTCTCTCCCCTCTTCCTTTATATGTATATTACTATTCTCACCCCTACCCTTTTCCCAATCTCAAAGTTAGACATAATTATTATTAAGTAAAAAGAAAACACCCTCTTTCCGTCACAAGATTATCGATAGATTCCTTTCTTCACCTTTTTTAACAAGAACTCACGCTTTATTCTTTCTTCATTTCCTTGGTGTTTTTATCTTAATTCTTAGCTAAGTATAATAATTTGAAAAGATTTGATTTTCTAAGGGAAAAATGGCAATAAAGGTATTGCAGTCACATGATAGTTTAATTCAGAGATTCAGGATACCAAACACCGGTATTTTAGGGCATGAAAAAGTATTACGCAAATGGAATTATCTATTATGCTAACCAGAAGCCTGCGGTCCGAACAGAAAGATCCATTAGATCGCCGAGGACAGAGGAATTTAGGCCAAGCCACAGGGTTAGTAAGATAGATAACAGGCTCGTTATGGGCCAGGTAACGATTCTAAGGAGGGACGATACCTTAGATTCGATCAACTCGAAGATTATTAGGAAAGATGATAAAATAAGTTTGTCTAAGAATAAGAGCGAACCAGAAATGTCGCCCAAGAAGATACGGGTCGGGCGATTTCAGCCCAACATGTATGCCGGGTCAGCAGCCTTCTTGAATTCATCGTCACCAAGAGCTCTTCCTTTTCCTTCTTTCTTCAACAACAAAAGTCAAGAAGAGTACAAGTTGTTCGCCACCAGGGATTTGAGGCAATTGCTTCAACTAGAACAGTAGTGGATCCTATTTGACGTACAATAAACAAGATCCGACCTGAAATACGTTCTAGATCATTATGGGGGTAGAGATATATGGACCTGAACAAGGAAGTGCAACAAAAAGGAAAAGACAGAGAATTGAACTAGTGGTGTTTTTTTGGTAAATGCAGCTATAATTTCCGTACAGTTTGAAATTCGCGACTACGTTCTCAACTTTCGCGATCTCAATTTCTCCATATTTTCTTCAGCATATGGAGATGATAAGGTCTGAAATTGAGAAAATTAGAAGGAAAAAAAGATATAATGCAAATTAAGAAATGGAGTCCATATATTTGTGCTTTTCTTTCCTATTTAAAACTTTTTACGTGGAATGTGGTGATCACGCCCAACTATGCATTATAAAAAGGACTAAGCGGTCGTTGCAAATATAATCCGATTTACAAATCCGTAATCGAATCTCACAGAGAACTAAGGCTTAGCTACAGTTGTTCAATATCGCTAAGAAACACAAGTCCAAACAATTTTCTAATTATAAAGATTATAATGTTTATTTTTATCTAATTAACTAACAAATACTAGAAAGAAATAAAACTATCAATTAACAAGGATAAGGATTGAAGACAAGATTACAGAGGTCTATAGTTATGATTTCCCCTATTATCGGAATCTTTTCCGCTACAATTTCTATAAATTTGCCTAAGTTTTCTCTACCGATCATGAGCGCTCTGAGTGTTATAATTAACTCCCGAGTAACTATCACAATTTAGATATATTCTCCCGAATTACGCTAGCTGGCATTAAGTACAACTCACTCGGATCGCGCCAAGGTTTCGTTATCCCTAATCCCACCTTTAAACCCTCCATATTGATCCCTCATATACGTTAGGAGTGATTTTATTCAACAACTACCTAAATATGCACTTTCTCCCGAGTAATACACACTAAATAGGCGCAAGTCGATTGAGAGCTCTTCAACTAACCATAATAATAACGTAGTTGAACAAATAGAGAAAATACTACAGCAAATCTATATTAACGTAATAGGAAAATCATCCTCCAAAAGGTTCCATCAAAACCCTAGATAATAATTTAGCTATTCATAATAGTATACATAACTACAATACTAGAATTCATAACCAATAATAAAAATAGGAAGAAGGAAGTGAAAAACTCATAGAAGAATTCTCCGCCTTGCTCCTAGTGTGTTCTTGCCTCCTTAGGTCGAATCTCCAGTCTAATGTCCGTCTCTCGTCGGTCTCCCCTCAAAGTGGCATTTTTAGGTCTATTTATATGTGTAGGAAAAGACCTAAACATGTAGGTCAAGTCCTAGTAAAACCAGGAGATGAAATAAATCTTCAAAACTCGGAATGGATCTCGCCCCAAGCCTAGCGTCGCCAGGAATAACACCTGGTGGAGCTAGCCTTTGCTTGGCCTCGCCAGGTCTAACGCCTGGTTAAGCTGGCCTTTGCCTAGCCTTGCCAGGTATAAAGCCTACTTAAGGCCTGGCATCGCCAGCTTTCTCTTTTTCACTATTCTCGAGCACGCTTTCAATGTTTAAGTATCCCTTTTGCTCTACTTTCATTTTCAATTCACCGACACATAAAATAGACTCCATTACGTGCAAATAAAGTGTAATTTATCATTAAAGCATATAAAATGCAAGGCAAATAATGTACGAAACTATTGAATTATAGCCACACATCAATACCTCCCACTTAAATATTGCTCGTCCTCGAGCAATCAAACTACACTAATAGACACAACCTTGAGCACTTTATTTTTACACAATTGAGGCACACCACAACAATGAACATGGTTTATAGCAACAATTAAACTCCAGCATATGCAATCACATACACTTCCCTTTTCTTATTCCATACTTCACGAATATTCACAACAAAGACAAAATGCTCCTAACAATCCTAGCCTTAAAAAGCAACTCAATGTCACAATGCACTCATGGCTGGAACACCCAGCATCATAGAGAGAAGTCTAATAACGTTACATATCCCTCGTGAAACCATGTGCCCTCACCATAAGAATAAGAGAGTAAGTTGAATCCACATATTCAAATCAAATGCTCAAATATATTTTAAGGACTCATATATATCAAAGAATATCGCTCACTCTCACAAAAGAAGTTAGATGCATGCAATTGGTACCATAGGCTTGCCAATAATGTAAATCTCTACTAATGTAAGCTCATTCGATCTAAAATTAGTTAGGAATTTTTTCACGGTTGTAACGTAGGCTAAGGAACAGGTAGGATATATTTAGGAATAATGGTTCATCCTCCTAAGCACTTTACACATCACTTAATAATTTTTATGCGCAAATTCCTCAATCCCCTTCAATTTCACAAATAAAATCATCCCTAACAATGTACCCTTCTTCTTTAAGCTCTACTTTAATTCATACCCACTAGCAAGAACAAGATAAAAATTTATTAATCTCTATTTTCTTTCTTCTTTTATTCCAGATTTTTCTCCTTTTTTTTTCCTTTGCAGTTTTCGCTAGTGATGTACTACTTTACAGAACAAGTGCACATTTCTTCCTTTCAATTTTTCCACTCAAAAGCCACCCCACACTTAGTCCCTTCTTATTTTTTTTAGTGCTCATTTCACAATTAACGTGCTTTAAGAGGTAAAAGGATCAAAAATATCAATTAAGAACAAAAAGGGTATAGGGTTGTAATGTGGGTGTCAAATAAAAGTCTATAGGATCAAAAGGGTTAGTTGGGGATAAATCTATTTGTGATAGAAAATAAAGCTCGAAAAGACATCAAAGAAAGCCTAAAATCATTTTTCACACCGAGCTTCACCTAAAATTTCGCTTCAACGCACATACCGGGCAAATTATAGACACAAGTATAATACATGAACTACACAAAATCTTACCACACGTGGCACATGATTCCCTAAGGATAGTCTCATTCCGATTCTCAAACTAATGCAAGTACTCACAGAGCCACAAGATATTAAGCATTAAGCATAAAGTGAACATAAGTCAAGAAAATGAGACGTATGCGCCACAAAACATGCTATCCAAATAACCAAGGCATCATAAGCAATTTTAGCTCATAGGGAAGATACTACACATGCCAAAGCCTAAATTTTCTACTATCAAACAAGTCAAGGGCTCCTACGAATCTCATCTTTCTTCCTCCATTTATTTACTAATTTTAATCTACTCTAAAAAAAAGGAAAAACTACTACCCGGTTCAAGCAAAGCCCTCGGAAAAGATTTGCGGCATAAAAAACCAAGGGGGAATTACTACACTACCTACCAAGAAATTCTTTTTTTAGACTTAAATCCCTCAAGAAAATTGTCTAATAGATTCATCGTCGGGCAAAGTCTAATCATTTTTAAAAAAAAGCATTATTCAATTAAACTAACACAACTAAAGTAGCATAGAAAGTCACCCAGACAATCTCCTCACCCCACACTTAAAATTGTGCATTATTCCCAATGTACACCATACTAATAAGAGGGTAAAAGCAATTACCTGGTAGGCCAAAGGCCGAAGCCCTAGCAACTCATGGGGTATACAAACTTATCTCATGCTTGGTCCTTCGTGCAGGTACCTCACACTTAGTTCCAACCATTTGTTTTGTTGTTGCATCCTTCCAATAGCTTTGCTTTCCATTCTTCTAGAAAATCAAAAATCGACACTACAAAAATAGTACAATAAAAAAATTTGAAAAAAATAAAAGAAAGCAGTAAAGCTGGGTTGTGTAACGACCCAACCGGTCGTTTCATGAGTTACCACTCCGTTTACCCTATGTATGCTTCTTATTGCCTTGTTCAGCTGTATTTTGGGTTACCGGGCTGGTTGGCTCGGGTTCGGAAAGGTTTTGGTAAGGTTTGAGACACTTGGTCTCTTTTGAGGAAGCTTAAGTTAGAAAAGTCAACCGGATGTTGACTTATGTGTTAAAGGGCTCGGATGTAAGTTCTGATTGTTCGGATAGCTTAAGAAGTTGATTTGGGACTTAGGAGCGTGATCGGAATGTGTATTGGATGTCCGGAGTAGATTTAGGCTTGAAGTGGCGAAATGGAAATTTTGGCGTTTTTCGGTTGATAGGTGAAATTTTGATATAGGGGTCGGAATGGAATTCCAAAAGTTGCAGTAGGTCCATTGTGTCATTTGGGATGTGTGTGCAAAGTTTCAGGTCATTCGGATGTGGTTTAATAGACTTTTTGATTGAAAGCAGAAAATAGAAGATTTTGGAATTCTTAAGCTTGAATCCGATGTGAATTTGGTGTTTTGATGTTCTTTTGAGCATTTGAAGGTTGGAACAAGTTTGAATGATGTTATGGGATATGTTGGAATGTTTGGTTGAGGTCCCGGGGGTCTAGGATGAGTTTCGGGTGGTTAAACGGACCATTTCAAGTTGTTGAAAGTTGTAGAAAAATCTGCTGAATGGTTGCAGACAACAGTGCTTCGCGTTAGCGAGTGGACCCTCGCGTTCGCGAGTGGACGCTCGCGTTCGCGAAGAGTTAGCAGGTGAGGCTGAAGATTTAGCCTTTGCATTCGCGAGGTAGGTTCCACGTTCGTGAAGGGCTGGGCTCGTTGTTTATCACGTTCGCGTTCATGATACGTTGAGCTGTGGAGTCATCTCGTTCGCGAGGGAGTGGTCTCTTTCGCATAAGAGGAAAATTTGGTCAACATCAGGTTGTGCTTCGCGAATGCGAGGCTTTGACTGCGTTCGTAAAGAAGGTTTTGAATGCATGGGCAGAATATTTAAATAGCCATTGTTCGCGATTTTGGGGCTAACTTTCACCATTTTTGAGCGATTTTGGAGCATTTTGAAGAGGATTGAAGAGGGAATCAAGGGGGAACACTTGGAGGTAAGATTTATGGACTTAACACGCGATTATGATGTGAATTCTACCTAATTAATCATGGAATTTAATCCTAATATTGAAGAACTAAGGCTTGTAATTGGAGACATCGAATTTGGGATTCGAGGGATCGTTTGTGGTTGGATTTTGATGCTTTTGATATGAATGAACTCGGGGAGTAATAATGAGTCTATTGATATAATTTTGATCGGAATCCAAGACGTGGGCCCGTGGGTCGGGTTTGGCCAATTTCGGGATTTGTGTTGTAAATTGATTTCTTTCGAGTGTGCTTTGTTCCCTTAGTATATTTTGATGGTTTTGTGCTGATTTTGGTTAGATTTGGAGCATCTGGTGGTTGATTCCGGAGGCAAAGGCATCACGGGCTAGAGATTGGACCGGATAGAGGCGAGTAATGATTGTAAATGTTGTCCTGAGGGTATGAAACCCCGAATTACACATTGTTGTGCTATATTGAGGTGACGCACATGCTAGATGATGAGCGTGGGGGTCGTTCACCATTTGGGATTGTGACTTAGTCCATCCCGAATAACTGTTTTACCGCGTATTTGACTAAAAACTGTTTTCTATCATCATGTTTTGGGCAGAATACCATATTTGGGCCTCGTGCCAACTCTTTGGACCCTTAGGGGATCTTTACTAATATTTCTTCACTATTTTGACTTTATACTTGTACTCAGTCATGCTATATTTTACTATTTTCATAACTCAGCCATGTTTACTCTGTTTTAATATATTAAATGATATTTTAAATGATAATTTAGGCTGAGCATCATGTTTTATTGTTGCCCGAGTGGATTATGAGATTCTGACTGAGTAAGGCCGAGGGACTATGTTGTGAGGATACACTGATTTATGATTATGAGGCCGAGGGCCTAAGATTGTACACCACGAGATGGCCGGTTGATATGAGGCCGTGAGAGCATGTTTGATTATGCCACGAGATGGCTTATTATTGCGCCTGGGACATAAGGGGCCCCTCCCGAAGTCTGTACACCCCCAGTGAGCACGGGTACCCATTGTGATATGAGATATAGCCCGAGGGGCTGGTGTTGTTCCATGATATTGCCCAAGGGGCGAATTTTGTTTACATTGTGTCCGAGGGGCGGATTTTATGTGCTCATCTGTTCTAGCTGCTTTTAATTTAATTGTTTAACTATTAAAAAGGTGTTTTAAAGAAACTTCTTCTGAACTAAGGTGTCTTTATATGTTTTCACTATTTCATTGCTTTTACTGGTTTTATACTACTTCTTTATAACATGTTGATGTGCTTTTACATGATTTCTTATCTCTCAGTCTTCATATATTATTATTACTCACTGAGTTGGAGTACTCACTTTACTCCCTACACCCTGTGTGCAGATTCAGGCGCTTCGGATCCTACTAGCGAGTTTTAATTTCTTGCAGCTCAGGCGGATTCGAAGATTCGCTAGGTAGCTGCTCGGCGTTCGCATCCCACTACTTCTCCTCCTATCTTATCTTCCATTGTTTTAGTTCTGTAATAGACTATGTAGACTCTTTCTGTTTTAATCTGTTAGTAGATGCTCATGACTGGTGACACCCTGATGTAGGGCTATGTCTATTCCGCAAATTGGATCATTCACCTTTATTTTTGGGATTATTATTATGTTAAAGACTAAATTTGTATAATTTTAATTGCTTAAAATGAATTGAGTGTTTGTCGGCTGGCCTTGTCTTCACAAGAGGCGCCATCACGACCGGGTTTGGGTTTAGGGTCGTGAGAAGTTGGTATCAGAGCCTAGGTTACATAGGTATCACGAGTCATGAGCAGGTTTAGTAGAGTCTCACAGATCGGTACGGAGACGTCTGTATTTATCATAGAGAGGCTGCAGAACCTTTAGGAAAAACTTCATATTCTTGCAATTCTTGTCGTGCGAATCTGTTGATCTGAGTACTAAATTTCTGTTATTCTATTCTCTCACAGATGGTGAGGACACGCGCTACCGGACAAGATGGACGACCAATAGTACCACCAGCTATAGCCACTAGAGGCCCTAGGACACGGTCGTGGTTGCGGCAGGGGCAGGGGTGTGGCCCGCGTAACAGCTAGGGCAGCACCTGCAGATCCACCAGCCGCCCCAGTTCAGGATCAGGTCTCAGTTGTGGATGCTCCAGTAGCACCAGCTCAGGCACCAGCTGTGCTCATTGTGATTCCAGGCCATTAGGAGGCCTTGGCTCAGATTCTATCAGTATGCACTGGCTTTGCTCAGGCAGTCTCAGTTACTATAGCCGCAACTACTTCTTAGGCTGCGGGAGGCACTCAGACTCCCGCCGCTCGCACACCTAAGCAGGTCGTGCAGGGACTTCAAACACCGGGGGCATATCCAGCCCAGCTGGTTCCAGCAACTCAAGACTATGTAGCTCCTTCTATGCCAGAGGACGAGCAGTGTAGGTTGGAGAGATTTGGTAGACTTCAGCCTCCGACTTTCAGTGGTGCATAGGGCGAGGATGCCTAGGTTTTCTTGGACAACGTCCAGAGGATTCTTCGCACAGCGGGTATTCTAGAGACCAGCGAGATCGCTTTCACTACTTTTCAGTTTTTTGTGGCTACCTTCACTTGGTGGGAGGCATATGAGAAGTGTAGGCCTGTTGGTGTAGCACCCCTTACCTGGCACCAGTTCTCCGTTCTCATTCTGGAGAAGTATGTGCCGAAGTCTCGCAGAGAAGAGCTACGTAGGCAGTTTGAGAGGTTGCGTTAGGGAGAGATGATTGTGACGCAATATAAGATGAGGTTCTCCGAGTTAGCTCGTCATGCTATTTGGTTGGTTCTGATAGATAGAGAGAGGATTAGGAGGTTTGTGTATGGCCTCACTTATTATCTTCGTATTCTCATGACCAATGAGAGGGTGTCTGGTGCTACTTTTGAGGAGGTTGTGGACATTGCTCGTGAGATTGAGTCAGTTCGTCACCATGAGCGAGATGAGAGGGAGGCCAAGAGGCCATCCATTCAGGCATGCTCAGCCATTTCGCTCGGGTTATCGTGGGGCGTTATTGCGTCATGGTTCTCACACTTCTCACCAAGACTTGCATGAGTCTAATCCCAGACTCCATATTTGCATGAGGCTAAGCACTGCCTTCTCTTTGCATCAGGTTAAGCTCTACCTTTATATTAGCATAAGGCTAAGCATTTCCTTCCATTTGCATGGACTAAGCCCTGTCCCGAATTTTGCATGAGGTTAAGCTCTACCTCCATACTTGCGTAAGGCTTAGCACTGCCTTCCTTTTTCACGAGTCTAATATCTTACTCGCTACTTGCATGAGTCTAAATCCTTGACTCCTTACTTGCATAAGTCTAAGCCCCGACTCCATATTTCCATGAGGTTAATCCTTGCCTCCATATTTGCATGAGTCTAGTCCTTGACTCCATATTTGCACGAGGCTAATCCTTGCCTCCTCACTTGCATAAGGCTAATCCTTACCTCCCCACTTGCACGGGACTAAGCACTGTCCCGTTTTTCCACATATATCGTTCTATTTCTGCTACTATCTACTTACTTTCCAATCAGGCTAAGCTCTGCCCTCCACTTTGCAAGACTAAGCATCGTCTTGTTACATCATATTATTGTATATCATGGGCTGAAAAATCGCCAATTTGTCCAATAGTGTCATAGTCTAAAGGCACCATCCTCATAGCCGGAAGACACCATGCCATGGCCTGAGTATCTCTCAAATTTTCATATCATTATTCAAAGGCGTCATGGTTCGGAGGCACCATTTTCATGGCCCGAGAATACCATTTCATGGCTTGCGAATCCTTCATTAAACAATTCATGGCCCAGGACGTCATGGTCCAAGGACATCATTTTTAATCATCCGAAGAAAACCTTCATTGTCCAAAGGGAATCTGCATCATGTTTAAATTTTCACAAATACGTTTGTAGCATCTCTTATCTGCCGATAACCAGTAAGCAATCACTATCCTAGTAGGAGAGATCTCGCTCCAGTTCCCTCCAACTGTCCCAAACCTCAACCGCTTATCAAAGCCGCTTCCATATCTCGTGTATGTTCTTGCAGTAGTGTCATCAGCATACTCCGCAGGTGAATCCGGAACTATTACATGGCATGATTCCTGTAAAAATAGGGATATGTAGGAAATTCGAAAACCAGAGTTTGGCCTCCGTATTTTGAAACATCCCATACGGTCAAAATTGGCCATCATTTCTTTACCCGAAAACTCTTTCATCCTTCCCTGGTAAAGAGGGGCAGCTGTTGATACCCAATTTTTTTCTATATAATTTTAATATGCATAAGTACCTTCAAAATAGCATATATATGCATATATAAGCATGCACAAGGTTTTTATAATTTTTCCCATAATTTTAAGGATTTAACTTGATTTATTTTCTCCCTTTTATTCATAAAATCCCCAATAATTATTTTAAAAATTATTGTTATGATGATTTATTCATTTAATCTCTATACTTATGCCAAAATATGGCTAATATATTTTTATGCATTTTTATAATTACATTTAGTATTTTTCTAGCTAAATTGCATATAATTGCAATGTTAGCCCATTTTAATGTATAATTATATTTTTATGTGTAAAATTGGCCCCTAAATTTTAAAATGATAGTTACATATTTTAAATCATTTTGGTATAGAAATTATTTTTGGAAAACTATTCATTATAATTAAAGTAGGGAAAATTGGCTATTTAACTTATAGCCAGATTCGGCTTTCGATTTTAGCCAAATTGGACCCAATCCCCAGCCAATTTCAGAGTAAAATACCCAACCCAGGCCCCAATTACTCCTACCCGACCCAAATCCTCATTAAATCCCGGTCGTTGATCTTTTCATTTGCCCTTTCCTTTTTTAACTCTAAACAACCCCCAACCCTAATCACTCTTCCAAACACGGCGCCTTTGAATCCTCTAGACTTATCTCTTCTCTCATCTTACCCTAGCCTTCTTCAACCACTGCCTCCCTATCCGTCCATCTCCAGCGACTATCTTTCAACCCCAAGCCTCCAATGGTCCCTCCATCACCTTGCTCATCATCTCTGAGGCCTTCAAGGGCCCCGGGCCATGCCGATTTGTATCTAGGGTTTTTGGTTTGGTTGTTCATGGCTTTTCCGGTGTGATTTTGGGCAAAATCACACCATATATGTTACGATCTTTGAAGTTTATAGCAGGTTCTTCTGTTTCCATTTGGGTTTCCTTTGAAACCTTGACTTTCATTTGTATCTCTCAGATCTGTGCTTTTCTTAACGGTTTAAGCCTGTTTCTTTCTATGTTTTACACTATTCTCAAACTTCTTTTAAAAAATGATCAACTTTAAACCATTTTACTTCCTTTAAAAATTAGCGTTTCTTGGAGTTTCTTCTACACTTGTTTAAACCGATTTTTCTTTATGTTTAAACCTTTTTCTCGCATATCTTGACTGATTTTGTGTTCTTAATGCTTTTTGAACTCGACTCTGTTAAAAGCCCTAATTTCTTAGATCTTCTTTGTTTTGTTCTGTGTGTTAGCATGACTACTTGATTTTTGTTAAGTTTTTGTGGTTACAATGCTTCGAATGGGTTTTCTACTAAGTCTTTAGCCTACTTGTATCACCTATGTGTGATTGTATTCATCTTGATTGTTCATCTCTTGCTTCTTTCTGTCGATATGTGCTGACCTTGCCTATTTCTACGTCTGTTTGTTCTTCTCTATTTATGTGTTAATATATACAATCATTACTCCCTCTTTATTGATTCTGATTTCCTTAATTAATGGTTTGATTGAAAGATTTTCTTTTAAAGCCCTAAAATTCTACCTCGTTTGTTTAAATTGCCTAATTCCCTACCTTATTTGTTGTTGTATTTTATTTTGACTGAATCCTTTCCTTAATTGGAATTTGTTGAACTTAGTCCTAATTGACTACTCTATGCTTACAGAATTTTGATCCTTTCCCTATTAATCCTGTACTGATCTTTCTTGCCTTATATACTAGTTCTTACCTTTTGAGTTAACTCCCTTAACTTATGGAGTACTTGCCTTGATTTCTGACTGACTGATTATGAGTTCCTTAATTACCATGCTACTATGATTCTTACCTTATTTTACTACCTGTTTTCAACTATAAATACTCTAGTCTTTCATTAGTATAAACACGCACAGTTGGTTTCAAAAACTATCTCTCTTACTAAAACTCTATGCTCTCTCTCTTGTTCTATCTACTACTGTTAGCAGGCTACAAGCTAAGGCTAACCATTTGTGCTCTCTTGTTCATTCATTCTGCTTACTCTCCTTTTCACTGGTATGTCCTAGTTTCAATTTAAAGTTCCAACAACAACATTCTTCTCCTATTGTTTCAGTTTCTCTTGTTTCTGGTTTGCTTCTATTTGTGGTTCTGTTGTGAAATTTTTAGTTAAGAGTTACATTATTAGCATGTCATTATGTCTTCCCTTCCTTTAGTTTATTAAATTCCCCTTATGTGTGATCTGACCATGTCTTACCATTTATCTCCTACTTGTTCTGTACTTACCATTTTATATCCCATGGATCCCAAAATCCCTATCACCCCTCTATGTGTTTGTGTTCTTCATGACTGGTTCTGTAACTATGCCAGTGTCACCTGTTTCTGAGCATGTCTAAACTAGTCCTAAAACCTTTGTTGGGTTATGTGTTTGCAGCCAAATGTTCTATGTGTCCCAAACCCCTTGACCCATGTGTGACTATTTAATTCACTTGGTTCTGTGTACTAGCTGTGTATGATCCCATCCTAAAGTGTTTGAACTTTGTTGACTACTTCAATCTCTTTTTCAAACAATCTTTGTTGCTTTACTGAATGACTTTCATAAGGACTTTTGTTAAATAAAGTCTTACTAAAACTCTTTCAACTTGTGTCCTTCACTTTCACTTTACTCTTAGTCAATAAGTTATACACCCTCTAGTATGTGTACTGCCTTGGGATCCTTTTGAGAGCCCTCTGAACTCTGGCATACTGAGGCTGGCCTTTCCACATTGCACTTGTTCAATTCTTTGGTTACTAAGTCTAGCTGGAAGCATTGCCCGGGGTCGTTGAGACCCTTAGGGAACTTTGATGCACCTAGAATCTGATTTGTCTATGGAACTGAGGCTTATGAGACCATTGGAGGCTTTGGGAAAATCTGGGCCTAATTGACGGCTACCTATAGAATAGCTTCTTGATTTTCTATTTCTACTTATTTAATTCATTCTTTGGCCTGTAATAATTTGTAAACAGATATTTGGGGTATTTAGTAAAAGGGATGGGTAGATGTATACTTTATGGGGTAATACGGGTAGAAATCCTGCTTTTAGGACATTTTTTTCAAATCTGATTGCTTTGTCTAAATAGAAAACATGCTAATAGGTTTTACTCCTTAATCTGTTTGCTTTGACTAATAGAAATCATGTCCATATGATTTCATTTTTTAGTTTGTTTGTATCAAGTAGAAACCATGTCTATAAGGTTTTGCATTCTGACATGTTAGAAACCATGTTTATAGGTTCCAAACAATCATGTCTTAAATTAGTTCAATAATAAATGCCATGCCTATAAGACTCAATTCCGATTCAATTATAATGAGTATTTATGTATGTTGTTGCAAATTGATTAAAATAAGTAATCCACCTAGATATCATGCCTATAGGGATGTCTACTCGCAATACTGTCTGATAATTTAATTTAGTCTAACAAATCAACTTTATTACGCCTAGTTCATTTTTAAATCGGTCTTATTAAGTATTAAGCGTTTTTTGAAACAAGCTCGTTCAAATTGCCTCAACCTCATTAGATATCATGCCTATAGTTATTAAAGTAGTCTATTTCAAAATCTGTTTATTTTCTACATTAACATAGACACTAGTATTCTGCATATAGGCATTTTCAACAATCTCTATCGCTTAACGTTTCTGATTCTAACAGGCTTTTAAAAAAAGTCCCTAGGCAACTACTAGGGTATAATTTCTGAGTCTAAAAATGGTTTTGGTTGTTTCTGCATATTTATTTAGATATCCTGCTTTAGGACATTGTATAATAAAGACCTTAATTGTGTTTGAGTCGTGCTGCTTATGTGTTTATTTGAGGAGGAAACTCTGAGCCTCTTAATTGCTCCCATTACGTGAAAGTCCTAACTGTTTTGACTGTCGCCTTAGAATGTTCACCTTTCTAAACCTTAGAGGTACGTCTAGAAATACCTATAGGTAGAGGTCCTAACTCCCTCCAGGATTATTAAGAAGGGGCGGGTAGCAGCACACAATAGGAACCATTGACCAAACACTCTCTTTGCAAGACCAATAAGGGGATATGAAGGGTAGACATGGGATATGACGACTACTTATTAATGTAATATGTAGCCCCTCATTGAGCAGTGTTTACCGGACATTGCGTGGGGTGATCCTATAGGATAACCAACCTAGGACCCATCCTTGCCCAAATCCTCTTTTTATTTAAACCTTTGTTTTACAACTTGCCCAAAACCTTATTTTGTTACTTGAGTTATCTAACGTGCTTTACTTGCAATTTATTTGATTTGACTATTTATATGGACTAATTTGTGAATATAAGTTTGGTCGGGACCCATAGTTGTGGACCAAGAGGGGTTCCTAACACCTTCCCCTCGAGGTTACTTCGAGCCCTTACCCTAATCTCTGGTAATGCAAACCAACCCAAGAGTTAATCGCTCTATGTTCCCTAATGCACCATAATCCATTAGGTGGAGACTCTTCAAATACCCAATTCCCAAAAGGAAATGAGTCATTACACCCCGTGAATGTCGAAACCTGGACCTCTTTCCCCGTCAAAAAATGGAGGGAAAAAGGGGGCGCGACAATCGTTAGTTACTTTTCAATTTCATTCTCAAAAGTCACTCAAAAATCATATTTTAATCATTAGTAACGTGATTATCTTGTAGAAGTATAAATCTTCCACAGTTCAATGAAGATTTTTAGAATTTTAGCAATGTAAAATCTTGCGGTTCTAAGGGAGTACGTTGTAACCTTTTTCAGGAACATCATACGGATTTTTCCCTACTCCAGGTATGTTAAGGTTAAGCTCTTCCTTCATTTTGGCATGATCTTGTCATTACACAAGTTTGATAACGAAGCTTAAAGAAAAATTCATGTCCCGAAATTTACGTATATTTTGCTAGCCTCGCAAGTTACAATATTCTCTTTATCGGGACTTCATATTCATTTGAGTATTTCATTCTTCTAGTCAAGAGAGAAAAAAGTTTATATATACAGTATTAAAGTATTTTCATTACTATTGAGCTATAATCGATGGGCAGGCCCCTATTGGGCAACCTCTAATCAGATGGTAAGTTATATACATAGCCTACTGTGGCCGAGCGCTTATGAGCGAGCCCAGTTGGTCGAGATACAGAGCCTAGTATGGTCAAGCGCCTATGAGCGAGCCTACTACGGCAGAGCAGTTATATATATACCGAGCCTTATAGGGCCGGACAACTATTTTACTTACTATATTGAGAGAGTTGAGTCAGTATCAGTAGGTAAACATATCTTTAGATTATCTTTGACTTCCAACTACTTGCAGTTATTATATTATCAGTTCTGTTTCAGTTTTCAGTGTATTTCTTTACATACGCAGTACATTATTTCGTACTGACGTCCCTTTTCTGGGGGCACTACATTTCATGCGTTCAGGTCAGACAAACAGACGAGTAGGACTCTTCAATAAGTGTTGCCCGAGTTCAGCTTGATCGGTAAGCTCCATGCCTTTCAGAGTTTTCAGGTCTAGAGCCTTATGTACATCTTGTATATATATGTTATGAGTAGGTCAGGATGTTGTTCCGATCATAGTATATCCATCAGTAGAGGCTTGCAGACTTATCTTGTCAGTTAGTGCAATATGTTGGGCTTACAGGCCTTGTATGTATATTTGGTTGGTTGATCAGCTGTAATAGTTATGACGGCCTTGTCGGCCCAGTTTTTTATAGACATTTAGTCAGCATTAGCAATTGTCTTGCAATGTGGCCCATGACCAAAGTATGACATCATATGTTCAGAGTCCCTTAGCTGCAAGTTTGTATGCAAGGATAGGTGAGGCATTGGGTGCCGATCTCGCCCCCTAGGTTCAGAGCATGACAAAAGTGGTATCAGAGTAGTTCTATCCTAGGGAGTCTACAAGCCATGTCTAGTAGAGTCTTTTTATGGGTGTGTCGCGCACCACACTTATAAGCAGGAGTCTACAAGGTATTTAGGATTGTCACTCTTTCTTCTTACTCTAAATCCTATGGTAGATCTCACTTATATGAATTCAAACTCCAAAGAAAAATTCGTAATAAGACATTACCTACATCCGGAATGAAGGTTGGAAAGAGAGATAGTTGTGGATGAGCTGAGTCAGGGGAATTGCATTTTTGTATAATGCCTATGTTAAGTAAATGTGAGGTCTTTAGGTATACTGAAAGGTGTAAGCTTCCTGATAAGAAGCCTTAAGGCAATAATGTCTATCCATATTTATGGTGAAAGACAATGAGAGATTAAGAAGATAAATATATGTTTGAACAAGCAAAAAAAGCAAGATGAAGAAGGGTACGAAGCGCCCAGTTAATGAAGGTTAACAACGTTTATAATTGAGGCAAAGGAACATAAGCTTTTTGAGTTTTATTCAATAGTAACAAAGGTATATACAAATTGGTCACACCCATTCCAGATATGCCCTATGGGGGTGAACAGAATTAGTATAAGAAGATATGATGGATGAATTGTTTGCGTCAGTTGACATTTCCGAAGGATATTGCAAACCTACTAATAAATCTCTTTATGAGACGCCCAGATGGTGCACTTTAGAATAGTATAGCTAGATATGAGTACTATAAAGATAGGAACTGGAAGTCTTGAAGGGATAAATATTACCTTAGTATGGCTCCCATCCCTAGTAGAATGAGAATGATTGGCAACCCGAAGAGCCAATGGATGAATCAAGGTGAGCTAAAAGCAAAAGAATGTCATGTTGAAGTTTTTAAAAGAAAGTGATAGGCAGAAATATTAGTAGGGAAATAAGAAGAGAGATAAGGAAGCATTATGAATAAGGTGTGATACAAGGATAACGACGGTAGGAAAAAAATGATCATAGTAATACAGAGTCTATAGTCAGGTGAAGGGGTGACAAGCCTTGAGATAACAAATGAGTATAGGTCATAAAATTATATCCTCATTTTGATAAATTAGCTCATGACTCCAATGCGACTATCAGAAGGAAAAGTTAGATCCCAAAGTAATAGAAATCAGTATAAACTGGTGAACAAGACAAACTAAAAATAAAGAATTAGGGACTGAGTGATTTGATAATAGTCAACATCATGAGAATTTCATATTGCATTCTAGCAATGATGAAATAGACAACTGAAGAAGATCCATGATGAATTCAGAGAATTGTCACTTAGGAAGATGCTTTCCTAAAGCAAGTAATGTGGGCATAGTTAAGCTTAAGGGACTGTATGTGCTAGTTACACTAAGTGTCACCATTGCGAGTGAGGAATTTTATTATCCTTGGTATAGAAGGATGACTGCAAGGCGATTGAGGGTCATTTATGTTATGAAAGGACATCAAAGATAAAGAGGAAAAAATCCATATGTAGGTCGCCATAGCTCCAAGTCTTAGTACTCCCTTAATTGGGGGGGATATAGAATAATAAAGGAAGAATGCGATAAAAAATGAGAAAGGGATGAGGTTTCACTTATCCAAATGTTATAGATATGCTATGATTCCAGAACTTTATGTAAGCACGACGTAAAAAAAAGAGGAAATAAGGGTTCCTGCATGGGATGTTATTGATAGATAAAGAGCCTAGTCATGACTAGACAAAAAGTTACAGACAAATCAACAAATCATGCAAGATGAATGTAGTAAACCCCAACATGGAGAATTCAGCCTCGTAGTAATGTCATTATAATACTTGAGATATATTCAAATAGGATTCAGGGTAGTTAAAGGTACTGTATGAGTGTTACGGGGATAAAAGAAAGTGCCACTAGGAAGGCAATCAAAATATCAGTTCAGAAGCAACCCTACAAGCTCAAGGGCAGGGAGGTAAGCAACTACGGATAATTATAGGCAAGGAAGGACATCAAAAGTATCGTAATAAGCTTACAACTTTACGAGGATCAAGGGTTCTCCCTAAGTACTACAAGAAAAGACAAGCTGAGAAAATAAGGAAGAAGGCTTCAACTTAAGCACAACGACCTAAAGAGGAAATGATCGTGTAACAACAGTCTCACAAAAACATTATAAGCACTCCAAAAGAAAGGCACATACCGTAACAAATGAACGGGAAGTAAAATTAAAAGTAATATTCGAGATCATATGAGTTGCATGAATACTCTAGCATGTATGGGCATTAAGATAAGCTAAGTATGGATGCAACAAAAGGGGCAGAAAGACCAGGAAAGGTAATAGCTTATGTTGAAAGAAAGCTAAAATGGAATGAAAGAAATTATTCGATCAATGATCCAGAGTTGGTTATGTTATGAAGCACTTAAGGGTTCAGAGTTTTATACATGCAGTATATACAGTCGTAGAAGATTCTGGTATACGTTAAAAGAAAGAATTGAGCCCAGGTCATAAACTAAGGATTAAATTATTAAAGGGTTGTATCATGCATATTTCTCAAGCCCATGAAAGGCTAAACAGGATAACTAATACCATGAACCATAGATCGAAAGATAGCTTAAACCTAAATAAAGGTTGATCAGAGGGAAGAGGAAACTTCAATGTGACATCAACTAAGTAGTCAGAAGTCTGATTATTGAACCCAGAAAAATAGAAACATTGTGATAGAGAACATTGCAGGATATCCCTTAAAATCAGAGGTACGAGAGATATAGTACAACAAACATAGTCTATAACAGCTCTATGATAAAGCCAGTTAAAAAAAGTAACAGCCTCAAAAGAAGTCAGTACGAAGCTCCCACCAGATTATGGGTGCACCAGAGGTGCAAGTATTATAATAAAGCTTTAAGTAATGGATGGGAATTATACCTATGTGGAAGGGAGTACATGAAAGAAATAGAAGATACGATGCAAGATTTTAAGGTAGTAAGGTATAGGTGAACAACGTACAAGATACTCAAATATAGAGAGTTGTGAATAGTCCTTACTTCAAATAGAAGGCTAGAAGTGCGGGGATTCAATATCCAAGAATGATTGCGGCATCGTCAGTGGCATATCTTCTAGTCAATGGTTTCTAGGTATCGGTAGGTCTACTTATGAAAGTAAAGAAGAGTTACAGACGATATGATGTCTCGCTTGATGTTCTAAAATAACACAAGGAAATTCAAGCAAGTTGAAGGAAGATTACGAGTAGTATAAATAGATATATATAGGTCACAAGCTAAAGTATGGTAAAGCGATATGGTTATAGGAAGATAGGAATACGGATAAGAAAGGGCAGTGAGAAGGTGACAAGAATGGATTAGTCCTCAGGATTAGGCCCATGAAAACAAGGGAGCTAATGGCTTCTCTATGTTATAGTAAGCTTAGTATAGCCTGAATGGACTCAAAGGAGTTACTCTTCATAAGTAGCATTTAGAAGAGATGGAATGTTTCCCAAATAGTAGAATAAATGTGTAATTGTGATAGATAAAGGATGACGTTTGGGCCTTCGATTGAGTAATGATTTGAAAAAAAGGGATTCATGAATTGTATGGGATTAAAATACCCACGTAAGAGAATCACCTTGGGATGCTATAGAATACGATTATTGATGTGCAGTATCGCCGCTAAGTGGATCAGGAAAATTACTTCGAATATTACTTGATGTAACGTAAGTCCTAGTAGCAAAGTATTACATAAGAAGTTTCAAGTTATCAGTGGTATATTGTAGATCAATATTTAGGTGAATCAACAATGGATGGACAAAAGTCACAAAGTATGAGATGAGATTAGGCCGTCATTCTAAAGATGAGCAGTAATGAGGAAGTATTAAAGGACTTAAATTTATACATATGGAATAAGCAACGAGAGTAAGCTGGGATTTGGTATCAGACCTCAACAACGATAAATTAAAGTAAGAGTTATGGCAGTAAATTCATACGAATGGCTAAATTAACCTATGCGATAAGATATAGCAATATTCGTGAATTCAACAAAGTGCCGAGCGAAGAACTTTAGTATACTCATAGATGCCCAAAGGGACATCTTATCAGACTCTACATATGAAGCCTAGAGATTGGGCACCTTTACAAGGTCAAAATCATACAGGCTGCATGATGAAAGGTATCAACAGTTACGAGATTGGAAGGATTCCGACTACAAGTTGTGGTGTGAGAAGGAGGTCTAAGGGGGGAATGTCCTAGACTTTGGAATTAGTTACATAACAGATGCCTAGATGGCAAGGGAAGTTCTAAACTATTCGGAAGATATAAGTTATGAAAATAATAAGTGCATCAGTCAACATTCGAGGATGAATGTTCCAAAGGGGGGAATAATGTTACACCTCACAGTATTACGTCGATGTTACCCTCTACATTAATATATTACGATGATGTTATATCCAGCAGTATTACATTACAATGATGTTACGTCTTGTAGTATTACATTAGCTGATGTTACACCTCGCAGTATTAAGTTACGACAGTATTGCACCCAGTAGTATTACATTTTGATGATGTTACACTTCGCAGTAATAAGTTACGACAAAGTTGCACCTTGCAGAGTTTTACATTAAATTTGTCGTAAGGTAATTGATATCAGTCCAAGGAAAAGTTTATTTGGAAATTATAAGGATTATGCTATTTCAAACAAGTGATGAGTAAATTCATGAAGGTGATCGGGGAAGGAAGTCAAAGAAAATGAATTTTCGTCCAAATATATCATGTTGGGAAAAAATATGGCCCGAGCTAAAATACTCGGTATTTATGGACTAGTGCCATATAAGGTACCCCATGGCCATGATAGTAAGGTGTATAAAGTATATTAAAAGTGAGAATCCTTTTATGTATTTGAGATAATTCTTAATTATGCGGGTAATTGATTAATTACCGCGTAGCTTGATATTACCTAATTAAATTAATTGCAAAACTTTGGATAAAGATGGAAGTTTAACGTGGCAGCAAACCCTTGTTAATAAAACGACTATTAGTCATTTTATATGAGGTGGCATCTTAATGCCTTAATGCAAGAGACCTCATACTTTAAAGCATTTGAAAGCCAACCTTGTAAATTCATTTTCAGAAGTTTCAAAACCAAACAAAAAAGAGATGCATTCTTAAACTCTTAGGAAAGCATTATCAGAGGAGGAATCGTTAGTTACTTTTCAATTTCATTCTCAAAAGTCACTCAAGAATCATATTTTTAGTCATTAGTAATGTGATTATCTTGTAGAAGTATAAATCTTTCACAGTTCAACGAAGATTTTTAGAATTTTAGCAACGTAAAATCTTGCGGTTCTAAGTGAGTATGGTGTAACCTTTATCAGGAACATCATACGGATTTTTCCCTACTCCAAGTATATTAAGGCTAAGCTCTTCCTTCATTTTGGCATGATCTTGTCATTACACAAGTTTGATAATGAAGCATAAAGAAAAATTCATATCCCGAAATTTACGTATATTTTGCTAGTCTCGCAAGTTACAATATTCTCTTTATTGGGACTTCATATACATTTGAGTATTTAATTCTTCCAGTCAAGAGAGCAGAGTGTTTATATATACAATATTAAAATAGTTTCATTACTATCGAGTTATAATCGATGGGCAAGCCCTTATTGGGTAACCTCTGATCGGGTGGTAAGTTATATACCAAGCCTACTATGGCCGAGCACTTATGAGAGAGCCCAGTTGGTCGAGATACGGAGCCTAGTATGGCCAAGCGCCTATGAGCGAGCCTACTACGGCAAAGCAGTTATATATGTACCGAGACTTATAGGGCCGTACAACTATTTTACTTACTATATTGAGAGAGTTGAGTCAGTATTAGCAGGTAAGCATATCTCCAGATTATCTTTGACTCCAGTTACATTCAATTGTTATATTATCAGTTCAGTTTTAGCTTCTAGTATATTGCCTTACATACTCAGTACATTATTTCGTACAGACGTCCCTTTTCTGGGGGTACTGCATTTCATTCGTGCGGGTCAGACAGACAGACGAGTGGGCCTCTTCAATAAGTGTTGCCCAAGTTCAGATTGATCGGTAAGCTCCATGCCTTTCGGAGTATCTGGGCCTAAAGCCTTATGTACATCTTGTATATATATGTATATATGTTATGAGTAGGTCGGGGAGCTGTTCCGATCATAGTATATCCATCAGTAGAGGCTTGTAGATATATCATGTCAGTTAGTACAATATGTTTGGCTTGCGGGCTTTGTATGTATATTTGGTTGGTTGGTCAGTTGTAATAGTTATGACGGCCTTGTCGGCCCAGTTTTATATTGACATTTAGTCAGCATTCGCAGTTATCTTGCCATGTGGCCTATGGCCAAAGTATGACATTATATGTTCAGAGTCCCTTAGTTACAAGTTGGTATGCAAAGATAGGTGAGGCATTGGGTTCCAGTCTAGCCACCTCCCCCCAAGGTTCGGGGCGTGACACTCAGCCACCTTGAGAACTTTGGCTTTGATATGCTTGGTAACATCCTCCTTGATTTTCAGGCTCATGTCTAGTTAGAATTTTCTGAGTTTCTATTTTACTGGCAAACACATGGGATTGGTAGGCAGCTTGTGAGCCACTATGGACATGCTCAAACTTGTCATGTCATCATATGACCACGTGAAAATGTCCTTATACTCTATTAGGAACCGAATGTACTCTTCCTTCTCCTTTGGTGACAAGTAAATACTGATACGAGTCTCCTTGACGATCTCGGCATCTCCCAAATTTACTGCCTTGGTCTCATCCATATTGGACTTAGGATTGTTCTCAAAATTTTCAACCTCCTTGACAATTTCCTCAAGTATCTCATCTTCTTCCTCTGAATCACTATTCTCATGTTGTGTTGCCTCATTACATGTCACAGTCACTGGTTCATTGGAAAAGTAATAATAACACTGTAGAAAGGAAAATTGTAAAGATAGTAGTAAATAATAAAGAGCAAATGCATTTGATTAAAACTGAAAAATCGTCCAGACAAAGTATGGCTCGATGAATCGAGCATTTAATTTGAAACAAGTAAAGCTTAAAACAAATTACGGGAAATCTTAAATGCCTAGAATGGCTATAGAAGTAGATTCTGCCAAGCTGGTTCTTTTTATTATTATTTTCTTATTTTCATAACTTATTGTAAATTGCCTATCTTCTAATTTATATGGTTTGACTTTTTCTAACCATTTTATTCCTAGTGTAATGTTTTTATCTCCTGATATATTTTAAAATTTATTAATATTGGTATTCCTCGAATAATTAATTCCTTTTCAGTTGTTTCTTTATTTTTTCTTAATGCTTTTGGTAATTCTGAATTTTGTTGTTCTATCGTCACTATCTCTTGTTCTGGTATCAGTTCTCTTATAACATAATTCTCTTCTTGTCCTGTATTTATTAATATTAAATATTTTCTTTGGTCCAATTATTCCTGTTATATAATAATGGTGTGGGTTTATTTTTTCTATTTTTTGTTCTATTAATTTTTGTGGAGTTATGTAATCTATTCTTCTTGATGTACTTATTCTTGATGATGTCTCTGGTATTTCATTACTTGTTCGTTTTGACGTGCTTAATCTTTATTTTACTATTTCTAAATCTTCTTCTATATCCATTTCCTTATAACTATAATCATTGTTGTCTATAACTGATACTATTCTTTCGAATGGATTTTCTATTTTATTTTATTTATTTTTAGCTGTTATCTTATGTTTTGTTGTTAAGACATATAGATTTTTACATCTTGCTGTGAATATCTTACTTCCTGGTGCTAGTTCTATTCCAGACATTTTCCAGTATAGCACTAATGATTTATCTATATTTTTATCATCTATTGCCACTGAATAGTTGGCACTTATTATGAATTTGAATTTTTGGTATATTAAGTTACCTCTTACTGCACTTATTATACTTTTTTCTATAGGTTGTACAATTCTATCGTCTGCCAAGTATATTTCTATAGGGGTATCTATTCCCTCTCTAAAACATGCTTTTATTAGTATCTCTGTTCCTCCTAAGTGTACGTATTTTATTGGGTTTTTTGCTTTTATATCTTGTATTTCTTTATTTAATAGTTTTTTATTTAATATTGGTATTCTTGCTTTACCTTTAATGTATTTACAGTCTATTATATGTTCGCTTTGGCTTACTACATAGTATTCTTCTTTTTGTCTTTTGAACCAATTTTTTAGTGTTGGTACTTCTAGTATTTTGTCTATGCTTAGATCCAACTCTATACTCTGTGTTTTCTCTCCATAACTGGTATGTCCTAATTCAATTTCAAGTCCAAAACCCTATGTGTTCTGTTACTACTTTAGTTCATTGATTTCCAGTTTTGTTCTTGCTTGCTATTTGGCTGTTCAACGTGTAACTAGCATGTCTGAATCATTGTTTCACCTAGCATGCCTAAACTACACTGGTTAATCCCTAACATGTATGAATGTTGCCCTATTTAACTTGTAATTAGTATGTCTAAGGATCTGCCTATTGCTTTATCTAGCAAGCCTCAACCTGAGTTGTCCTATGTAAGTCAGCATGTTTTGAACAACCTGTTTACTTAGACTTTAGTTTAATCTGTTTTGGCAAGTTGTCTAATATCTCTAAGTAACTTTGTTTCTATGTTTAATTTGTCAAGTGTAGTATGTTTCCAATTGGTTGTTCTGTGATTCATGCTCTATGTCTCTACTTTCAAGTTGTATGACTAATTCCTTAATCATATAAAACTTTAGAAAAGCTTCTGTGCTCCTGTTGTTATGTGCTTCACTATGACATTGATGTGTTCTGTACGTCCCCAATTCTCAATACCCCTGTATGAATTCTGTTATTAAGTGATGCTGGACCTATTTGTTTTGTAGCCAGCCTGTGTGCTTGCTGATGTTTTGTAAAATATTTACATTGTTTTCAAACTGTTTTACTATTGATCAGTCCTTATTTTGCAAAAACTTCTTTACTTGTTGAATCAATCAAGTACTATTTTCTTGACAAAACCTTTTCAAAACTATGTCAAGCACTATCACTTTGCTCCTAAGTCCCTAGGTTCTGCCTCCTTCAGTGTGTGTACTGCCTTGGGATCCTTCTGAGATCCCTTTAAACTCTGTCACACTGAGGCTGGCCCTTTCACACTGCACTTACTCAATTCCTGTTATGGAAAGTCTAGGTCTAAGCACTGCTCGAGATCCTAGAGATCCTTAGGGAACTCTGATGCATCTAGACAATGATATTGTCTATGGAATTTGTCATTTGAGGCTATTGGAGGCTTGGAAAAATCATTTAGGCCTGTGTAAGGCTCCCTATAATGTAATTTCTTCTTTTATTTTATCTATTTATGTAATTAATTCATATGGTTTGTAATAATTATTTGTAAATGAATATTGGGATGATTGGTGAAAAGGGGTGGGTAGTTACATATTTGTGGGGTAATAAGGGTAGAAACCATGCCTATAGGATTTTATACTTGTTTTATTTGCCTTACCATGCTAGAAATCATACCTATAAGGTTTAAGTTGTTCCAATAATAGAAATCATGTCAATAGGTTTAAAAATCAACTTCATAAGTAGATACCATACTCATAGAATGTGATCAGGTTCAGTTTCTGTAACAGCGGGTATTTACATTTGTTTTCATCAGATATCATGCCTATAAGTTTCTAACATCAGTTCTTAACAATTAGATATCATGCCTGTATGAATTAAAAAATCAGAAATTCTGCCTATAGAATGAAAATCAATAAGTCAGTTCAATTCATGTTAGTTTACTTCGAAACTGGCCTTATCAATGGTTTGTTTTCCTTAAATGAATTCTTTCAAATACTGCCTTCACTGTCACTGAAAGAGTCCATTTTAAAAATTGTTCATTGCTTTACTATATCAACGTAGTTATCATGCTCTTAGGACATTACTATTCTGCGTTTAGGCAAGCCTATAGGTCAATTTTAAATTTTGTAACTCTGAAACTCTTTTTGCTGCTTAAAGTTGTTCAAATTTAACAGGCTTAAAATCAGTAGGCAAACTAATTGGGCCATTACTTCTGAGTTTATAAAATAAAATGCTTATCTTCTATGTTTTGATATTCACTTAGACATCATGCGTTAAGATCCTGTTTAATAATATTACCCATATTTGTGTTTGAGTCGTGCTGTTACATGCCTTATCTGTGGAGGTAAAACTGAGCCTCTTATTTGCTCCTTTTTGCTTTTATTCGCTAAGAGTCCTATGTGTTCTTGCTTGTCACTTTAGTATTTTCTCCTTTAAACCTTAGGGGTCCGTCTAGAACTGCCTAGAGGTAGAAGGGATGAGTACACGCAATAGAAATTGCTAACCAACATTCGCTTTAATAACCGCTAAGGGGTGGGAAGGACAGATAAGTATATGATGACTACGCGCTAATGTCACGTGTAGCCCCTCATTGAGGAGTGTTTACCGGACATTGTGTGGGGTGATCCTATAAGATAACCAACCTAGGACCCCGCCTTTCCCAAATTCCTTTTGTTTAAAACATTGTTTTATATGTACACAACTTGTTCAAGTCCTTTGTCTTATTATTTGAGTCATATAATGTACAACGTGCTTTATCTGCAATTATTTGTTTCAAGTACTTATTCGTTAAAAGACTAATTCATAAATATAAGTTCGGTCGGGTCCTAGAGTTCTGGACCGAGAGGGGTGCCTAACACCTTTCCCTCAAGGTTATTTCGAGCTCTTTCCCTAAATCTCTGGTAATGCAAACCAATCCAAGAATTAATCGCTCTAGGTGCCCTAATGCACCTTAATCCATTAGGTGGCGACTCTTCAAATACCCAATTCACAAAAGGAAATGAGTTACTACCCCCCATGTAATGTCGAAACTCGGACCTCTTTCATCGGAGGGAAAAAGGGGGTGGGACAGTATGGCGACTATAATGGGGATACCTTTAGGCTCTTACCATAATAAACTTATTCTTATGAATTAGTCCAAACATGCTTTATCCCATACCCTTTCCCTTTGTTTTAATTTAACTGTCTGTTTTCTTTTAAGCATTTATGATTCTTTATCCTTGAAACTGACTTGTCTTTTTGTCTCTTTTTCCTGTAATAGTCTTTCAATTATTTAAATACCGTATTTATTTTTCCTACTTGCAAATACTTGAACATGTTATTAATTGCAGCATAAACATGCTCCACATCATATTCCACTCGTGCGTATAAAATCCTATAGCAATGCTTAAATGAGTGGTTGCGCTCTTCCTATTTATTAGCCTTAAATTCGGAAAGGCTTATATGCGGTAAAACCAGTCAGTCAATGGTGTAGTCGACGGTTCCGTGCCTTCCCCCTTGAGTTGTCCGCTTGAGGGTACCAGTCTAAAACCCTATAGTAGCCTTACTCTGGTCAAAATTGTGCATGCTTCATGGTCAAGACCTAGTTGGATCAGTTATGTTGTCCACATAATGATCCTTTAAGATGAGCCTTATCCAAAGTCCACCGAGGTTTCCATAATCCCAACGGACACAACCACATTCTATGCATTAATTTGGAGAACTAATTACCAATATGCTAGATCATAAATGTATAAATAGTCGAGTCTGTTGGGGGTAAGGCGTAACCCTTTTTTTTTGGCAAAAAATGAGGCATGAGGTCCCTTGATTCGGTATGGTTAGCAACATCCCACCATTGCTACTAGATTGGTGGGAGGACCTTTCCTCAAGTGACAAAAAATATGTGGGAAAGTACCTGGGTAACTTGCTTTCCTTGCTAGATATTAAGCCAAACAACACATTGATCGAGGCTTCCACTTTATTCTGGGATAGTGAAAGGGCTGTGTTTCATTTCGTCGACATAGAAATGACACCGCTTATAGAAGAAATTGGAGGTCTTGCGGGGTCGACTTGGGATAGTCCCAGGTTATTGGTACCAGAAAATAGTACTTGTAGGGGATTTTTAAAGATGATGGGATGAAGAATAATGTCGACCTAGTGTGCTTGAAGGAATATTACATACCTTTTGAATACCTATATGAGAGGTATGGCCATAGCAAGTCTTTCCATACCTACCATGATGAGATCTCTCTCACTTCTCTAGGTCACATCCACCGCAGAGTATTCGTATTCATTGTATGCTTCTTAGGCCTGGTAGTGTTCCCAATGAATAATGGAAGAATCCACACTAGGTTGGCCATGGTCGCCAAGAATTTTATGAAAGGTATTAATGGACAGACATATACCATAGTCCTCATGATCATAGCCGACATCTATAGGGCTCTAGAACGCTGTCAAAGAGGGGTCAAGCATTCCGAGGGCTGTAACTTGTTGCTGCAATTATGGTTGTTGGAGCATTTCCAAAAGGGTCACTATCGCCAAGAATTTCCGCGGAGGGCTTAGAACGACCATATTTCCTTCCATCACCCCAAGCGGATGACTTACATTCCAGACAGATTTACTCAGCTAGAAAGTACCAAAGAATGGGTAGAGTTCTTCGACAATCTGACCGAGGAACAGGTGCAATGGATGATTTAATGGTTCCCAACAGACGAATTCATCATCAGATCCAGGGATACTCTGCACTTGGTGTTGATAGGGTTGAGAGGGATATACCCATATGTCCCTATCTGACTCATGAGGCAAGCAGGTAGGAAACAGGTTGTACTAAGGGTTGTCAAGATGAGTCATTTAAGGGCAGAATTTCAAGACGATGACATCCCTTACAAGTGCCAAGCTCAGTACATGTGGCACTATAAAATCATTGTGGAGAAGAACACCATTGAGCCAGACAGGTATTATGCAGGGTGCGAGCCTCTCTACCCAGCATGGTTAGAGGACAATCTGAAAGAAATGGTGACACTAGGGGCCGATCGAGGAATAGAATCATAGATGAAGAAACTGAAGCTCAAGTCAAATACAACATGCTGCACAAGAGGGTCCATGACTCTTAGAATGAGCACCGGGAAATACATAAGATGAATGTGAGGTTGATCAAGGAATGGAAAGAAATGGCAGTCACTTCCAACAAAAAACTGGAATATCTGGAGCGAGGAATAGGAGAGCTTGAAGGTAAAGTCATAAAGAGGATTGAAAATTGTCAAAACGCTGAAGGAGCTGAAGGAGGACATATGGCAAGAGCCTACTTCCTGATAGGGCTGCGCGAGCTGGGGGATCTATATGATGGAGTCAGGAAGAACCAATCTGGGGAAGGTCCTTCTGGGACCAAATAGGCTAGATTTATTTGCTTTCCTAAAATATAATAAGGCCAATTGCCAGTAATGGCTTATTTTTATTGTCTTAGTGTCGTTTGGGATTCGTCTATTTTTATATTATGAAATGAAACATTTATTGGCATTAAAAGTTTTCCAAATTTATTTATCACTAGGCCTACCTTGGGCACAATGAGGTTCCCAAAGTAGGACACAAATTTACATTTTTGCAATATTTGTTTAAATACTGCAAACATTTCAGGATCTTTGCTGACTTGTTACCTTTTTATTTTTGCTTATTTATATTATTCCCATCCCCTTAGGTTGCTTCACTCATTCTAGCCTCATCAGCGTATCATACCATATCTAGAGGCCCTCCACCTCCTCCTCCTCCAAGCAACATAGAGGGCAGAGGAAAAGCAAAAATGGACGACTTAAGTGGTATACAAAAGGAGAATATTGAGAATGCATAGACCTTAGATGGCCGTAGTACTCCAACCCCAAATGATCTAGTCTTGAGGCTGGAACAAAAGATACTGGAACTGCAAGGAAAACTTAAGCAGGTTCGCAACTTGGAAAACCTGTCACTCACCTTAAATGTCCCTGACATCCACCAAGAAAACACAAAGAACCCAGCACCTCCTCAGAATACACAAAACCAAAATCCTCCCGTGCCAAATCAATACACAACTCCACCCAAAAATTTCAACCCACTGCCAACTCCGCCACAACATCACCATCAACCAATTCAGTACCCACCAACCACCACTTACCACACTCCCCAAAACACACCACAACCCATTCTCAATCCCCAAAACTTCACCATTGAGCATCATAACACCCAAATCCCTAGCAACCATCAAAGCAACCCTATATATGTGGAACGTATACCTCACTCAACCCAACCAATCTTCTATACACCGGAATCCTCCGAGAAGGACCTGCTCATTAAAAACATGGCTGAAGAACTCAAGAAGTTAACAAGCCGAGTTCAAGGTGTTGAAGGCGACAGAGGAATAAAAGGTTTAAACTATGAAGACCTGCGCATACAACCAGATGTGGAACTGCCTGAGAGGTACAAAACTCCCAAGTTTGAGATGTTCGACGGCACGGGTGATCCCAGGGCTAATCAAAAGACCTATTGTGACAAGCTTGTCTGGGTCGGGAAAGATGAAAAGATCTGGATGAAGCTCTTTATGAGGAGTCTTATTGGGGGTGCTTTGTCTTGGTATATCAGCCAAGACCAATTTTGAGAGTGTAGTCTGATGTTGTAAAAAGCGGAATTAACTTGATATATTCGTAGTTGATCATTAATCTGAATATAAGTCTAGTTCATATAAATCTAAGATATCTATTTTTTCTGATAAAATTAGTTCTACATATCCTTATTCCATTATGTTAATTATTTCAAAAGAAATTAAAATATCATAAATATTTCTCCTAATGTCGTTATTAAGTTGGTTCAAGGTATATAACATGAGTATTTTGTAATCATTATTGTCATCTAGTAAATAAGTGGGGTTGTTCATAAGATATTTTTATTAGAAAGAACACTTATAGGAACGGTAAAACTATGGTTACAAAATTTAACAAGTGAAAGCTTAGATACATTAAGAAGTAATAAAAAACTAGATGGTACAGCTGCAACAACAGTTACAGATATATTGAATAAATATGAAATAGCAATAAGAAATAAATTTAGTAGTATGACAACAGAAGTAGAAGAACAAAATAAAGAAAAGACTACAAATAGAAACTTAATGACAAAATTAGCAATATGTAATATGTGTTATATAGACGAATATACTTGTGCATTTAGAAGCTATTATTATAAAGGAACATATAGTCCGGATGAAAGTAAGGAAATAAGAAAATTATATTTTACCAAATTACCAGAACCGTTTAGCTCAAAAATAATAAAAAATTGGAATAAAGCAGAACTAGCAGATACTCTAGGAGCTCGAATAAAATTTCTACAAAACTGGTTCATAGAGTTATGTGAAAAATATAAAGAAAATATCAAAATGGATAAAATATTAGTAAAAAATTTGGCATGCTGCAAAAATAGAATAGCACCCCAATTTGTCTGCACAAATAAATATTACAAAAAAGACGGAAAGAGAAAAAGATATAAATCCAAATATAAGTATAAGAAACCAAGAGGAAGATATTATGTAAAAAATTACAAACATAAAAAAACATATAGAAAAAAGAAAAAACTAACCGAATGTACTTGTTACAATTGTGGAAAGCTAGGACACTTAGCTAAAGATTGCAGATTACCAATAAACCCAAAGAAAAAATAAATTACCGAAATAATGATAGACAATGATAAATATACACAAATAGAGTATGTAGATTATGAATTAGGCAGTGAAGACAGCATATATGAGATATCAGAAAACGAGTTCTCAGAAAATGAAAAGGATATAAATAATAATGAAATAGAAGAATCAGACGAAGATAATTATGACTGAAAAAGATATACAAATTATACAACAAGAAGAACACCAAGATGAACAATCTTCAGAACAGAAAATAATATTTGACACCACTATATTTGAACAAATAAAAGGAAAAGAATTGGATCTAAGCATAGACAAAATACTAGAAGTACCAACAATAAAAAATTGGTTCAAAAGACAAAAAGAAGAATACTATGTAGTAAGCCAAAGAGAACATATAATAGACTGTAAATACATTAAAGGTAAAACAAGAATACCAATATTAAATAAAAAACTATTAAATAAAGAAATACAAGATATAAAAGCAAAAAATCCAATAAAATACGTACACTTAGGAGGAACAGAGATACTAATAAAAGCATGTTTTAGAGAAGGAATAGATACCCCTGTAGAAATATACTTGGCAGACGATAGAATTGTACAACCTATAGAAAAAAGTATAATAAGTGCAGTTAGAGGTAACTTAATATACCAAAAATTCAAATTCATAATAAGTGCCAACTATTCAGTGGCAATAGATGATAAAAATATAGATAAATCATTAGTGCTATACTGGAAAATGTCTGGAATAGAACTAGCACCAGGAAGTAAGATATTCACAGCAAGATGTAAAAATCTATATGTCTTAACAACAAAACATAAGATAACAGCTAAAAATAAATAAAATAAAAATAGAAAATCTATTCGAAAGAGTAGTATCAGTTATAGACAACAATGATTATAGTTATAAGGAAATGGATATACAAGAAGATTTAGAAATAGTAAAAGAAAGATTAAGCACGTCAAAACGAACAAGTAATGAAATACCAGAGACATCATCAAGAATAGGTACATCAAGAAGAGTAGATTACATAACTCCATAAAAATTAATAGAACAAAAAATAGAAGAAATAAACCCACATCATTATTATATAACGGGAATAATGGACCAAAGAAAATATTTAATATTAATAAATACAGGACAAGAAGAGAATTATGTTATAAGAGAATTAATACCAGAACAAGAGCTAGTAACAATAGAATAACAAAATTCAGAATTACCAAAAGCATTAAGAAAAAATGAAGAAACAACTGAAAATGAATTAATTATTGGAGGAATACCAATATTAATAAATTTTAAAATATATCAAGGAGATAAAAACATTACACTAGGAATAAAATGGTTAGAAAAAGTCAAACCATATAAATTAGAAGATAGGCAATTAACAATAAGTTATGAAAATAAGAAAATAATAATAAAAAGAACCTTAATATAATGCCAAAAATATATATACTTGCCAAAATAATAATAGAAGGATATAATAATAGATATTATACACCTATGATGGATACAGGAGCAGAAGCTAACATGTGTAGGCATAATTGTCTACCAGAAAGTAAATGGGAAAAACTAAAAAACCCCATAGTAGTAACTGGATTTAACAATGAGGGAAGTATGATAACATACAAAGCAAGGAATCTAAAAATACAAATATGGGATAAAATATTAACCATAGAAGAAATATATAGTTATGAATTCACAAATGAGGATATATTATTAGGAATGCCATTTTTAGATAAGTTATACCCACATATTATAACAAAAACACATTGGTGGTTTACTACTCCGTGTAAGCAAAGATTAGGAGAAAAAAGTGTAAATAATAAATTGAGAAAAACAACACCCTGGATTAAGGGAAGTGAAAAAATTACCCAGAAATTAGAAAATATGACACAAAGCAACCATAATATAGAAATAATCATTTTCTCAATAAACATGATAAAACTACTCCAAGATAAATTAGAACTACTATATAATGATAATCCACTACAAGGTTGGGAAAAACATAAAACAAAAATAAAAATTGAACTAATAGATGAAAATAGTATAATAACACAAAAACCTTTGAAATACAATTTTAATGATCTAACAGAATTTAAAATACACATACAGGAATTATTAGACAATACGTACATACAAGAAAGTAATAGTAAACACACTAGCCCAGCATTTATAGTAAATAAGCATAGCGAACAAAAACGAGGGAAAAGTCGTATGGTTGTAGATTATAGAAATTTAAATGCAAAAACAAAAAAATATAATTATCCGATACCAAATAAAATACTAAAAATCAGACAAATACAAGGATATAACTATTTTAGTAAATTTGACTGTAAATCAGGATTTTACCATTTAAAACTAGAAGATGGATCTAAGAAGTTAACAGCATTCACAGTACCACAAGGATTTTACGAATGGAACGTATTACCATTTGGATATAAAAATGCACCAGGTAGATACCAACATTTTATGGATAACTACTTTAACCAATTAGAAAATTGTATAATATATATAGATGATATACTGTTATATTCTAGAACAGAGAACGAACATATAAAACTACTAGAAAAATTCATACACATTGTAGAAATATCAGGAATTAGTTTAAGTAAAAAGAAAGCAGAAGTAATGAAAAATCAAATAGAATTCTTAGGTATACAAATAGATAAAAATGGAATAAAAATGCAAACTCATATAGTACAAAAAATAATTAACTTAAATGAAACACTTGATACAAAAAATAAGTTACAATCATTTTTAGGATTAGTTAACCAAGTAAGAGAATATATCCCTAAATTAGCAGAAAACTTAAAACCATTACAGAAAAAATTAAAAAAGGATGTAGAATACCATTTTGACGAAATAAAATACATATAAAGAAGATCAAAAATATGTGTAAAAAATTACCAAAACTATATTTTCCAGATGAGAAAAGACAATTCACATACATAGTAGAAACTGATTCTAGTGATCACAGCTACGGAGGAGTTCTAAAATATAAATATGATAATGAAAAGGTTGAACACCATTGTAGATATTATTCAGGATCATACACGGAACCACAATTAAAATGGGAGATAAATAGGAAAGAATTATTTGGATTATATAAATGTTTGTTAGCGTTTGAGCCACATATCGTTTATAACAAGTTTATTGTAAGAACAGATAATACACAAGTAAAATGGTGGATAACACGGAAAGTACAAGATTCAGTAACTACGAAGGAAATAAGAATGCTTGTATTAAATATACAAAATTTTACATTTACAATTGAGTAATAAGGGCTGACAAGAATGTTATTGCAGACTACCTATCAAGACAAAGGTACCCAAACTGATGAAAGCCAAGAAACGAAAAATATATTTGCAATCCTTACTACTCTATCTTTACAGATGGATGGTATGGGAAAAAGATTGCAACAGCTAGAGGAAAGCCAGTCAAGTCAGCAGCATGACTATAAAAATGCGGAGCTAAGTCGATCGGAAGACTCAAAACTTCCAAAGTTAGAAGGAGACCTTGGGAAACTCCAAAAAACCCATAACACAGTTGGTTTATATACAGCTGCAGGTACAAGTAAACAAGTTAAGAAGAAGCCACATATCAATGTTAATTTAAACAACATATTTGATAAACCAATTACTCCGAAAAGGCCAAAAGAAACAATAGTTACAACACCACAAACCTCAACCTATGCCAACAGCCTACACCAAAATAAGAAAATATACAACCATATTACTCAGACCTATATAGAGAATATATACAAAATTCAAACATTCCTAAACCTGAACCCCAGAGCAACTACTACAACAGATCCAACACAGGACTATATAACCCCAAAACTCCAAGGATATAATAGGCTTATTGCACAGCCAAAAAGCAGAGCCAATTTAGTAAAAACATGTTATAATTACGGATTACTTAGCACGGTATATACCTATGATGGGGAAGAGATAAGTGGAATATCAGAGCTATATAAAGCATTTATTACATTCAAAAGGATTACAAAAGGAAATTTATTTTTTATAAAATTCTATACAGCACCAGCTGAGATACTATACGATGAGATAAAACCTATTATACAAGTTGTAAAAATAGGATTGACACGAGATATGATAATACCAGAAGAAATAGAACAACAACCAAAAATACCGAAAATCGAGCTACCGGGTTTTTATGCCAACAAAAGAATAATTGGGATAGCAACTATTATCCAACAGCTAGCCAACAATTATTTACAAGAAAATTCTATCTGGAGCTACTACTCAAGGGACCAACTAATGATATATGCAAATTCAAGAGAATTACGATAAGGAGATATGGATGAAGTCCAAAAATGGATTTTATCATTACTAAAACCAGAGATACAACCAACAACAAGAGCACTAAAGAAAGGATTTATTTCCAATGAATTATTGACAAGATACTGCAAATTAGTAGGACATAAATACCCAGATCATATATGTTCAAAATGCAACGGAGAAGATAACATGTACGAGAAGTACAACTGGAATGAAGATATCAGCAAGAAGACAAATAAGGAAGGCAGCTATTGAAAACAAATAATGTAAAAAAGTCGTAAAGTAAATAGTAAGAGTCATATTCATGAATAGTAAGAGTCATGTAAAAAAGTCGTAAAGTAAATAGTACGAGTCATATTCATGAATAGTAAAGGTCGTTCATGAATAGTAAGAGTCATGTAAAAAAGTCGTAAATAGTATGAGTCATATTCATGAACAGTAAAGGTCGTTCATGAAGAGTCATTTGTAAACAGTAAGAGTCGTTTCAATTTTCTATATATAGTTTGTAAATCCGAAGAGAAGAGGACACACCCTCACCTTCTCTCTCTTATCTTCTCTCTCTTATAAGAAATATCTGAGTTATATACAAGTCTTTTAAACAACTATGGAACATTCAAACGAGTTACAAGATCAGGTAAGTTTATTCACAATCATGTCTAACTAAACTTTTATATTCCTAATAATCTCTTGAATATCATAACTGTTTATCATGTTGTAGTACTGTTATAAAGAACATCTTGAGAAAGTTTGCCATGTCTAATAGTGCTGAGAGTAGTTAAGTCCAGACTATGCCATCCTAAGGTCGAAACCGATAGGCATGGAAGCCGTTTCGGGGAGTAAACAGAGTTGAGGCGCTGTTACGGTAAATGATTGAAGCAAGAAAAACATGGTAGTGACCAGAAAAGATTGTTCAGTATAACTTATTAAAACATGATGAACTCTATGATAAACAAAGAGGTTAAAGGAAATATGTTTAGTAAATACATGATAAGAATAATAAGGAAAAATAATAATATCTTATGAACAACCCCACTTATTTACTAGATGACAATAATGATTACAAAATACTCATGTTATATACCTTGAACAAACTTAATAACGACATTAGGAGAAAAATTTATGATATTTTAATTTCTTTTGAAATAATTAATATAATGGAACAAGGATATACAGAACTAATTTTATCAGAAGAAATAAATATCTTAGATTTATATGAACTAGACTTATATTCAGATTAATGATCAACTACGAATATATCAAGTTAATTCCGCTTTTTACAACATCAGACTACACTCTCAAAATTGGTATCAGAGCTATGAAACTGATAAATTAAGGTACCCAAACTAATGAAAGCCAAGAAACGAAAGATATATTTGCAATCCTTACTACTCTATCTTTACAGATGGATGGTATGGGAAAAAGATTGCAACAGCTAGAGGAAAGCCAGTTAAGTCAGCAGCATAACTATAAAAATGCGAAGCTAAGTCGATCGGAAGACTCAAAACTTCCAGAGTTAGAAGGAGACGTTGGGAAACTCCAAAGAACCAATAACACAGTTGGTTTATATACAGCTGCAGGTACAAGTAAACAAGTTAACAAGAAGCCACATATCAATGTCAATTTAAACAACATATTTGATAAACCAATTACTCCGAAAAGGCCAAAAGAAACAATAGTTACAACACCACAAACCTCAACCTATGCCAACAGTCTACACCAAAATAAGAAAATATACAACCATATTAATCAGACCTATATAGAGAATATATACAAAATTTAAACATTCCTAAACCTGAACCCCAGAGCAACTACTACAACAGATCCAACACAGGACTATATAACCCAAAAACTCCAAGGATATAATACGCTTATTGCACAGCCAAAAAGTAGAGCCAATTTAGTAAAAACATGTTACTATTACGGATTACTTAGCACGGTATATACCTATGATGGGGAATATATAAGTGGAATATCAGAGCTATATAAAGCATTTATTACATTCAAAAGAATTACAAAAGGAAATTTACTTTTTATAAAATTCTATACAGCACCAGCTGAGATACTATACGATGAGATAAAACCTATTATACAAGTTGTAAAAATAGGATTGACACGAGATATGATAATACCAGAAGAAATAGAACAATAACCAGAAATACCGAAAATCGAGATACCGGGTTTTTATGCCAACAAAAGAATAATTGGGATAGCAACTATTATCCAAGAGCTAGCCAACAATTATTTACAAGAAAATGCTATCTGGAGCTACTACTCAAGGGACCAACTAATGATATATGCAAATTCAAGAGAATTACAACAAGGAGATATGGATGAAGTCCAAAAATGGATTTTATCATTACTAAAACCAGAGATACAACCAACTACAAGAGCACTAAAGAAAGGATTTATTTCCAATGAATTATTAACAAGATACTGCAAATTAGTAGGACATAAATACCCAGATCATATATGTTCAAAATGCAACGGAGAAGATAACCATGTACCAGAAGTACAACTGGAATGAAGATATCAGCAAGAAGACAAATAAGGAAGACAGCTATTGAAAACAAATAATGTAAAAAAGTCGTAAAGTAAATAGTAAGAGTCATATTCATGAATAGTAAGAGTCATGTAAAAAAGTCGTAAAGTAAATAGTACGAGTCATATTCATGAATAGTAAAGGTCGTTCATGAATAGTAAGAGTCATGTAAAAAAGTCGTAAATAGTACGAGTCATATTCATGAACAGTAAAGGTCGTTCATGAAGAGTCATTTGTAAACAGTAAGAGTCGTTTCAATTTTCTATATATAGTTTGTAAATCCGAAGAGAAGAGGACACACCCTCACCTTCTCTCTCTTATCTTCTCTCTCTTATAAGAAATATCTGAGTTATATACAAGTCTTTTAAACAACTATGGAACATTCAAACGAGTTACAAGATCAGGTAAGTTTATTCACAATCATGTCTAACTAAACTTTTATATTCCTAATAATCTCTTGAATATCATAACTGTTTATCATGTTGTAGTACTGTTATAAAGAACATCTTGAGAAAGTTTGCCATGTCTAATAATGCTGAGAGTAGTTAAGCCCAGACTATGCCATCCTAAGGTCGAAACCGATAGGCATGGAAGCCGTTTCGGGGAGTAAACAGAGTTGAGGCGCTGTTACGGTAAATGATTGAAGCAAGAAAAACATGGTAGTGACCAGAAAAGATTGTTCTGTATAACTTATTAAAACATGATGAACTCTATGATAAACAAAGAGGTTAAAGGAAATATGTTTAGTAAATACATGATAAGAATAATAAGGAAAAATAATAATATCTTATGAACAACCCCACTTATTTACTAGATGACAATAATGATTACAAAATACTCATGTTATATACCTTGAACCAACTTAATAACGACATTAGGAGAAAAATTTATGATATTTTAATTTCTTTTGAAATAATTAACATAATGGAACAAGGATATACAGAACTAATTTTACCAGAAGAAATAGATATCTTAGATTTATATGAACTAGACTTATATTTAGATTAATGATCAACTACGAATATATCAAGTTAATTCCGCTTTTTACCACATCAGACTACACTCTAAAAATTGGTATCAGAGCAATAAAACTGATAAATTAAGGTACCCAAACTGATGAAAGCCAAGAAACGAAAGATATATTTGCAATCCTTACTACTCTATCGTTACAGAGGGATGGTATGGGAAAAAGATTGCAACAGCTAGAGGAAAGCCAGTCAAGTCAGCAGCATGACTATAAAAATGCGGAGCTAAGTCGATCGGAAGACTCAAAACTTCCCAAGTTAGAAGGAGACCTTGGGAAACTCCAAAAAACCCATAACACAGTTGGTTTATATACAGCTGCAGGTACAAGTAAACAAGTTAACAAGAAGCCACATATCAATGTCAATTTAAACAACATATTTGATAAACCAATTACTCCGAAAAGGCCAAAAGAAACAATAGTTACAACACTACAAACCTCAACCTATGCCAACAGTCTACACCAAAATAAGAAAATATACAACCATATTAATCAGACCTATATAGAGAATATATACAAAATTTAAACATTCCTAAACCTGAACCCCAGAGCAACTACTACAACAGATCCAACACAGGACTATATAACCCAAAAACTCCAAGGATATAATACGCTTATTGCACAGCCAAAAAGTAGAGCAAATTTAGTAAAAACATGTTACTATTACGGATTACTTAGCACGGTATATACCTATGATGGGGAATATATAAGTGGAATATCAGAGCTATATAAAGCATTTATTACATTCAAAAGAATTACAAAAGGAAATTTACTTTTTATAAAATTCTATACAGCACCAGCTGAGATACTATACGATGAGATAAAACCTATTATACAAGTTGTAAAAATAGGATTGACACGAGATATGATAATACCAGAAGAAATAGAACAACAACCAGAAATACCGAAAATCGAGATACCGGGTTTTTATGCCAACAAAAGAATAATTGGGATAACAACTATTATCCAAGAGCTAGCCAACAATTATTTATAAGAAAATGCTATCTGGAGCTACTACTCAAGGGAACAACTAATGATATATGCAAATTCAAGAGAATTACGACAAGGAGATATGGATGAAGTCCAAAAATGGATTTTATCATTACTAAAACTAGAGATACAACCAACTACAAGAGCACTAAAGAAAGGATTTATTTCCAATGAATTATTGACAAGATACTGCAAATTAGTAGGACATAAATACCCAGATCATATATGTTCAAAATGCAACGGAGAAGATAACCATGTACCAGAAGTACAACTGGAATGAAGATATCAGCAAGAAGACAAATAAGGAAGACAGCTATTGAAAACAAATAATGTAAAAAAGTCGTAAAGTAAATAGTAAGAGTCATATTCATGAATAGTAAGAGTCATGTAAATAAGTCGTAAAGTAAATAGTACGAGTCATATTCATGAATAGTAAAGGTCTTTCATGAATAGTAAGAGTCATGTAAAAAAGTCGTAAATAGTACGAGTCATATTCATGAACAGTAAAGGTCGTTCATGAAGAGTCATTTGTAAACAGTAAGAGTCGTTTCAATTTTCTATATATAGTTTGTAAATCCGAAGAGAAGAGGGCACACCCACACCTTCTCTCTCTTATGTTCTCTCTCTTATAAGAAATATCTGAGTTATATACAAGTCTCTTAAACAACTATGGAACATTCAAACGAGTTACAAGATCAGGTAAGTTTATTCACAATCATGTCTAACTAAACTTTTATATTCCTAATAATCTCTTGAATATCATAACTGTTTATCATGTTGTAGTACTGTTATAAAGAACATCTTGAGAAAGTTTGCCATGTCTAATAATGCTGAGAGTAGTTAAGCCCAGACTATGCCATCCTAAGGTCGAAACCGATAGGCATGGAAGCCGTTTAGGGGAGTAAACAGAGTTGAGGCGTTGTTAGGGTAAATGATTGAAGCAAGAAAAATATGGTAGTGACCAGAAAAGATTGTTCAGTATGACTTATTAAAACATGATGAACTCTATGATAAACAAAGAGGTTAAAGGAAATATGTTTAGTAAATACATGATAAGAATAATAAGGAAAAATAATAATATCTTATGAACAACCCCACTTATTTACTAGATGACAATAATGATTACAAAATACTCATGTTATATACCTTGAACCAACTTAATAACAACATTATGAGAAAAATTTATGATACTTTAATTTCTTTTGAAATAATTAACATAATGAAACAAGGATATACAGAACTAATTTTATCAGAAGAAATAGATATCTTAGATTTATATGAACTAGACTTATATTCAGATTAATGATCAACTACGAATATATCAAGTTAATTTCGCTTTTTACAACATCAGACTACATCAGACTACACTCTCAAAATTGGTATCAGAGCTATGAAACTGATAAATAAAGGTACCCAAACTGATGAAAGCCAAGAAACGAAAGATATATTTGCAATCCTTACTACTCTATCTTTACAGATGGATGGTATGGGAAAAAGATTGCAACAGCTAGAGGAAAGCCAGTCAAGTCAGCAGCATAACTATAAAAATGCAGAGCTAAGTCGATCGGAAGACTCAAAACTTCCAGAGTTAGAAGGAGACGTTGGGAAACTCCAAAAAACCCATAACACAGTTGGTTTATATACAACTGCAGGTACAAGTAAACAAGTTAACAAGAAGCCACATATCAATGTCAATTTAAACAACATATTTTGATAAACCAATTACTCCCAAAAGGCAAAAGAAACAATAGTTACAACACCACAAACCTCAACCTATGCCAACAACCTACACCAAAATAAGAAAATATACAACCATATTACTCAGACCTATATAGAGAATATATACAAAATTCAAACATTCCTATACCTGAACCCCAGAGCAACTACTACAACAGATCCAACACAGGACTATATAACCCAAAAACGCCAAGGATATAATAGGCTTATTGCACAGCAACAAACTAGAGCCAATTTAGTAAAAATATGTTATAATTACGGATTACTCAGCACGGTATATACCTATGATGGGGAAGAGATAAGTGGAATACCAGAGCTATATAAAGCATTTATTACATTCAAAAGAATTACAAAAGGAAATTTATTTTTTATAAAATTCTATACAGCACCAGCTGAGATACTATACGATGAGATAAAACCTATTATACAAGTTGTAAAAATAGGATTGACACGAGATATGATAATACCAGAAGAAATAGAACAACAACCAGAAATACCGAAAATCGAGATACCAGGTTTTTATGCCAACAAAAGAATAATTGGGATAACAACTATTATCCAAGAGCTAGCCAACAATTATTTACAAGAAAATGCTATCTGGAGCTACTACTCTAGGGACCAACTAATGATATATGCAAATTCAAGAGAACTACGACAAGGAGATATGGATGATGTCCAAAAATGGATTTTATCATTACTAAAACCAGAGATACAACCAACTACAAGAGCACTAAAGAAAGGATTTATTTCCAATGAATTATTAACAAGATACTGCAAATTAGTAGGACATAAATACCCAGATCATATATGTTCAAAATGCAACGGAGAAGATAACCATGTACCAGAAGTACAACTGGAATGAAGATATCAGCAAGAAGACAAATAAGGAAGACAGCTATTGAAAACAAATAATGTAAAAAAGTCGTAAAGTAAATAGTAAGAGTCATATTCATGAATAGTAAGAGTCATGTAAAAAAGTCGTAAAGTAAATAGTACGAGTCATATTCATGAATAGTAAAGGTCGTTCATGAATAGTAAGAGTCATGTAAAAAAGTCATAAATAGTACGAGTCATATTCATGAACAGTAAAGGTCGTTCATGAAGAGTCATTTGTAAACAGTAAGAGTCGTTTCAATTTTCTATATATAGTTTGTAAATCTGAAGAGAAGAGGGCACACCCACACCTTCTCTCTCTTATGTTCTCTCTCTTATAAGAAATATCTGAGTTATATACAAGTCTCTTAAACAACTATGGAACATTCAAACGAGTTACAAGATCAGGTAAGTTTATTCACAATCATGTCTAACTAAACTTTTATATTCCTAATAATCTCTTGAATATCATAACTGTTTATCATGTTGTAGTACTGTTATAAAGAACATCTTGAGAAAGTTTGCCATGTCTAATAATGCTGAGAGTAGTTAAACCCAGACTATGCCATCCTAAGTTCGAAACCGATAGGCATGGAAACCGTTTAGGGGAGTAGACAGAGTTGAGGCGCTGTTAGGGTAAATGATTGAAGCAAGGAAAACATGGTAGTGACCAGAAAAGATTGTTCAGTATAACTTATTAAAACATGATGAACTCTATGATAAACAAAGAGGTTAAAGGGAATATGTTTAGTAAATACATGATAAGAATAATAAGAAAAAATAATAATATCTTATGAACAACCCCACTTATTTACTAGATGACAATAATGATTACAAAATACTCATGTTATATACCTTGAACCAACTTAATAACGACATTAGGAGAAAAATTTATGATATTTTAATTTCTTTTGAAATAATTAATATAATGGAACAAGGATATACAGAACTAATTTTATCAGAAGAAATAGATATCTTAGATTTATATCAAGTTAATTCCGCTTTTTACAATATCAGACTACACTCTCAAAATTGGTATCAGAGCTATGAAACTGATAAATAAACATTTACTCTAAGAAGTAAAATCATGGAAAATAACACTGAAATTGATAGTACAAATCCGCAAAAAATATCCATAAACAGTGAGTCAGTTACAGAAAATATGCAGATTAAAATAACTGAAAAATCAAGGAAAATAAGGAAGAAACTAAAGAAACTATACCTGCATTAAAAAGTTAAAGAATAGTGGTTTCCAAAAAAGTGCAATTTTGCGGTAAACTCTGCGGTCGCATAATAGCTATGCGGACCGCATAGCCACCGCAGAGTCAGGCAGTCTGAAGGTTAATTTTGAGGTCAACTATGCGGCCAAATATGCAATCGCATAATCGATATGCGGGCCACATAGTCGTCGCATAATCCCCTTGGAACTTTTGCGAGGAGCGGTTATGTGGTGCATTTTGCGACCGCAGAACGGGTATGCAGACCGCATTCTGGTCGCATACCCAGGCAGATTGTTCAGTTTTTTGGGAGCATTTTTGCGGTCCATTTTTCGGGCCGCATGTCAATTTTGCGATCGCAAATCTGAGTCAGGGCTCCAGATTTCTAAATTTTAAACCCGACCCCCTGTAGTTATATTCTGTGCAATAGCTCATTTTGAGCCTATTTCCTGGTGCTTTTAGAGTGAGAGGGAGTGTCTAAGAGAGGGGAAGTGTCTTTCATCAAATGTGCTCCACAAATCCTTGTTAAAAACATTGAAGATAATCAAGTGGAGCACCAAAACCTTCATCCCAGGAGGTAAGACTTCATTACCTAATTTTATACATAGCTATAAGGGGTCATTAGTGAGGAAATTCATAGGGATAAGGGTGATTGCATTGCATGCATATGTTCTTAGAAAATATGGGGAAATTATAAATAGAGAGGCATGGGGAATGGTCTAAGTGTAATCTTGCATAAAAGGACCATAAGGCCTTAATGAACACTCAATGCTTGATAAAATGCTCAAGTGTGCTTAGAATATGATCTTTTCCTGATTATGGGTTCAATTGTGCTATATTTCTTAAATATATTGAAGTGCTAACTTTTCGGAATGTTATAGGATTAAGGAAAGCTAAGTTGAGGTATGTATGGCTAAAACCCCGTCTTTTAGAAATTGAGCTCCGTTGGTGTTTGTGTAAATACGGTAAGATTAAAGTTGAATTGTTGTATTGATTATTGTTTCACATGAATTTGGGGTTGCCACCTTATATGTGTGAAAGATGTGTCTCGATATGATCAATGTACTATTCTTGATAACTTGAAAGGGTGCAAGGAATATGAATCATGTATTGAGATGATTAGACCTTAAGGTGAGATTGAAGCTGCATATGTTGTGCCATCTATGTGAAAACTCATCTATGCTTACAATTTTATTTGCCCTTGTGTGCACATATTATCCCTAAACTACAAATCTAACATTGAAAGTGGAAATGATGTGATATTTGTGGCCCCAAGTTCCTACGAAATGATATATGTGAAACAAAGATTGAAATGAGATGATTGTTAGAAAAGGAAAACGCCTTGGTAAGGCGGCCTAGCCGATCGGGCTGAGATTGGACACCATGCCGCACACATGGTAGTATTGTATTTGTGATTGAAGTATATATCTAAAATGATGCAACCTAGCTGATCGGGTCGAGATCGGACTCCGCTCAAGATAGCGGTGGTATTGTGGACAATGATGAACAATATGAAATGCCCCAAAACTAAAAGCTATGAGAAAATGAGGTGAAAATTGTATGATTTTTTTATTTGATAATGTTGTGATCATTTAAAGTGTTTGATTTATACTTGTGGTTTCCTTATTCTTGTATGAAAGTTCTAACTAGATGGTGTTTAGTTATACATACTAGTACTGTTCCATGGTACTAACGACCCTTTTGCTGGGGGCGCTACATTTTTAAATGAATGTAGGTGGCTCCATTGCAGATAGTGTCGATCGCGCGTAGTGGAGTACCCTCTTCTCGAAGCTTTGGTGAGCCTCTTTCTCCTTCAAAGGGCTATGTTGTACATCTTTTGATATAGAGATCCACTTTTGAGGTATAGCCGGGGCCTTGTTGCCGGCATTGTCATCATTGTCTTTTGGATCCTTAGAGGCTCCGTAGACATATGTGTGGGTTGTGTACGGGTGTTGGATAGGTCTACGAACTATGTTGTAATTCTAACTCTTGCTTCTCTAAAGTTTAATTGTATGGAATCTTGGAACGTAACTACGGCTTAACATTGTTATATAAAATGAACTAACAACATTGAATGTACTATCTGCCAAGCTAGTGCCTCTTCTTTTGAATGCCTAGAATGGGTATAAATTCTGCAAAGCTACCTAGGGACTCGGAGGGCTCGGGATAGTGTGGCGGTCCAGTTTCTAAAAAAATCTCCCTCTGCCGCAATCTGAATGGTGAGGCCTTCTTCCTCCTCCTCCTCAATTATGGCACAATTGTCCATGTCCTCGTCTTCCAAGAACAGATCTTTCAGCCCAGCTAGTGCCTCTTCTTTTGCTATTCCCCATATTGTGTCAGCCTGATGGAAAGCTTGTTCCAAACGGGGTGCTGATTGTTCAAGAGGGTAATATAGTCCACACTACGGAGGCGACCAATCCCTGTACTCTTGCCATGTATACTAGTATCCGAGCCCAAAGGTGTTACCATGGTTTTTCAGCCGTATCGGCTTTGTGATACCCTGGAGGTTCTTTCCCAACCCTTTGCCAAATTTATATCAGGACCATGCTAGTACGCTTTCTATTTTGTTACTCCACCACTAATCCTTGTCGATGGCATTGACCCGTTCAATGTGATGATAGGTTTCTCCTCCTAACCTCCTTCTATGTCCAATGGCCGGAATGGTTTGACTAGTGTAGATGGGGTTACTCCCATCTCCATGAATGATCACCTCCTGACGCTTCCATTTGAATTTTACAGCTTGATGTAGGATGGAGGGTACGGCTCCAGCAGCATGGATCCATGGGCGGCCTAACAAAAGATTATATGAGGCTGGTATGTCAAGCACTTGGAATTCAACGTGGAACCAGGTTGGTCCTATCTGCAAGCAAAGGTTGATTTCCCCGATCGTGGCCCTCTAGGACCCATTGGAAGCCTTCACATTCATGCTTCTAGTTCGTATTTCGTGGAAACCTTTATCCAATCTTTTCAAGCTGTCCAACGGACAAATATTAAGACTCGAACCTCCATCAACCAAGACCTTGGCAATGAACTTGTCTTCAAATTGTACCGTAATATGCAATGCTCGATTGTGATTTAAACCTTCGGGCTATAGCTCATCTTCATGGAAGATAATCTTATGGCTCTATAGCACCTGACCGACCATGTTGGCCATTTTTTCACCAGTGATATTATTGGGTACATAAGCCTCGCTCAGTACTTTCATCAAGGCATTCTTGCGTGCCTCAGGATTCTGTAATAGTGACAGGATAGATATATGAGCAGGGACTTTGTTCAGGTGATCAACAACAGAATATTCTTTTGCCTATACTTTCCTCCACAGGTCATCCGGTCCGATCTCAGTGATAGGCTGCTTAGCAGTGGCATCCTTACTTGAACCTCCCAGGTGTTCAGGTGTGTAGACTCTTACAGTTCTAGTCATTCTTTGTGCGGCATCAGATTCCTCTATCTTAGTCTTCCCTTTTCGTCGAGCCTCGGCGACATAATCCAAGGGTATTGCTTTTGAGTTGAATGGGGGTGTGGTTGACATCATCATAGTAAAAGGTGTGATCACTTCTACTTCAAATGGAGCGGAGGTGGCTGCGGGCGGAGCTACTTCCACCTCAAGTGGAATTGATGCAGTTACCTCAACATTAATAGGTGCCTGAGTCTGAACCATTGTAGGAGTAAGTGTAACTACAACCTTAAAGTCATCGCCTTCTCAGATAAGCCCGATTGACCCCTTAGGGTCCCATTCTTCATTTGTTTCTATAACATGTATACCATCACCTCTATGATCAGGGAGGGGATTGTTGTAGACATTAGGTGCGACTTCCTTCGGTTGTATGACCTTGTTATCAATGAATGTCGGGATCTTATCCTTCAATGTTCGGCACTCAGTAGTGGTGTGCCCTTTCTTACCGGAGTGGTATGCACAAATTTTGTTCGGATTGACCTATTGGGATGGATTTTCTAGTGCCACACCGGGAATAGGAGAGACGTAACTTGCGGACTTTAACCTTTCATACAATTGGTCGATGTGCTCAGCAATGGCGGTGTATTGTCTAGGTGGCTTGCGGTCGATATTGGGTCTTGGTCTTAGATAATTTTGGCGAGTTGGTGGTGATTGGAAGTGGGATGGTTTGGGAATTGTAGGTATGATGGACAGCGGCTGGTTGGGAATATCTAGGAGATGAAGGTTGATACGTAGGTCATGATGCTTGGTATGTAGGTGGAGGTGTTTGATATGTGGGTGGGGGTGTTTGATAGGTGGGTGGAGGTGTCTGGTAGGTGGGCGAAGGTGTTTGATATGTGAGTGGAGTTTTTGGACCCTGGGCCACCATTTCTGCCCCGACATCTCTCTTCTTCGGTATGCCGCCTGATTGGAGTGCCTTATTCATGGCTGCAGTGCCTCGAAATTTGTTACCATCCCGCTCTTAATTCCTTCCCCGATCCTTTCACTGAGCTTGATGATATAAGATAATTTTTGATTTTCGATAACCATCAACCTCTCATAATATTGTGGATCCTGTGCTTTGACGAAGAATTTATTCATCTATTCTTTGTCCAAAGCGGGCCTGACCTTGGTGGCTTCCGACCTCCAACGAGTAGCATATTCGCAGAAAGTCTCAGTAGGTTTCTTCTTGAGGTTCTGAATGTAGAAGACATCTGTTGCATTCTCCGTGTTGAACCTGAATCGGTCCATGAAATCTGACGCCATGCTTACCCAATTGGACCATTTCTTAGGATTCTGGCTGATATACCAAGATAAAGCATCCCCCGTAAGGCTCCTCATAAAGAGCTTCATTCGAATATTTTCATCTTTTCCAACCCCGACAAGCTTGTCACTGTAGGTCCTTAGGTGAACCCTGGGATCACCTGTACCATCGAACATTTCGAACTTGGGAGGTTTGTACCCTTCTGGTAATTCCACGTCGGGTTGTATGCATAGATATTCATAGTTCAAACCTTCTATTCATCTATCGCCTTCAACACATTGAACTCGGCTTGTTAACTTTTTCAGTTTTTCGGCCATGTTCTTAATGAGCAGGTCCTTTTCGGAGGGTTCCGGTGCACAAGAGATGGGTTGGGTATAGTTTCCACGTATACGGGGTTGCTCTGATGGGTACCAGGGACTTGGGTTTAGTAATGGTTATTGGTGGAGTTGTGTGGATCGGGATTAAGTGGTAGTTGGTGGGTAATGAATCGGTTGATGATGATGTGGTAGTGGAGTTGGTAATGGCAATGGATTGTGTTTACCACAAAAATGGTAACAACAATTATATTTGTAAATGGGACTCTAAAAATACGTGATCTATTTTTATGCTAGTTGTTAGAGCAGTTGATGCTAGGCGTATGAATTTTAACGATAAAGTACAAGATAAAACGGGGCAGTAATCAAATCGAGAGGCTTGCTACCCGGGCTTCGGACTGGTGGATGAAAGGTGATGAAAGGTCTCGAGGTCAATACCTGGCTCGAGCTCGAGCTATCAGGGGTAACCAGGAAAGGGATAATAGTTGAGATATAATTAAAGAAGGCTCTTTATGGACAATATTGAGCAATAATGAAAAAAAAAGTATAAAAGCAATAAATGGAAAAAGTAGCCTCGAGCGAGTATATTAGAGAGAAAAGAGAGAGATATTATTGATCTTATGTAGAGTGGTGGGAGAAACAACAGCCCTTTACAAGATGGAGAGGATTCCTTTTATATAGGAGAGGAATCCTATGATAGTACAGAGTATATTAATTATAAAAGCATGGAGACGGGACGGTTGGACATGACATCTTGAGACAGGCTCTGGGTAGGCCGGCTCTGTCAGACTTAGCCGCGTGCCTTGGGAACTCCCCTTTTTGCTCTAGCCACGATCTTCATCTTCTTTTAGTCGGGCCTCGGCGAGCCCCGATGGAGGGGACTCGGTCGTAACTCCACATCCTCGGGGTTTCGAGATATTCTTCCGAAGTGACTCGATAGCAAGAAATCAGGCCCTCTGATTTCGCCGCATACAGATAGTCTTCGCATTCCCAAAACAAAGCGATGGGAAATTATTTTTACACCTGACTCCTCTAGCTTCTTGCGGCGACGTCATATTGATGACCCAACCTATGGCACGAGTTTTTGCAATAACAGGGACATCCCATGGACTTGTGTTTTCGACATCATTCAATGCACTGTCGATTCCCGTTCTCCAAGGTGAAAGTACCTCCATTGATTCAGTTCTTCAATAATGTAGTAATTGCATTCGTCGGTCAGTGTTCCAACAGCCTCGATGACCGCATCGTTACCCCCAATAAATGGAGGCGTTATGGTGTCGTTTCGATAGGTCGTGTCGTGGCCTTTCGCCTGAGCTCCTTTTTGCTAAGCACGACTATGCTATCCTATCTCGATGTTATTGTTGTTGTTGTTGTTGTCTCCGTTAGCTTGGGGTGATGAAGCAGGGGACCAATTTCCTCCGACCTGAGGAAGTATTTGGATTATACACCGTTGCTCAAGAGGGGGCTCGGATTATACACCGCTGCTCACCCGCCTCCCTCGGCTTGGCATTACACCCCTTTTGGATTTCTTGGGGTATGGCGGTACTTTCTCCTGGTCGTCGCCTCCTAGGCCGGGGCAACGTCTCAAGAAGTGGCTTTATAATAGTAGTACTGGCGGAGTTCATACCAGCCAGATTTTTCACCCAACCACTTCTTTTTTCCTTTTCGGCTTCTCCTTCGTCACTTTGCTCTTCTCCATCGCTTTCCTTTTTATGACCTTTCATTTTGAAGATGCCATTATAGGAGGGTCGAGATGAAATTCCCGAGGGGATTGGGCTTGGAACATATTGTCTTTGAGGCCACGCGCCTAAGGAGATGATGTCGAAAATGCCGCTGTTGAGGACGCACCTTTGGGAATAGGCTAGATTCTTCGACGTAGTTGTATGCACACCCTTCTACTTCTTTGTTTCTGTGTAAGGATCCCCTTGCGGGCTTTTGTAATCATATGTGAGGACCCCTAGAGGGCCGTTGTAAGCCAATATTTATGAAATGTGAAGACATCTTCTTTACTTCTACTTTTGATTTTTGTCGTGTTCTTGCATACTCTAATGCGTTTGCGAGGATTTTGAATGTGTGACTCTGTTGATCATCGCCAATATTCTTTCCGGCCTTTGGTCGACAGAAATGGATCCCTTCCGAGCTCATCATTATTTCCGAAATCAAGCCTGAAGCGGTCCGGTAATCTTGGATCATCGAGAACCTCGAGCTTCGCGGAGATATAGTACCGAAGTGAAAGTCAACTTTGAGTGCTTTGAGCTTTTAATTTAAGTTTTGACGTAGATGACCTTTTAAGGAGTTTGTAGGCAGGTTTCTGAGGAAGAGGCAATTCGTACTTAGGCGACTTCCTAAGATCGAGGCCTCGTGAGCGAAGCTCGAAGTGATAGCTATCCTTCTGCCTTGGCATCGAGTCTTTCGTTACCTTATGAGCGAAAGTGTTGGTGCAGGTCCCTGCTTCAGTTTGCCAATTCTGCCATAGCTATGACTGCTACTTTAGGGATTCCCTGGCAGGGAGGGGAGAGTTCCACTCCCGGTGCTCAGGATCCGCAGGAGTTTACTCTAAAGACTATGTCTTCGATAAGAGAAGAGCATCTGGAGATGGTGAGGAGAGACTGCGGATGGGGCGAGGAGGTAGCGTTGCAGGCGCTTTCCCTGGATGAGGGTATTACGGACCTGTTGATGGGTTCCTGAACGTATACTTATACCCTTTCGCACTAGGCCCCCTTGATAAGGTTGTGCTTGATTTCTGCCTGATGTATCAGGTTACTTTAGCGTAGATACATCCGTCATTTTGGCGAGTAGTGTTGATGATGAGATTCTTTGCGAAGAAGGCTAGGCTTGAATTCAAGCTTAGTTACCTCGCCAAGTTGTACCAGCCCTTTCATCATCGATGCCTGCTAACATTGCGGTGTTGTTCATCTATTCCCTTCGTTGTTGATGATGAGCAAGATGTGGATCGAGAGTGGGTCAGTCGATTCGTCCGGGTCCGGACGACAGACATTTTCCCCGTGGAATTCATACCATTTCCCGAGGAATGGAATTATGCGCGTGAGTGGAGTGTCTCATGCTTTCTTAGATTTGCTTATAGCAAACATCTGTTCAGTAATCGTGTTTCCCTCTTTTCTGCAACAACTTCATGGGCATCGGGCAAAGTTCCTGATCTACCTGATTGGGTCCAGAGGTTTGCGTCCCATTCGACTTGTGACGAGCGTAGGTGGCGAACTGTGTCCCGGGGGCTGATGGAAGCGAAATACCAAGGTATGTGCGTATGCTGCTTTTACTATGGCCTTCGTATATTTGAGATAACATTTTCCTCTTTATTTTGTACTGGCTTTGCCGTCGTAGGCATCAGAAGGTCCCTTGGGGCAAGGCTGTACTCCTCCGGAGAGGGGGAGGAGTCGTCGGCTTCCGAGCCAAGGGACGATGGAGATAAACGGGATATGCACTCGCTGTGCGATGGAGCTTTTAGCGGGGCTAAACGGCTCCGTGTCTTCGAGGAGAAAACATCGCCCGAGCCTACTGTTCCTGAAGTCTTCGATTTCGGAGTGGTGGTTCGTCTGAGTGATCATGCTTCAACCGAGGTTGGTTCTTTCAGGGCCGATGGTACTGGACCAACAGGAGTGTGCTTGGCCTTTAAGGAAGTCCGCCGGCTTCACTTCGCGGTGAGTTTTGGCATATCCCTTCCGTATATCGTATCTTCCTTTGCTTATCAATTTTTTCTACTGTAGGCCTTTGACAGGCTCAGGTCTGAGTTTCTCCATCATGGAGCTAGGCTTCGGAAATCTCTAGATGAGGGTAGGTCCCTTAGGCTCCTCTGCGAGGAGAAGGAGGTTGAGTTGATGCACTAGCGATATGGGGCGTTCCAAAGCTCGAATTACGAGAGCTGTTTGATGGAGTAGGTAACCTCTTGTAGTACATATTTTGCCTTTTTATCCTTTAAGGTTAATCTTTTTTGCCTATCTCAATTGCAAAAAAATGGAGGCTCTAGAGTACCTTAGGGGTGAAGCCGACCGAGTCAGGAATTATTGTGGTGAACTAAGAGCTCAAGTGCAGGCTCAAGCTTTAGAGGAGAAGGGTGCCTTGGCTAAAGTTCCCGCCTTCGAGGCCCAACTCACCTTGGATCACGACAACGCTTCAGCTTAAGCGGATATGATCGCGAAGCTCGAGTATGATCTCTTGAAGGTCAGGGCTGAAATAGTCGATGCTTGGGATAAAGCAGCACTGAGTCGGACTAAGGCTAATCAAGAGATGGCGATTCATTTGAATGACGCTACTGATGCCCAAGCCGAGCTGAAGTGGGCCCTCGATCATGAAAAGAGGATCGAGGAATATGTTCGTTGTAGATCCCAAAGAGAGGTACTTGAAGAGATCGGTGCTAGGGGTTTCGTTCTCCTGGAAGAGTTGGCTCGAGCGAGGTCGGACGAGCATGATGCTAGGTCACTTCTTGCCGACGGTGCGGAGAGTGAAAATGGGGATGGTAGGCCGTAGCCTTCTGGAGCGGTGCGTAGATTTTTCCATTTTTGTATTTGATATTCGTAGAGAATGTTTGTAGATGGAGAATGCGCCTTTTGCATATGTAAATAAGAAAAACCCAAAGCTTTATCTCTTATGTATCCCTTTCCGCTTTGCTTACCAAGCGAGCTGGTTTAGGAGTTTGGTGAGTACCCTTAGATTTGTAATACGGTTCCGGAGCTCATCAGGCTGGCCCGAAGGTTCTTATGACTTGAGCTCATTTTAAACCTCAAGTTTTCAATTTTTAAGCTGGCGACATTGGCTCTTACTCTTTTGGTCGCTACGACCTTTTAGTGTGTGGCCTTGAGTCTCGTTTGGCTGGTGACAATGGCTCTTATGCTTTTGCCCATGGCCATATGTAGGATTTATTTTTCCCTCGATAAGGTCTTTTTTGAAATAATATTGCTTGACCCATTGTCGGTTTGGGAAGAACTTCGATTTCAAGTCGTTAGCGACGATGTTCGAGCACCTGGGAAGGTTTAGCTCATACGCTGAGTAGCTCGAAGCCTTATGATTTGGAACTGACATGGTTGAAGCTCGTTTTCCTGCTGAGGGTAGCCTGTTTTAACCGATTCTTTTTGAAGTAGATTCGAAGTAATGGCCTGTGATTTTGTTAGTGACGTTCGGATGTCCCCGAGTCGTGTTAATTTGGCTGGTGCAGCTATTTTGACTGTAGTCATATGTGTTTGGCCGGAGCCGTTTTTGATCCTGAGTGATTAGTTAGGCGTCTGCATCAAGGGTATGCCCTTTCGGGAGTCTTACAAATCCGACGCATAGCCCAAACTTCGGGATTGAGTTTTACGCCTGTAGTAAGGTCTTACAAAATTTTCATACATGTTGAGGCCTTACAGTTTTTTCATGTCTGTTGAGGTCTTACTGTTTTTTCATGCCTGTTGGGGTCTTAAAGTTTTTTCAAGCTAGTTGAGGTCTTACAGTTTTTTGTTGTCATGTAAAATAGATCTGTCTAGACCGAGTTTGCTTGCTCGGGGTCTTATGGCCTCGGGTTTTCCAGTAAATGGTGATTGACGACAGTCTCCGAGTCATTGAGTTATCTTAGGCTTGAAGGTCGTTACTCATGAGCTAGGTATTTGGCCTTATGGGTGCCAAATCGTTGACTCTAAGTCTTTGAGTATTTCGGGACGTACTCGGCGGAGGGTTCCTTGCCATGAGCATGTTGAATTTTCTTTTGGAGTACGAGATGCTTTTGGCAAAAAATATTCTTTGATTTCTTTGGCATAAATACATGTCGTTGTGTTGCCGTAATCCCGGCTTATGCGGACATGGTTTGTTCGACCATTTGGCCCGGTACGTTACTTTCCTACCCAAACCCCATTTGGCGCATCATGACTTTTCTGAGCGGGTGGCTTTCTAGGGGAATGCCCCTCGTTGTTCAAAGTTGACTACAAAAGTAGTTTTGAGCATCTGCTAAGTTTCTTTTAGGCAGCTCACAAATGTTGCATCGTTAAAAACCTTGCCGGTAAAACCCTTCTATTAGGGACAAAAATTCGATCGAATGAAAAGAGTGCAATGGGTGCGTTTTAGAACCTTAAGGTCTTCCGGCAGGGTTAGCGTTCTGACCGCTCTGGTCGAGTGCCTGTATAAGGGTTAGTCCTAAATTCAAAACAAAAAGGGAGATATGCTGGCGACGCCTCAGGATTGATCCGCTACGATCGTGAGGGGTGATTTGTCTCAATTGTCTGAGGTTAAGACGTGGTATGGTTCTTTACTTCATTTTGCCAAGTTTGATCGAGGGTAAGGCCCGATTTGCCCTTTGGTTTACTCGGGGGCAGATGTACGAATGTTGGTACCACATCGTATATTGCTAACATTTTGCTTGCCGCATGTTGTTCCCCGTAGACAGTTTTATTTCCATCCTTTGATGGAAATTTTATCATCTGGTGAAGGGTGGACGGCACTGCTCTTATGTAGTGTATCCACGGCTGCCCGAATAAGGCGTTATACCTCATGTCCCCTTCGATGACATGGAATTTGGCGTCTTGGGTTGTGCTGGCCACAATGACCGGAAGGATGATTTCTCCTTTTATTGTTTCGCTTGCCATGTTGAATCCGTTGAGGACTCGAGTGGCGGGCACGATTTGGTTGAGCAATCCGAGCTGCTTTATCACCCTCGACCTGCTAATATTAGCCGAGCTACCTGGATCCACGAGTGCACATTTTATTTGAAAATAATTTACAAGGAAGGAGATTACCAGCGCATCATTGTGAGGTTGAGACAAAGTCTCAGTTTCCTCTTTGCTAAATGTGAGGGCCTCCTTAGGAATATATCCCCGAGTCCATTTTTCTCTAGTGATGGATATTTTCGTTCTTCTCATTACGGGTTCCTGCGGGGCATCGACGCCTCCCATGATCATGTGGATGACATGTTGCGACTTGTTTGCCTCGTTCTTCTTGGTGGCCTCCATTTCCCGAAACAGATTTTTAGCTCTATCGCTGAGGAATTCCTAGAGATGTCCTTCGTTAAGCAGTCGGGCCACCTCTTCTTATAGCTGATGACAATCCTCGATCCTGTGGGCGTGCGTGTTGTAGAATTGGCATACCAAGTTGTAATTCCTTTGCAAAGGATCCGATTGTATAGGTTGGGGCAACTTGGTGTCTCTGATTTTACTGATGGTGAACACGATATCTGACACATCGACATTGAAATTATATTCTGATAAGTGGGGTGCACCCATTGTCACTATGTTCCGATCGAACCTGGCTATGTTTATGAGCCCTTAAGGATCCTGTCCTCGATCCACTCTCCGATCATTGCGATGTAGGTTATGCCTCGGGGCGTTCCTCCTATCTTCGAGGAATGGCTGATACCTTTATTTGTTTAGTTTTGGTTCCTTTGCCAGGTGCCTGGTTGGGTATACTGAGCCCGAAGGGGCTTCCAGTTGGTCATCCTTGGCCCTGATCTTTGACTGGTACCAATTGTGGACGTCTGACCAGGTCACAAATGGGTACTCGATCAAGTTTTGTTTCAGTTTTTTTGAAGCCACCGAGCTTCGTTCGTTCAGACCATGAGTAAAGGTCTGCACTGCCCCGTCATCAGAGACTGGCAATAGCTCCATCTGTTCCATCTAAAAGCGAGACATGAATTCCCGCAGTATCTCGTTCTCCCTTTGCTTGATTTTGAAAACATCGAACTTCCTCGTCGTTACTTTGATGGCACTGGCATGTGCCTTTAATAAGGAATCCACTAGCATGGCGAATGAATCTATGAAGTTAGAAGCCAAGTTGTGATACAACATTATGGCCCCCTTCAGAGTGTTTCCCCAAATTTTTTCAATAATACGGACTCGATCTCGTCATTCTTTATATCGTTGCCTTTTACCGCACAGGTGTAGGCTGTAACGTGCTCACTAGGGTAAGTGTTGATACCCAATTTTTCCCTATATACTTTTCGTATGCAAAACTTTCAAAATAGAATATGTATGCATATATAAGTATGTCTAAATGTTTTATTATTTTTTCTAATTTTCAAAGATTTTTTAAGTTAATTTATTGCTCTATTTTATTTATAAAAACCCAATAATTATTCCCCAAATTATCATTTTTATTGATTCATTTATAGGACTCTCTTATTTATGCCAAAATATAGCTAATGTGACTTTTGCAAATTATTACAAATTTATTTAGTATTTTTAAAGCTAAATTGCATATAATTGCAATATTAGCCTCTTTTTAGATTTAATTACGTTAATGTCTATAAAAACTAGATCCGATATTTTTAATTTGATAATTATATGTTATTAATCATTTTAGTACCTTTAATTTATTTTCAGAAATTAGTTTACTATTTTTTTGTAAATCAAATAGGGAAAATGGCTATTTAAATGTTAGCCCATTTTTCATTTCAGTTTTAGCCGGATTTGGCACCCCAATTGGACCAAATTTTAAACCCAATTACCATGACCCAATCTTTGTCTGAATCAACCCACGACCCAATTAAATAACCCGCCCGGATTCCCTTTTAATCCTAACCGTTAATCGCCTAGATCAATGGCTCACATCTGCCCCTTCCTTTTTTAACCTCAACCTACCCCAAACCCTAGTCATTTTTCACCTATAGCCGCCTTCAAACCCCCCTCCTCTCTCAATTCTCTCTCAATCCCCTCTCAAACCCTATCCGCCGCCCTCAATTACCATCTTAAAATCTTCCAAATCCATGGCCTCCAAAGCCATTGGAGGCCTGTATCCACTTCCCTTGGCTTCTGTGTGTTCGAGTACTATTGTTCCAAAGCTAGATCGGGAAAAGCTTGGTCCAGACCTTGGTCGATTTCAGTTCTTACGGCTGTCTCCTGTCACTTTCGACCTTACTCCGGCCAGCCATGGTCATTGAAGCCTGACTTTTGATTTCTCTACTTAAGATCGATGATTTTCCAAGAATCTAGGGTTCTTCCGAAACCCTAGCCTTCGAGGTTCTTCCGATTTCTTTAGATTTGTTCTAGATCTGTGTTTACTCTAAACTTCTAAACACTATTCTCAAGGTTTCTTTCAAAACTCTGCCTCCAAAACCCCTTGTCTTTTCCAATTTAGGTTTTGTTAAAGTGGTTTTGAAGCTTTATCTGATTTTTAACATGTTCTACTGTGTTTCTTTATGTTCTTCTTCTACTGTAGTTTGCATGTTAAAAGTCTTAGTTTCTTTTGATATTTCTGAATCTACTTTTGTTAGTATTTGTCTAATTTACTCGTTTTCATCTCTAGAACTTGATTGATGGTGAAAACCCCAAAATTCGGGGTTCAATATAGTTCTGAGGCTATTTAATATGTGATTTACTTGGTCGTCATGCTCTAAATTCGATTGATTTCAAAACCCTAACTTCTTTGGACCTATTCAAGCTTCTGAAGCTGCCTCATCTGTTGCTTGACTAGATTCGAAATCTTTTTGTTTCATCCTCTGTTTCTTTATGTGATTTTGACTTCCTTGAAACTAGACTACAGTTTTCAGAAAAGTCTTTTTACTTGACCCCTTTGCATACTATTTGATACTCTCTCTTTTCTCTACTAAGTTACTAAGATTGACCTATGTGACTACTATATTTCGATAGTCCACTATTTATTGACTTCGTGATTGCATGACGCTTCTCTTTGTCCTAAATTCAGCCTTGCATGCCTAATACTTATGCACTCTTTTATATGCTAAATTTTCCTCTGAAATGACCTTCAATTTTGGACTGAGTTCAAACCTCCTTGTGTAATTTGGATTGCATTCATGTGTTAAGTGATTGGCTCTTTCCTTGTTTCGCCTTATTAATTCCCCTATTTCTTGGGTTGATTTGAAAACTTTCCTTACAATTTCAATTCTCCCATTTCTGACATGGTTTATTTTTTTACTCATGGGAACCCATGTCACTCTCCTTAAATCAGTGATTTTGAAATCCTTAACTCCCTAATTTGCTATGTACTAATTTTCGATTGTCTCCATATGCTGCAACTTTACTTTGTTTTCTTACCTTATTTGGGTAACCGAGTATTTCAAAGATTCTTACCTTAATTAAACCTCTATGCACTTACCCCTAATTGTATACTCTGCACATGATGCTTACTTGATTTCCTTCCTTAAATATTTTTTGCCCATTACTGTTCGATTTCAACTCCTTAATTAAAGGAAGTCCTTATACTAATTTGATTTTAATTGGTACATAGTTCCATAATTATTGCTAAGCTATGACCCTTGCCTTATTTTCTGCCTGTCTTCAAACTATAAATACCCCGCTCTTTCATTAACTTAGACACAAGAACACTCTGAGTTCTAAAATCACTTACACTTAAAAAACACTCTCTTCTGCTTTACTACTTGTATTGTGGCCTGTTTTCAAAGTTCTGCTACTTTCCTTTACTATATTTTGCTTCTCTGAACTGGTATGTTCTGATTAAGATTTCAACGTCACAAAATATGTTTACTTAATCCTTTTACCTGTTTGTCTGCCTACCGCTTGTGTTTAATTCAGTACTTATTTTAGCAATTCTGCCTGTTCTGAATTTATGATGTATCCTAAATCCCTACCCCAATGTATTTGGTACTGATGGCTTGTTTAAGGCATGAAAGTATTGAGTATTGCTGTCTATGACTCAAACTTTTATGTTACCACTATATGTTGTGTATTCCGGCTGATTTTGTAAGCATAACAGCACTCTCGGTTGTTGTGCATGCCCAGAATTAACTAGTGCCTAAGTACATAGGCTCTTTGCAAGCTACCAATCTATGAACCCCTTTTATGTGAAGTTATCAATTTTATAACTGTTTCCCAGTACCTCTTTCCTCTCCTTTACTTCCTTAGTTCTTAAAATTCTATTTCTGCACTTCCACTCTCTCTTAGACTTAATTTCTGCCCCCCCTCTTGTGAGCCTTGACTTGGGACCATGAGCTCCCTCTAAACTGGGACACTTGAGGGCTGGCACTTCTACACTGCACTTGACCATATTCTGATAATACAATTTGGGTGTGAGCACTGCCTGGAGTCCCATTGAGTCTCTTAGGGAACTCTGACACACTCAAATTGGAGAAAGGCTTTGGATTAATGGTCTTTGAGTTGGTTTATCTCGTAACTCAGAGAGGAACTCAAGAATCAGGCCTCCTCTAGTTGTACTTTCTTTGTATTTTTCTGTTCTGATGTAGTTTGTTATTCTGGTTTGTAATAAGTTGTAATAAACACTTGGGGCTGGCTAGCGAAAAGGGTGGGTAACTATGCATGCAAGGGTAGAAAACATGCCTATAGGGTGTTTTAACTCCTGCATATTCGAACATCACCTAGAGACCATGCCTATAGGATAGTTTTTCAACTTCATGTAGAAAACTTGCCTATAGGGTACTTTTAATTCTGCATATTCAACTTCATGTAGAAAACCTGCCTATATGGTACTTTTAATTCTGCATATTCAAACTTCATTTAGATGCCATACCTATAAGGTTTAAAACGAGTAATGCATAGAAATCATGCCTATAGGGGTTTCTTAAATCAATCTGATTCGCTTTCACTCGCAGTCAATGTTAGATAACATGCCCTAAGGAATTAAAGTCGGTAACAGTAGATACTACCACCTGCAGAACCTGTAACCAGCTCAGTTTTTTTTTGTTCATTCTGCTTCTCTTAATAACCTAATTCTCTCGCTTAACAAGGTTTAACAAACATGCTTATAGGATTTCGAATAATTTATTTCAAGCTTCTACTATTTCATCACCTTTTAAATTTAGTAGATATCATTCCTATAGGTCCCGTAAACACTTAGGCAAACCATATAATAATAACTATAAAATTGAATCTGTTAATCACTATAACCAGCAGGCAGGCCTGATTCAGACTTCTTATCTGAGTTATGCAATAAACTAAAACTGCCTCAACAATCTCATCTCCCTCATCTTTAATTCTTTTCAATAAGACCTAAGCAGTATGTGTAAGACATGCTACTTTATGTGTTTGTTCGAGGAGGTATACTTGAGCCTATATGCTTATGTGTTTCCCCTTTTATATGCAATATGTGTTTTTGTATGCCGCCTTAGAATTTTTACCTTTGAAATTCCAAATAAGCCCAGCATCCCTCCCTTTTAGGATAGTAGTCCTAAGTGCCTCCGGGATTGATAGGAATGGGATGGGTAGTAGCATGCAATAAGTAATCGAGACCAATCCACGCTTTAATACCTTAACGGGGTGGGAAGGGTAGATATGGATATGATGACCACGCGATAATGTCACGTGTAGCCCCTCATTGAGGAGTGATTACTGGACATTTTGTGGGGTGATCCATATTTTCAATAAACCTAGGACCCCCTTTCCTTTATTCTTTATTCTTTTAGCAATTTAACTCCTTATTCTAAAAAATTAGCTTTTCTAATTGTTCTTTCAAAACTTGTTTACTTTCAAACCATTATGTGTTGAAATCCCCTATTATCTGAGCCTTATTTGCTTATACGTTAATTGCACCTCAATTCACAATAATTGTCTGGCCGGGAATCACACTAGTGGATTCTGAGGGGTGCCTAATGTGAGCACGTGATTTTTGCCTCACGAAAAACTACTCCAAAATAAATCAAAAAATAAAATAAATTTCTTTTACTGTGCAATTTTTGAATTTGCGTGGTGTTTGTTAAATATTTGTCTTATATCCGTAAATGTTTACGTTATCATAATAAAATGAAAAATAAAATAAAATACATGTTGCATGCATATAGGATTTAATTATGCATTTAATAATTGATTCAAAAAATAAAATCACAAAAAATATGTGTCTATTCTAATTTTAATATTTCACTGGGTGATTAATGTTTTGACTATGTGTTAAATAATTGTTATAAAGTAATTAATATTTTGTGTAAGGTTAAAAAATTGTTTTATAATTTTTATTAGGATTTTTTATAATTAAAAATAAAATTAGAAAATATATATAAGTTGTGAAAGGAAATTCGGACCTGGATTAAAATCCAGGCCCAAATCAAGTTACCCCCCACAGCCCAATCCAAACAGCCCAGGTCCGGTCCAGTCCAAAAGAGTCAAAACGACAGCGTTTGGTCGTAGTTTATCATGGACCGTTGGATCAAATCCAACCAACGGATGAGATCTCATCACCCTAACCCACAATCCTTACCCGATCCAACACCCGGTTCAACCCGTCCCCCCAAACTTAAGCCAAACGACGTCGTTTGGTTAAGTGAGTAGATCCTGGCCTTTCATTTTGATTGATCGGACGGTCAATATCAATCCACCATTCCCCTATATAAACCCATAATCCTTACCCCGGCCCCCCTAACTAAACACCCCCCCTCCTCTCCTGTTCATCGTCTTCCCAAACAGACCCCTAACCCTAGCCGCCCATATTCCCCATCGCCTGAAACCCGGCGGCATCAACGCTGCCGGTCACCACCTTAACACCCCAGAACCCCCTTAACATCCTCTATCCAGATATGTTAGCCACTTGGCTCGAATCTTTCTAAAGGTTCTCGAATCTACATTTGAAGATTCGAGCCGAGCTTAGATCTTAACCAAACAACCCCTAGTTAACACCATAGTACCCCCTAGCATGCCTCGTTATGAATCTGATGTTTGTTTGGCTCGAATCATTTCCGAGCTTCTCGAATCTTCTTTTGAAGATTCGGACCAAACAAAATCAAACTCAGATCTGTTCTAAACTGACACCAAATGACCCCTAGGCTACCCTCACCCTTGTGTCGTATTTTGTCCCCCTCGAATCTGACCATAAATGGTTAAGTCCCAAATCGAACCTTCAAGAACCCTAGAAATACCAGACTTTTGGATTCTGCCCAAATTAAATAAAGATTGAGGTTTAATCGACCTTAGTCGAAGTATTTTCAGTGGAAAATACTTCGACTAAGGTCTGTTTGATTACAAAAAGTCCGAACCCAAGTTGAGTTTGAGTCCGGTTGAATTTGAAGGTTCAGAGGTAATTTTTCTGTTTCTTATGTGTATTCTACATGTATTCTATGTTTGTTTCATTAGTCTGATTAATTTTTCATAATTTTTTTAGTCAATTCTGTTATACTGTCTCATACCCGTCTATATGATAAAAATATGAAACTGTTTCTGTTGATTGCGATTATTTACAATATGAGTAATCGACTCGATTAAGTTCGTCGATTAGTTATATTATGAATTCTCATTTATGATAATGCTGATTGAAACAGTCTGTTTCTATTGTTTTAGACTGATTATGGACCAATGTTATAAATAGTCAGTTGATTAATATCGTAAATTAAATCATGATTGTTTGCAAATTAGTAAGTTCATCAAATAGGTGTTATGTATGTTGATTTCTGAACATTAAAGTTCAGGGCAGTGTCAAATACTGACAATGCTCCTGCATTTGTTGCTCTATGTTCAGTTTTGAATTTCAGGCGAAATATTCTGTTGAGTTTTGTGTATTGTTAATATGTTTGTATGCAAGTTCAGTGTTCAATCTGAGTTTAGCTCATGTACATCAGCTATTGCATTTCCCTGTTTAGCATAATCTGTAAAAAACAGAATGTTTGTTTGATTCAGGGGTTGGTTATTAGCTGCTAAACATGTTAGTTCAGATAAATTTGTTAAGGTTTAGGCAGTTTGGTTTGGGGCTGTAATAATAGTAAGATTCAGGGGCATTTCTGGGATAAAACACTGAAGGTAATATGATATAATAGTGGGCTGAAAGTGGTTTGTTAATGGCTATTACTTAATGAGTAACAATGGGGAACAAGGGATAATGGGGCTGTTGAAAATCAGGATAAGAGCACTTAATAGGATTTAAAGTATTGAAAAGCAGATGGTAATGGAACTTTCTTAGTTTTTAAAGAGGAAAGGGGCCCAGGCAGCACTTAAAAAAGATAGGACCAGACCTGTATAAGTACAGGAAGCCATCAGATTTTAGGGAGGAGGAAAAATCAGATTTTTAGATCAGATTTTGAAAGAGAATTTAAGAAAAATACACCTAGAGTGAGATAAAAGAAAAAATCAAGAAGAAAATCAGATTCCTCTTGGAATCTGAAGAGGAAGAAGAAACAGAAAAGAAACCAAAATAGAGTATTCGCACACACACACACACAATGAAGCTGAAACAGAAAAAATAGAAAAGAAAAGAAAAATCCGAAACCTTGTTGTTCTTTTGGAATCTGTCCGAGTCTGTGTATTGATACTATTTGGTTTTAAAATCTGAAATTCTTTAAGAAGCTTTGCTCTTGTGAATCTGGGTTTCTCGGGTCTTATTATTGCTCAAATCTGTGGAAGTACTGATATTCTACCAGTATTTTGTTACTGCTGCAACTGCTGAAATTTACTTATTCTACCTTCATTTCCAGGTACATATCTCTTAAATTCTATGTTGGAAAGAGATTCAACATGACAAATAAATAAAGTTTGAATTGTAATACTATCTTCTATTCATTTGAGTTCTTTAGTTAAAAATTTCAGCTTTGGTTTCATGTTGGTTAACCAGTAGTGAGTTCAACTCGATGGCTACAAGTTAATTGTCTTATTTTGAAATTCATATAAAACTTTGTAATAATGTTATCCATGTCAAAATTTCATTAGTTTAGTTATCTTTGAGTTGTGTAAATAGGAAGCATGGCAGAAAATTGGCTTTTATTTACACTTTATGGTATTGTTAGCTAGGTATAGTATAATATGGAAATATCAAGGAAAAATACGCTATTGGTTTATTTTGTTAGTAAGTTAGTTGTTGTTTAAAGCTAGATGATGTTGGTTGCAATTTGCTATCTTTTGGCACAACCTTGGTTGTGTTATAATCAATAGTTGAAAGGCGCATTAGTATAATCCGCTATGTTCACGATGTCAAATATGATGAGTAATATTGTATGCAATATCTTTTTATTAAGTCAATAGGAAGATTTGTTCTCTTTCTTAATAATAAAGGGCCTAGGAACTTATACAATGTGAAAGATAATGCTTAGCAATAATTCATATAGATTGAGAATCAAATTGATATATATATATATATATATCTATCCCAACTCAATCATAAGCATAATTAATTAAAATAATTTCGCCTATTAGATTAAAAACGAGTATATGAGAATAAGTTGAGATGTACATGCACAGATTGCAACACTTTAAATCAATGGTAAGTAAAAAATAGAATTTGCACTAAATAAAAATAATGAAAATTCTTGGAAAATATTTCTTCCCTTTATGAATCATTTTTTTAGTTTCATATGCAATTCATTCTTTGGTAGATATATAATGTTGTATTTGCCGAAAATAGTGTTAATCATATTTTTATTCTTTTCTTTGAATTTGAATAGTCTGGATAAATATAATTTATACGCGGGAATTATAATTGACGGGCAACATTTAATAAATTGTGAATTCTTTTCAAGAGTTCAAAGGTATCTTAAATGGATATTTCTCATGATATAATAAACAATTTGGGGAAAGTTCATAATATTATTAACAAAGATTTTGCGCAATCAGGGATGCGTTCGCGCACCCTGATTATATTTTTAAAAGAAAAAAATTCGGATTATGCGTACGCGCAATTTCGAGTGAATATTTAATAAAAAACGAATTTCTTTGGAAAATATTAAATTTATTTCATAAAACCCGAGATGTGCGGTTCACTATTTAAGAAAGACGAATGTTCTTGATTCGACACAATTTCGAAAAATTATTGTTTTTTAATAAATATATTATCAAGATTATCGTGTACACGTGCGCGTGACACAATTCCGCATTTATTTTTAATTTATAACACGAATATACGTACGCGTGATTCGATTCAAAGAAGGGCCCTTAATCACAAGCAGTATAAATAAAAGCGGTAGTAAAAATCATGCACTAAGGACGCATTTAGTAAAAGTCAAGATAATTAAGCCAATAATAAAAATAGTTGAGTGACCGTGCTAGAACCACGAAATTCGGAAATGCCTAACACCTTCTTCCGGATTAACAGAATTCCTTACTCAGGATTTCTTGTTTGCAGAATAATAAACAGAGTCATATTCTCCTCGATTCAGGGATCAAAACCGGTGACTTGGGACGCCTTAAAATTCCCAGGTGGCGACTCTGAAACAGAAATAATTAAATAAATCCCGTTTCGACTGTCCTTTAATTGGAGAAAACTCCCCACGCGCCCCGCGGGCGCGGTAAAAAGGAGGTGCGACAGCTCTGGCGACTCTGCTGGGGATAAAAGTGCTGCTGTAACCCAAAACCACTGGTTCAGGGTTTAAAGAATTCGAGCTTAAAATAACTGCGATAATTGGCTTTATTTACTATATGATTTTCAACTGTTTATATGATTAACATGCTAAATGTTTTTTTTACCGCTTTAATATTATTTGAATTGTGAATATATACAACTGCTACGAAACCCCCTTCTTTCTGAGTCTTCTAAGTTTATGGTGCACACGTTCGCGTGGCCCACCTTTCTGTTAAAGGTCATACCAAATAAGACGAAGTTGGGACAAGTAACTAGGCCGGATAGACTTTCGTTCTCCCGGTACGTTGCCCCCGCTTCGGCTCAAACTGTCCGTTTGGGTAAGCCAGGTTTAGAACAATCAACCTCAGGTTTTTCACTTAGAATAACTCAGCCATGTACCGGATCCCTAGTAGGAACGTATATTTGCATCATGTACATTTGGCCTTGGAGACTCAACACAGGGGTTGGGTCTGTCTAGGACAGGTGAACCCGAAATAAAAAGACCATCATGATGCATCCTACTTGCTACTTGTGCATTCATTTGCCTCGAACATGCTTGTTGACCAGCTTAAATGAAATCATGGTGAGAAGAGAGGAATAAAATGGGTTGTTTTAAAAATTTCAAAAAAAGAAAAATAGTTTTAAATCTTGAAATAAAGGTATTTAATAAATAAAAAATTTTCGAAAATGATTTTTTAGTATAAATTTTCAAAATGAATTTTGACTTTATTAAAATTAAATTTCAGATACAAAATGAGCACCACACAAAACCCCCCATCCACGAATCCAGAAGAGTTTCTATTTCAGCTTCAAATGTGGTGGTATGATTTAGGCGAAGATGGTCAAAAATGGGTCGTCAAGCATTTGGGAAATCTCACGGACAATATAAAAGTTAAACCCCGTGATGATCTGATTACGGCGTTAGTAACTTTTTGGGACCCTGTTCACAATGTCTTTCGTTTCTCTGACTTCGAGCTTACTCCTACATTAGAGGAGATAGCTGGATATGCTGGTTTTGACGGAAGTCTAAGAAATCAAAGCCTGATATTCACAAAGGCTCCTTCGGTACATCGATTCTTCGGTCTTCTGAACATCAGCAGTCAAATCAGGAAAAACAATGTCATCAATGGATGTTGTTCCTTCAACTTTTTGTATTCAAGGTTCGGAAAGACAGATGGGTTCGAAATTCATGAGAAAGGCCTTACTAACAAGCAAAACAAAGACACTTGGCAGATTCACCGTCGCTTTGCTTTCATGGTGGCTTTTCTAGGAATCATGATCTTCCCAAACAAAGAGCGAACAATTGATATTTCGCACCACAAAAGTTGTGCAAATCCTCACCACCAAAGAAAATCACACCCTTGTCCCCATCATTCTCTCAGACATTTATCGGGCTTTGACTTTATGTAAATCAGGAGCAAAAGTCTTCGAAGGATGCAAAATTTTGTTGCAAATGTGGGTGATTGAACATCTCCAACAACAACCCAAGATCATACAGTATGGGTCAAACAATGATAAATGCATTGAGAATTATGAGGAAAGAATAAAAATTATCAGGCTCCAGAAGGGATAGAAGCATGGGTATCTCATCTAAAGGCTTTAACGGCAAATCAGATTAAATGGACTTTGGGATGGCTCCCGATGAGGGAAGTGATACACATGTCAACCTCAAATAGTTATCTGCTACTATTGGGATTGAGAAGCATCCAGCCGTATGCGCCACTAAGAGTCTTAAGACAACTAGGGAGATATCAAGTAGTTCCTGATGATGAAGATTTGAGTATGCAAGTAATCGAATTACACCCAGAAGCCACTATTCCCGAGGCTCTACTTCAGCAGATGTGGAATGGATGTCGATACTTGAAAAGTGATACTCAAGTCCCAGACACTACAAAGGTTGATATAAATCCTGGATATGCAAGGTGGTTTGAAAAACGGTCTCGCGTGGATGATGTACCAGAGCCTGAGCTAAGAAGGCCAACAAAAAGACCCCATGTTCAAAACTTCAATGATAAAATCCAAGAGCGGTTGGTCTGGGGAGAAAAGGAAAAAGGGTACAAAGCAATTATCCATGCCCTAAAAGAAAATCTGAGAAGCCTCAGTCTGGAGAAAGATTTGCAAGCACAGGAAGCCGAAGGCGAGAAGAAGAGTCTAGCTTGTGAGAATGAAAATCTTCATGCTCGATTCCAAAAAATGAAAAGAGTTTCTGAAACACCAAAGAGGAGCTGGAAGGATCAAAAAACCATCGCCAATCTTTTTGAAAGAATGCAAGATTATGATTCCATTCTTGCGGAAAACGAAAGGGCGTTGAGCAAAGCAAAAGAAAGAATCCAACAATTAAACGAAGAGGCCAGATCTAATAAGGAACGCCAAGTAAGGCAATCCGAAGAAGACAGGGCACAATTCAAGAAGTAAAAAGACCATTGGATACGATCAGAAGATCAGCTTCGTGCACAACTAGAAGAGGCAAGAAGATGCAACAGAGAACATCAACAAGCAGACATCGACAGGGAAAGAGCGCATGCAAGATTGGAGCAGGCCAGACTCCGAGCTCTATTAGAATCAGCTCTAGATCGTGAAAACCGTGTCAGAGATATAGCCACCACTCGTCAGCAGCAATTGCAGAACCAAGACCAACGTCTCCAAGATGTCAGGGCACAAATCCACGACCTGGCGGTCTACACTTCTCAAAGTTACGTAAATTACCAAGGAATGGATTATGAAAGGTTTACAGAGCATGCACCCATTTTGGCTCGTCATCTAGCAATGGAGTTGGAAAGGATGTATCGTACACTGGGAGGCCATCCAGGTCAAGCCCCACATTGAGCAGATAATCCAATAATTGACAACAAAAGTGGAAAGTAGGGCATGTTGTGAGATGTTAAGAGTTGTATCTTGTATTTTTATTTAAGTATGTGTGTTTCAAACCATTTTCTTAAAGTTTTCAAATGTAATTCCATCTTTGTATAATGAATAAAAGTGATTGCCTTTAGTTCGAACTACGCAAGGTCTGATTCATGTGGGGGCATGATACATAGGCAATCTATATAAGATTCGACCACCACAATAAAAGGAATATAATAAATAAAATTAAAAGTGAGTAACAATAAAAATTTCAAGAAAGCTGGGACGACACAAGCAGCCGAGCAAATGCATAATAGAAAGGGATTATTTGTCTAGGAACATTGCATCTCAACGTGTAATTATATATGTGTTAAACTCTCAAAACTAACAAGTTTGTTCATTTCCAGAATTCAAGCAGTTAGTTTCTCTAAAGAGTATACTGGCATATTATCATTATCACACGAGATCAAAAGGACCACTACCCGAAAGTATGTCTATCCCAGATGTTGACACAGGTATGGAGCTAGAGGAGATGGATGTCGGGAAAATGAAAGAAGAGATGTTTAAACTCAAGCAGCAAATGGCTGAGATGTACCAAGCCTGGTCTACAGGACAGTTACCCCCGTCTTACTCAACTAACCCTGCTCCATCAATTACCCAAACTCAGGATAATATTACCACTGAATTATCCCCAAATTTCCCCATTTACCAACACTACCGAGGCACCACCTCTCAGACACCGCAGTCTCCACCTCCGAAACCAGTTCCATATTTTCCTCCACCTATGACTCCTGTTTTCGTAGCACCTCCCCCTGCTACATTCCACAAATCTCCTAGTGAGCCTACATTCCAGGCCCAGGAAAACCAATATTACCCCCCGGAGCCCACCTTCAAAGCCTCCGAAATTCATTCAACTGCTCCTCGTTTTGATCTCCCAACCGAAATTGACAAGCCAGCCAAAAATGCTGAACAAGAAGAGATGTTCAGGAAGGTCAAGAGTCTAGAACAATCGTTCAGAGACATGCGAGGATTAGGTGGGCAAGTCAGTGTAGCATACAAAGATTTGTGCTTATTGCCCAATGTACAATTACCAGTTGGCTTCAAGATGCCCAAATTTGACCTATACAACGGGCACGACGACCCAGTAGCCCACTTAAGGGGTTTCTGCAGCAAGATGCGAGGAGCTGGGAGAAAGGACGAATTATTGATGGCTTACTTCAGTCAAAGTTTAAGCGGATCAGCTTTGGAGTGGTATACACGCCAGGACCATGGGAGATGGTACACCTGGGATGACCTAGCACAGGCATTTGCATACCATTTCCAATACAATCTGGAAATCATCCCAGATCGACTATCTTTGACAAAATTTGAGAAAAAACACAATGAAAGTTTCAGAGAGTATGGCTTCCGGTGGAGAGAACAGGCAGCGAGAGTGGATCCTCCTATGAAGGAGAGTGAAATGGTAGACTACTTCCTTCAAGCCTTGGAACCAACTTACTATGCCCATTTGGTTTCAGCGGTAGGTAAATCATTCAATGAAGAGTAAAGATAGGGGTCATGATAGAGGAGGGTCTGAGGTCAAATAAAATCATGAGCTATTCAGCGATCAAGGCGACTACTCAAGCTATTCAAGGCGGAGTAGGAGGAATCAGAAGAAAGAAGAGGGAGGAAGCAGCGGTAGTTGATTCAGGAATTTGGTCGGGACCCAGAAGTTCACCGCCTTACTATAATCAACAATGACCTCGCCAATCAGCTTACCACCACGATTCATCCCAACACTACTATCACCCTTCAGAGCCTCATTTTTCCATTAACCATGATCAAGCATACAATCAGCCACCTGTTCACACCAATTGGCGTGCTCCTGCCATACCAAGTACTTACCCACGAGCCTATCCCGGACCAGGTTTCAGGCCTAGGCCAGCATTCAGGGGAGAAAGGGAACAGAAAAAGAAAACTTAAACTCCATTAGGAGAGTCATACACCAGTCTGTTCCATAGGCTGAGACAGCTAGACATGCTGAGACCAATACAATTCAAGCTACCCAATCCTCCTCCAAAGAATCTGGATTACACCATTAGCTGTGAGTATTGCTCCGGTGCACCAGGCCATGATACGGAGAAATGCTGGCATTTGAAAAATGCAATACAAGAGCTGATTGATACTAATAAAATCGAGGTTCAAACCCCCGAAGCTCCCAATATCAATAGAAATCCAATGCCAGCCCATCAAGAGGCCAATATGATAGAAATCATACAAGCTGATGGGGAGACAAAGAAGCCGTCACAAACTGTCATGATGATCAAGTCTCATGAAGCCAAGACGGATAAGCAGTTAACAGAGGAGGAGCCGGTACCTAAGTAGAATAGAAATGGTGATGAACCATCTATGATAGTCGAGGAGGGATCATCGAGCAAAGTTGCCCCAAAACAAGAAAGGCCGAAAGTGATAGTACCAGGGGTTGCTAACAAACCCATTGTATTCATAGAGGGAGCCCGTACAGATCGGGTTATTATCACACCTGTAACCCAGCTGCCAGTCATCAACAACAAAGCCATCCCATGGAACTATGAACGGCTGACTGTAATGTACAAGGGAAAAGAAGTCAAGGAAGAAGTGTGTGAGGTGCAAGGCTTGACTCGTTCGGGAAGATGTTTTACACCCGAAGAGTTAAGAAAAACTAAAAATAATCCAACACCAATAAAGAGAGCTGTGACGGAAGAAGAGGCGGAAGAGTTTTTAAGAAAAATGAAACTCCATGATTATTCTGTTGTGGATCAATTGAAGAAGACGCTCGCTCAAATTTCATTGTTGTCATTACTGATCCATTCAGAGGAGCACCGTCTGCCTTTGATGAAAATCTTGAATGAGGCTCATGTTCCTGCAAAAATCTCTGTAAATCATTTGGGAAGAATAGCCAACAGAATCTTTGAGACAAACAGAATTACATTTGCTGATGATGAATTGCCTGTGGAAGGTACCGAGCACAACAGAGCTCTTTACCTCACCGTGAAATGTGAAAACTCCGTAGTAACCCGGGTATTGGTTGACAATGGGTCAAGTGCAAACATCTGCCCTCTCTCCACTTTAAGCAAATTAAAAATTAAAGAGGAGAGGATCCAGAAGAATAGTATCTGCGTACGGGGGTTTGACGGTGGAAGCAGAGATTCATTTGGCGACATAGTGTTGGAACTAACAATAGGGCCAGTTGAATTCACAATGGAATTTCAAGTGTTGGACATAACTGTTTCTTACAACTTGTTGTTGGGTCGACCATGGATCTATACTGCTAAAGCAGTCCCGTCAACACTACATCAGGCTGTCAAGTTTGAATGGGATCATCAAGAAATAGTTGTGCATGGGGAAGAAAGTTTAAATGCTCGCAGCAGTACCATTGTACCGGTCGAGGGAACAGAAAATGACCAGGGACCATGGGTATACCAAGTGTCCGACACAGTGTCAGTAGAGAAAATTCCAAAGGGGAAACACTTTCCGAATCCAAAGATATCCTCTGCATCAGTCATGGTAGCCTATGAAATGTTAAAAAACGGTTTTATACCCGGCAAAGGTCTGGGCTCATCTTTGCAAGGAATTATACAACCAGTATCTCTCCCCGAGAACTGGGGAACATTTGGTTTGGGATTTATACCCACTATCACCGATGTGAAAAAGGCCAGAAAGCTGAAACACAAGGCATGTGATCTTCCAAAACCAGTCCCACATCTGTCAAAGTCTTTTGTCAAGACCGGTGCTAAAAATCGCCCGATAACAACAATTCCTTAATCCCGGGTCAATCCTGAGGAGGAATTAATTGAAAGATTCGAGAAATTGTTTAATGATGTGAATATGTTGGAAAGCGGAGAAGGGTGTAGCAACGCAGAAGTTCAATTCATTGGGCCAGAAACAAAGCTTAATAATTGGAAAGCCACTCCTCTCCCCATTCGAAAGGAGTCTTGGTAGTTTATTTTGATTTTCTTTCAAGTTTGTTTGGGTTACTTTAGGGTTGTAATCCCAAAGCTTATCTTACAGTTTGTTTGAAGTGTGCAAACCTTGTTATCTTTCATCATCCAATAAAAAGCAGTTTCCTTTTTATTATCATTCCTGATAGTTTTCTTTTCTTTTTCTTCTTTTTTCTGTACAGTTCTTTTTACGCTGGCTCTAGTGATATGGCATGCATGAGGAATCCTCAGCCCAGTCTTAAAAATCAATCTGGTTCCGAAGTAATAATTCAAGAAATATATTGTGATTATGAATCAGAATATGATGAAGATGAGGTTTTTGAAGAGATTAGTAAAGAGTTAATTCACTTTGAGGAAAAAATCAAACCTAACTTGAGTGATACCGAGGACATCAATATAGGGGACACGAGTAATATTCGGGAAACTAAAATAAGTGTCCATCTCGAACCAAAGATCCGAGAAGAGTTAATTAAAGCACTCATAGAATTCAAAGATGTTTTTGCATGGTCATATGACGACATGCCGGGCCTGAGCACTGATTTAGTGGTTCACAAATTGCCCACCGATCCAACGGTGCCTCATGTCAAGCAGAGGCTGAGAAAATTCAAGCCTGATATGAGTGTGAGAATTAAGGAAGAAATCACCAAACAATTGGAAGCAAAGGTCATTCGAGTCACTCGATATCCTGTTTGGTTAGCTAATATTGTTCCTGTACCAAAGAAAGACGGCAAAATTAGAGTATGCGTCGACTACCGCAATCTCAACAAAGCAAGTCCAAAGGATAATTTCCCATTACCTAATATCCATATTTTGATCGACAATTGTGCCAATCATGATATAGGATCTTTCGTGGATTGTTATGCCGGGTATCATCAAATTCTAATGGATGAAGAAGACGCAGAAAAGATGACATTCATCACACCATGGGGAACTTATTGCTACCGGGTAATGCCATTCGGTTTAAAGAACGCCGGAGCAACCTATATGAGAGCAATGACCACAGTGTTTCATGATATGATACACAAGGATATTGAGGTATACGTGGACGATGTGATCATAAAATCAAAGCATCAGGCCAACCACGTTGGGGATTTGAGGAAGTTCTTCTTAAGACTTTGCAGGTACAACCTCAAGCTTAACCCTGCCAAATGCGCATTTGGAGTTCCATCTGGAAAGTTGCTGGGATTCATAGTCAGTCGGCGAGGCATCGAGCTAGACCCATCAAAAATCAAAGCCATCCAAGAATTGACACCTCCCAGGAACAAAACGGAAGTAATGAGTTTGTTGGGAAGGTTAAATTACATCAGCAGGTTTATTGCTCAGCTCACAACAACTTGTGAGCCAATTTTCAAATTGTTGAAAAAGGATGTTGCGGTCAAATGGACCGATGAGTGTCAAGAAGCGTTCGATAAGATAAAAGGGTACTTGTCGAACCCACCCGTATTGGTCCCGCCAGAGCCTGGAAGACCTCTAACTCTTTACTTAACGGTCTTGGAAAATTCATTTGGTTGTGTACTGGGGCAACATGACCTCACTGGCAGAAAAGAACAGGCCATCTACTACCTTAGCAAGAAGTTCACAGCTTATGAGGTTAAGTATACTCATCTGGAGAAGACCTGTTGCGCCCTGACTTGGGTAGCTCAAAAATTGAAACACTATTTGTCATCCTACACTACTTACCTCATTTCTCATCTAGATCCATTGAAATATATTTTTCAAAAGCCTATGCCAACGGGAAGACTTGCAAAATGGCAGATATTGCTCACAGAGTTTGACATCATCTATGTAACTCGGACTGCAATGAAAGCCCAAGCACTGGCCGATCATTTAGCCGAAAACCCGGTCGACGAGGAATATGAGCCGTTGAAAACTTATTTTCCTGATGAAGAAATAATGCATATCGACGTGGGGGAGCGAATTGAAAAACCTGGCTGGAAACTTTTCTTTGATGGAGCCGCTAACATGAAAGGAGTCGGGATAGGAGCTGTAATCATTTCTGAAACAGGGCATCACTATCCTGTTACGGCTCAATTGCGATTTTATTGCACCAATAATATGGCTGAATATGAAGCTTGCATTTTGGGGTTAAGGCTAGCCGCAGACATGGGTATCCGAGAAATCTTAGTCATGGGAGATTCGGATCTTTTGGTACATCAAATTCAAGGAGAATGGGAAACTCGAGACTTGAAGCTCATACCATACCGACAATGTCTACATGATCTTTGTCAGCGGTTTCAATCAGTGGAGTTCCAACATATTCCAAGAATCCATAATGAGGTTGCCGATGCATTGGCTACTTTGGCATCAATGTTGCACCATCCAGACAAAGCTTATGTGGATCCCCTACATATTCGAGTCCACGATCAACACGCTTATTGCAATATGGTTGAAGAAGAATTTGATGGTGAACCATGGTTCCACGACATCAAGGAGTATATCAGGATGGGGATATATCCCGCACAAGCCACAGGAGATCAAAAGAGGACCATTAGGCGATTAGCAAATGGATTTTTCTTAAGCGGAGGAGTTTTGTATAAAAGGACACCAGATCTTGGATTATTAAGATGCATAGATGCTAGACAAGCTACAGCTGTCATGTCTGAAGTACATTCGGGAGTTTGCGGACCCCACATGAGCGGATATGTGTTGGCAAAGAAAATCCTCCGAGCTGGTTACTATTGGCTTACCATGGAGCGAGATTGTATCAGTTTTGTGCGCAAGTGTCATCAATGCCAGATACACGGAGATTTGATTCATTCTCCACCATCCGAGTTACACACAATGTCGGCACCATGGCCCTTCGTTGCTTGGGGCATGGATGTGATTGGACCGATTGAGCCGGCAGCATCCAATGGGCACAGGTTCATTCTGGTAACCATCGATTATTTTACCAAATGGGTTGAGGCCAAGACATTCAAATCAGTGACCAAGAAAGCTGTGGTCGATTTTGTCCACTCAAATATCATATGTCGATTCGGAATCCCAAAGGTGATCATCACAGATAACGGTGCTAATCTTAATAGCAACTTAATGAAGGAAGTATGTCAACAGTTTAAGATTACACATCGCAACTCTACCCCATATCGGCCCAAGGCGAATGGAGCAGTCGAGGCAGCCAACAAAAACATAAAGAAGATACTTCGGAAAATGGTAGAAGGTTCAAGACAATGGCATGAAAAATTACCATTTGCATTATTGGGATACCGCACTACTGTTCGCACTTCAGTAGGAGCAACTCCTTATTTGTTGGTATATGGCACTGAAGCAGTAATTCCTGCAGAAGTTGAGATTCCTTCCCTTCGGATCATCACCGAAGCAAAGATTGATGATGATGAGTGGGTCAAAACCCGTCGGAAACAGTTAAACTTGATTGATGAAAAACGATTGGCCGCAGTATGTCATGGTCAATTATATCAAAGAATAATAGTAAGAGCATACAACAAAAAAGTGCGTCTACGGAAGTTCGAAGTGGGTCAACATGTGCTGAAACGTATTCTTCCACATCAGGTTGAGGCAAAAGGCAAATTTGCCCCGAATTGGCAAGGACCATTCATTGTGACCAGAGTATTATCGAATGGTGCACTATGCTTAACAGATATTGAAGGCAAATGCATAGACATGGCAATCAATTCTGACGTGGTAAAGAGATATTATGCATAACTTTTTGAATGTTTGTATTTAGCATTATTTCGAAGATTGGAATGACAAAGGCAATTTATTCTGCTATCCAAACACTATACCCTTTGCTTCCCCTTTGAGCCATATTTGTTTCTTTCCTACCCTCTCTTGGAATCAATGAAAATCAAATATGAAATAAAAAAAAAAAATAAATCACTATTATTTGGTGAACTACGTTTGACCTGATTCCTCAAAGAAGGATACGTAGGCACCTCACGGCTCGGTCATAGGGTGCACAATATACATAATGTGCACAAAAAGAAACATCAAGCGACCCCAATCAAGAAACTGGGGCAAGAACTGTATTGGAAATAAGAAAAAGATTCCAAGAGTTGTAATTTTAAACCCATACCAAAGCTATTTAAGCTTTTAATACCTTTTCCATTTCTAACCACATACCAAAAAGACCTTTCGATCAATCTTAGAAAAATGCTGAGTCAAACAAATGAAGATGGTTCATAACACTCTGGTACGAACAAGAAAAGAAAGTAAAAATGAGAGAGTCTTATAGGTGAAAACCCACCTGGGCACCATAAGACGATGGAAGTTGAGAGAAAGTAAAATGAGAGAGTCTTATTGGTGAAAACCTTCGTAGGCACCATAAGGCGAAAAAGAAGTAAGAAATGAACAAATGAGGAAGGTTTACCGGTGAAAACTCTTTGAGATATTGCAAGTCCAACAGGTCTGTGAAATGAAAAATGAAGTTGGATTACGGAAATTTTGGGGAAAACAAAAATGAGACAATTGAAAGGAGATTAATTAAAAGACTGGGTTGATTAATCCAAAATGCATACCCTGATCATTGGCGCCAGTGACTCCAATCAGATAAGTTTATTCCTTTTCCAACAGTCATCCAAATTTGGATTTTTCTTTTCATTCTATAATTGTCGAAATCAGCGTGTTTCATCACTAATAATCTTACTTTTCTAAAAGCTTTGAGATAAGTTTTATTCCAAACAAATAAGAAGGAATGTCAAGGTATACTACCAAAATTCAAGGTTACATGATGCAAATAAGGCGATGAAAGGCGGGAGATAAAAATAATAAGATATGGGAGGAAGAAAAGTGAAATCAAAAGTGGATCAACAATGTCAGGAGAGACATATGATTACGGTTAAAAGGGTTTGAAGGAAAACATACAGAGGGGAATCCTATAGTCAAGGATCAATTACAAGGACAAAACAGTCTTTTTCAACCATTCCAAGACAATAAGAAAAAGACGAAGAGAAGCCTCACCATCGGCAAGAATACCCCAGTTAACCACCCTGCTTTAAACTAACGAAGTTTTCTTTGATTTAAAACAGGGGCAAAGACAATATTTGTGTCAGGAAATACCTGGTAAAGAAGAAGAAGTCAGGCGTCCACCTGGAGAATGAGGATGAGAATTGAAGAAGTCAGGCGTCCACCTGGAGAATGAGGATGAGAATTGAAGAAGTCAGGCGTCCACCTGGAGAATGAGGATGAGAAAAGAAAGAAGTCAGGCGTCCACCTGGAGAATGAGGATGAGAAAAGAAGAAGTCAGGCGTCCACCTGGAGAACGAGGATGAAGAATTAAAGAAAGAAGTCAGGCGTCCACCTGGAGAATGAGGATGAGAATTAAAGAAATCAGGCGTCCACCTGGAGAATGAGGATAAGAATTGAAGAAGTCAGGCGTCCACCTGGAGAATGAGGATGAAGAAGTTAAAAAGAAGTCAGGCGTCCACCTGGAGAATGAGGATGAGAATTAAATAAGTCAGGCGTCCACCTGGAGAATGAGGATGAAGAAGTTAAAAAGAAGTCAGGCGTCCACCTGGAGAATGAGGATGGGAATTGAAGAAGTCAGGCATCCACCTGGAGAATGAGGATGAAGAATTAAAGAAGGAATCAGGCGTCCACCTGGAGAACGAGGATGAGAATTAAAAAAGTCAGGCGTCCACCTGGAGAATGAGGATGAGAATTAAAGAAGTCAGGCGTCCACCTGGAGAATGAGGATGAGAAAGGAAGAAGTCAGGCGTCCACCTGGAGAATGAGGATGAAATCAGGCGTCCACTTGGAGAATGAGGATGAGAAAAGAAGGAATCAGGCGTCCACCTGGAGAATGAGGATGAGAAAAGAAGAAGTCAGGCATCCACCTGGAGAACGAGATTGAAGAATTAAAGAAGGAATCAGGCGTCCACCTGGAGAACGAGGATGAGAATTAAAGAAATCAGGCGTCCACCTGGAGAATGAGGATGAAAAAAGAAGAAGTCAGGCGTCCACCTGGAGAATGAGGATGAGAACTAAAGAAATCAGGCGTCCACCTGGAGAATGAGGATGAAGAATTAAAGAAGTCAGGCGTCCACCTGGAGAATGAGGATGAGAATTAAAGAAGTCAGGCGTCCACCTGGAGAATGAGGATGAAAAGAGAAGAAATCAGGCGTCCATCTGGAGAACGAGGATGAGAGTTAAAGAAGTCGGGCGTCTACCTGGAGAATGAAGATGAGAATTAAAGAAGAAGTCAGGCGTCCACCTGGAGAATGAGGATGATAATTAAAGAAGTAAGGCGTCCACCTGGAGAATGAGGATGAGAATTAAAGAAATCAGGCGTCCACCTGGAGAATGAGGATGAGAAAAGAAGAAGTCAGGCATCCACCTGGAGAATGAGGATGAGAAAAGAAGAAGTCAGGCGTCCACCTGGAGAACGAGGATAAAGGAGTTAAGAAGGAGTCAGGCGTCCACCTGGAGAATAAGGACAATGAGAAGAAGAAATCAGGCGTCCACCTGGCGAATGAGGATAAAAATTAAAAGGAGTCAGGCGTCCACCTGGAGAATGAGGATAAGAATTGAAGAAGTCAGGCGTCCACCTGGAGAATGAGGATGAAGAAAGAAAAGAAGAAGTCAGGCACCCACCTGGAGAACGAGGGAATGCAATTGAAGTGTTGAAATCAAAAGCCCGCTCATATGATAAAAGAGCACATTTAGAGTCAATAAAGCAGAGGAGTCCAACAAAATCCCCAGCAGGAAACGACAAGAGTCCCAAACAGATGAAGAAAATACGGGACACAATGAAAAGGAATACGGAATAAGCAAAATGCCCAAGAGTCACCAAGATATCAAGATAACAAGAAACGCAAGGGCATGATCTAGATAAGATTTTATAATTCATGTACCATAGTCTAATTTAGTTTTTTGTATTACCTTTGAAGTAAGGTGTAATAAGGAGGTCAGCAAGCAGTAAAAACAGCACGAAGCAGCAGTAACATCACAGTCTCACGGTAGTCCCAGCTACCTAAAACTTCCCAAACTACATTAACCTGATTCCTTTATAGCCAAGGATATGTAGGAAACCTTTGAAGCAGAGGTTCGGTCAAATCTTTCAAAAAATGCTTCCCACGGAGTATTTGAACGGGCAAAAATCGCTCGTCTCCGCTCACTTTATCTTTGCACGAAAACTCTTCGAGTTTCCGCACAAAGAGGGGCAGCTGTGAGCACGTGATTTTTGCCTCACGAAAAACTACTCCAAAATAAATCAAAAAATAAAATAAATTTCTTTTACTGTGCAATTTTTGAATTTGCGTGGTGTTTGTTAAATATTTGTCTTATATCCGTAAATGTTTACGTTATCATAATAAAATGAAAAATAAAATAAAATACATGTTGCATGCATATAGGATTTAATTATGCATTTAATAATTGATTCAAAAAATAAAATCACAAAAAATATGTGTCTATTCTAATTTTAATATTTCACTGGGTGATTAATGTTTTGACTATGTGTTAAATAATTGTTATAAAGTAATTAATATTTTGTGTAAGGTTAAAAAATTGTTTTATAATTTTTATTAGGATTTTTTATAATTAAAAATAAAATTAGAAAATATATATAAGTTGTGAAAGGAAATTCGGACCTGGATTAAAATCCAGGCCCAAATCAAGTTACCCCCCCACAGCCCAATCCAAACAGCCCAGGTCCGGTCCAGTCCAAAAGAGTCAAAACGACAGCGTTTGGTCGTAGTTCATCATGGACCGTTGGATCAAATCCAACCAACGTATGAGATGTCATCACCCTAACCCACAATCCTTACCCGATCCAACACCCGGTTCAACCCGTCCCCCCAAACTTAAGCCAAATGACGTCGTTTGGTTAAGTGAGTAGATCCTGGCCTTTCATTTTGATTGATCGGACGGTCAATATCAATCCACCATTCCCCTATATAAACCCATAATCCTTACCCCGGCCCCCCTAACTAAACACCCCCCCTCCTCTCCTGTTCATCGTCTTCCCAAACAGACCCCTAACCCTAGCCGCCCCTATTCCCCATCGCCTAAAACCCGGCGGCATCAACGCCGCCGGTCACCAAAATAACACCCTAGAACCCCCTGAACATCCTCTATCCAGATATGCTAGCCACTTGGCTCGAATCTTCCTGAAGGTTCTCGAATCTTCATTTGAAGATTCGAGCCGAGCTTAGATCTAAACCAAACAACCCCTAGTTAACACCATAGTACCCCCTAGCATGCCTCGTTATGGATCTGATGTTTGTTTGGCTCGAATCATTTCCGAGCTTCTCGAATCTTCTTTTGAAGATTCGGACCAAACAAGAACAAACTCAGATCTGTTCTAAACTGACACCAAATGACCCCTAGGCTACCCTCACCCTTGTGTCGTATTTGGTCCCCCTCGAATCTGACCAGAAATGGTTAAGTCCCAAATCGAACCTTCAAGAACCCTAGAAATACCAGACTTTTGGATTCTGCCCAAATTAAAAAAAGATTGAGGTTTAATCGACCTTAGTCGAAGTATTTTCAGTAGAAAATACTTCGACTAAGGTCTGTTTGATTTCAAAAAAAGCCCGAACCCAAGTTGAGTTTGAGTCCGGTTGAATTTGAAGGTTCAGAGGTAATTTTTCTGTTTTCTTATGTGTATTCTACATGTATTCTATGTTTGTTTCATTAGTCTGATTAATTTTTCATAATTTTCTAGTCAATTCTGTTATACTGTCTCATACCCGTCTATATGATCAAAATATGAAACTGTTTCTGTTGGTTGTGATTATTTACAATGTGAGTAATCGACTCGATTAAGTTCGTCGATTAGTTATATTATGAATTCTCATTTATGATAATGCTGATTGAAACAGTCTGTTTCTATTGTTTTAGACTGATTATGGACCAATGTTATAAATAGTCAGTTGATTAATATCGTAAATTAAATCATGTTTGTTTGCAAATTAGTAAGTTCATCAAATAGGTGTTATGTATGTTGATTTCTGAACATTAAAGTTCAGGGCAGTGTAAAATACTGACAATGCTCCTGCATTTGTTGCTCTTTGTTCAGTTTTGAATTTCAGGCGAAATATTCTGTTGAGTTTTGTGTATTGTTAATATGTTTGTATGCAAGTTCAGTGTTCAATCTGAGTTTAGCTCTTGTACATCAGCTATTGCATTTCCCTGTTTAGCATGATCTGTAAAAAACAGAATGTTTGGGGTTGGTTATTAGCTGCTAAACATGTTAGTCCAGATAAATTTGTTAAGGTTTAGGCAGTTTGGTTTGGGGCTGTAATAACAGTAAGATTCAGGGGCATTTCTAGGATAAAACAGTGAAGGTAATATGATATAATAGTGGGCTGAAAGTGGTTTGTTAATGGCTATTACTTAATGAGTAACAATGGGGAACAAGGGATAATGGGGCTGTTGAAAATCAGGATAAGAGCACTTAATAGGATTTAAAGTATTGAAAAGCAGATGGTAATGGAACTTTCTTAGTTTTTAAAGAAGAAAGGGGTCCAGGCAGCACTTAAAAAAGATAGGACCAGACCTGTATAAGTACAGGAAGCCATCAGATTTTAGGGAGGAGGAAAAATCAGATTTTTAGATCAGATTTTGAAAGAGAATTTAAGAAAAATACACCTAGAGTGAGATAAAAGAAAAAATCAAGAAGAAAATCAGATTCCTCTTGGAATCTGAAGAGGAAGAAGAAACAGAAAAGAAACCAAAAGAGAGTATTCGCACACACACACACACAGTGAAGCTGAAACAGAAAAAATAGAAAAGAAAAGAAAAATCCGAAACCTTGTTGTTCTTTTGGAATCTGTCCGAGTCTGTGTATTGATACTATTTGGTTTTAAAATCTGAAATTCTTTAAGAAGCTTTGCTCTTGTGAATCTGGGTTTCTCGGGTCTTATTATTGCTCAAATCTGTGGAAGTACTGATATTCTACCAGTATTTTGTTACTGCTGCAACTGCTGAAATTTACTTCTTCTACCTTCATTTCCAGGTACATATCTCTTAAATTCTATGTTGGAAAGAGATTCAACATGACAAATAAATAAAGTTTGAATTGTAATACTATCTTCTATTCATTTGAGTTCTTTAGTTAAAAATTTCAGCTTTGGTTTCATGTTGGTTAACCAGTAGTGAGTTCAACTCGATGGCTACAAGTTAATTGTCTTATTTTGAAATTCATATAAAACTTTGTAATAATGTTATCCATGTCAAAATTTCATTAGTTTAGTTATCTTTGAGTTGTGTAAATAGGAAGCATGGCAGAAAATTGGCTTTTATTTACACTTTATGGTATTGTTAGCTAGGTATAGTATAATATGGAAATATCAAGGAAAAATACGCTATTGGTTTATTTTGTTAGTAAGTTAGTTGTTGTTTAAAGCTAGATGATGTTGGTTGCAATTTGCTATCTTTTGGCACAACCTTGGTTGTGTTATAATCAATAGTTGAAAGGCGCGTTAGTATAATCCTCTATGTTCACGATGTCAAATATGATGAGTAATATTGTATGCAATATCTTTTTATTAAGTCAATAGGAAGATTTGTTCTCTTTCATAATAATAAAGGGCCTAGGAACTTATACAATGTGAAAGATAATGCTTAGCAATAATTCATATAGATTGAGAATCAAATTGGTTTGATTATATATATATATATATATATCTATCCCAACTCAATCATAAGCATAATTAATTAAAATAATTTCGCCTATTAGATTAAAAACGAGTATATGAGAATAAGTTGAGATGTACATGCACAGATTGCAACACTTTAAATCAATGGTAAGTAAAAAATAGAATTTGCACTAAATAAAAATAATGAAAATTCTTGGAAAATATTTCTTCCCTTTATGAATCATTTTTTTTAGTTTCATATGCAATTCATTCTTTGGTAGATATATAATGTTGTATTTGCCGAAAATAGTGTTAATCATATTTTTATTCTTTTCTTTGAATTTGAATAGTCTGGATAAATATAATTTATACGCGGGAATTATAATCGACGGGCAACATTTAATAAATTGTGAATTCTTTTCAAGAGTTCAAGGGTATCTTAAATGGATATTTCTCATGATATAATAAACAATTTGGGGAAAGTCCATAATATTATTAACAAAGATTTTGCGCAATCAGGGATGCGTTCGCGCACCCTGATTATATTTTTAAAAGAAAAAATTCGGATTATGCGTACGCGCAATTTTGAGTGAATATTTAATAAAAACGAATTTCTTTGGAAAATATTAAATTTATTTCATAAAACCCGAGATGTGCGGTTCACTATTTAAGAAAGACGAATATTCTTGATTCGACACAATTTCGAAAAATCATTGTTTTTTAATAAATATATTATCAAGATTATCGTGTACACGTGCGCGTGACACAATTCCGCATTTTTTAAAATTTATAACACGAATATACGTACGCGTGATTCGATTCAAAGAAGGGCCCTTAATCACAAGCAGTATAAATAAAAGCGGTAGTAAAAATCATGCACTAAGGACGCATTTAGTAAAAGTCAAGATAATTAAGCCAATAATAAAAATAGTTGAGCGACCGTGCTAGAACCACGGAATTCGAAAATGCCTAACACCTTCTTCCGGATTAACAGAATTCCTTACTCAGGATTTCTGGTTCGCAGAATAATAAACAGAGTCATATTCTCCTCGATTCAGGGATCAAAACCGGTGACTTGGGACGCCTTAAAATTCCCAGGTGGCGACTCTGAAACAGAAATAATTAAATAAATCTCGTTTCGACTGTCCTTTAATTGGAGAAAACTCCCCACGCGCCCCGCGGGCGCGGTAAAAAGGAGGTGCGACACCTAACACCTTCCCCTTAGAATAATTTCAAGCCCTTACCCTATCTCTGGTTATTCGAATCGAACTCTTTTGGTGTCCAAATGCACCCTAATCATTAGGTGGCGACTCTCCAAATTCAAACCCAGTTCCCAAAAGGAATGAGTTGTCTCTCCAAATGTCATAAACCCGATTTCGCTTAGGAAAATGAAGGGGGCGCGACAACATGGTGACTCCGCTGGGGATTTTTAGGCTTTTACCATTTCAGACTATTATTGTGGATTTATACCTCTTTATGTGCAATTACTTTTTTATTTCTTTTAAGCATTCAATTCCCTTTTCAACTGCAAAACTGTCTTGTCTTCTTTGTTTCTTTCCTTACTACTGCTTTAAATTATAAAATTGTTGTATTTACCTCTTTCTTAACGTGAAAATACGTGCCAACATGCTTTTAATTAGTTCATAATCATGCTCAACATCATATTTCACTCGTGCCAAACAAATACCATAGCAACGCTTATAATGGGTGGTTGTGCTCTTCCGATATTATCACCCTCTAAATTTGGAAAAGGCATATTTGCGGTAAAACCAGTCGATCAACGGTGTAGTCGACGGTTTTGTGCCTTTCCCCCTTGAGTTGTCCGCTTAAGGGTACCAGTCTAAAAACCCATAGAAAGCTTACTCTGTTTAAACTATGCATGCATCATGGTCAAACCTAGCTGAGTCAGTTATGTTGTCCGCACAATGACTCTTTAAGATAGCTTTGTCCAAAGTCCACTGGGTTTTCCCCAAAACCCAAACGGACATCCCCACGTTCTGTGCATTTATTTGGAGAAGTAAATGCTTCATGCTAATTGTTGATGTTAAATAGTCGAGTCTGGTGGGGGTAGGGTCTTAACCCTTTTGTGTTTGCAAAAAATAAAGAACGAGGTCCCCAACTTTGGTATGGTTAGCATACCCTCACTCTTGCTAGACTGGTGGAGGAGTCATCCATCAAATGACCAAATCAATGAGTGGAAAGAGAGGGTCACCGAAGCTAGCAAAAAGTTGGAATATCTGGAATACAGTCTGCTATGAAGGAAAAGCGAGGAAAAGAGTCACCGACTACCAAAAAGATGAGGGAAACGAAGGAGAACACCGGGCAAAGGCATGTTTACTGGTGAACCTACGCGAACTGGAGGATCTGGTCAACAGAGCATTCAACCTGAGGAAGGTCCTTCTGGGACCAAGTAGATAGGAGTTCATCTTTTTCACTTTATAAATGTAATAAGGCCAATGGCCATTAGTGACTTTTATTTCTAGCTTATTTAGTGTCGATTTGGGATTCATCCATTTTTATCAATAAAATGAGGCATTGAGCATTCTATGTTCTCCAAGTCAATTTGTCACTAGGCCTACCTCGGGCATAAAGAGGTCCCCCAAATAAGGACACAATTTACATTCTGCGCTATGTTTTTATATATCGCAAAATTTTCTTATAATTTTCACTAACTTGGTTACATTTTGTTTTTATTTTTATTATTCCCCTCCCCAAAGGTTAGTTCGTGCACTCTGGCAACATCATCCTATTCCACGAGATCCAGGGGCCCTCCACCTACTCCTCATCTTAGTCCAATTAGAGGCAAGAACAAATGTCTCGGCAAGAACCTTCAAGGAATCTCTAAACCCATAAATCTCAAGAATCATGGCACTACCTTCGGTTTAGGATATGGATACACCTGGTAGGAATTCAATAGCTGGTCGCACCATGGCTTGGTCCTTACTATCCACTAGAGCAGCCAATACCGCATTTGGAGCAGACTTTCCAACAGGCTAACATTATTTATGGATCATATGAAGAAGAAGCACTTGTAGTAGTGAAGAAATTGTTCCTAGAAGACAATGACATAGACTGTTGTGTTGTTCTCGAGGAGAAGGGGAGGAAGGCCCTTCCATACAAGCTGTGAGCAGAGGGGCACGCCTCAATAACTGGACCATCAGAACAACCATAGCCCGGCGAGCCTCGGGGTAGCAATGCTAAAACAAGCATTGTTTTGATTTACTAAAAGATTTTTATTTTTCGCATGTTTTAAATTCCTGCAATAAGATCTCCAATGTTCAAAACAATTATTATGCAATTTATCAAAGCATTTTGACTTTTCTTATGAATCAACACTTATTACTATTGTTTTCTTTCATTACTTTACTTATACAACATTACTATTACTTATCTTGATGAGTCAATGACCGTGACATGCAACGAGAGAACGCAACAAACTGACATAGATTTAGAGGAAGATGACATACCAGAAGAGATTTTTAAAGAAGAAGAGAATTTTGAGAACAGACCTAAGTCCAACCTGGACGAAACAGAAGTTGTTAACCTAGGAGATGCAGAAAATGTCAAAGAAACGCGAATCAACGTCGACTTATCACTCTTATAAAAGAAGGAATACATGTAAATTCTAAAGGAACATGAGGACATATTCGCCTGGTTGTATGATGACATGACTGGTCTAAGTACGTCTATTGTGGCTCACAAACTGCCAACTGATCCGACATGTTAGCCGGTAAAGCAAAAGCTCAGGAAATTCAAACCTGATATGAGTCTTAAAATAAAGGAAGAGGTCACTAAGCAGGTCAAAGCTAAGGTTCTCAGGGTAGTAGAATACCCGACATGGTTAGCTAATATCGTGCTAGTAGCAAAGAAGGACGGGAAGGTCAGAGTTTGTGTCGACTACCGAGATCTCAACCGGGCCAGTCCGAAAGACGACTTCCCCTTGCCAAACATACACATCCCGATTGACAATTGCGCCAAGCATGAGTTGCAATCAGTTTTTGATTGTTTCACTGGGTAACATCAAATCTGGATGGATGAAGAAGATGCTGAGAAAATAGCTTCAGTACGCTGTGGAGAATGTACTATTACAAGATGATGCCGTTTGGGTTAAAGAATGCAGGGGCCACCTACATGAGGGATATGACTACCATTTTCCATGATATGATACATAAAGAGATAGAGGTGTACGTAGATGATGTTATTATCAAGTCCAAGAAAGCCGCTGATCACATGGAAGATTTGAGGAAGTTTTTCAATAGATTGCGAAGGTACAACCTAAAATTGAATCCCACAAAATGTGCATTTGGGGTTCCTGCCGGAAAGCTGCTTGGGTTTATCATGAGTCGCCGAGGAATAGAACTAGATCCATCAAAGGTCAAAGCTATTCAAGAATTGCCACCGCCAAAAAATAAGAAGGACGTGATGAGTTTCTTGGGGATTCTAAATTACATCAGCCGGTTCATAGCACAGTCTACAATTATCTGTGAGCCAATCTTTAAGATGTTAAAGAAATACGCCGCTACCAAATGGACTGATGACTGCCAAAAATCTTTTGACAGAATGAAGGAATACATGTCGACACCACCAGTTTTGGTCCCGCCCGAGCCAGGTAGACCTCTATTACTCTACCTTGCAATATTTTATAGAGCTTTCGGTTGAGTTCTGGGGCAGCATGATGAGACGGGGAGGAAGGAGCAGGCCATCTATTATCTCAGTAAGAAGTTCCCCCCGTACGAGGCCCGGTATTCTCTATTAGAAAACACCTGTTGTGCTTTGACTTGGGTAGCTCAGAAGCTGAGGCACTACTTCGGTGCTTACACTACATATCTCATATCAAGGATGGATTCTTTGAAGTACATCTTTCAAAAGCCCAATCCTACTAGCAATCTAGCCAAGTGCCAAATCCTATTGAGTGAATTTGACTCAGAATGCAATCAAAGGACAGGCATTAGCAGATCACCTTGCTGAAAATCACGTGGACGGAGAATACGAACCCCTAAAAACGTATTTTCCTGATGAAGAGGTATCGTTCATAGGCGAAGACATTGTAGAATCCTATGATGGTTGGAGAATGTTTTTCGATGGAGCAGCAAATTTGAAAGGAGTTGGCATAGGAGCAGTGCTAGTATCGAAAACCTATCAACATTACCCGGTGTCTGCCAAACTTAGATTCTCGTGCACCAACAACATGGCTGAATACGAAGCTTGCATCTTAGGGCTCAAGATGGCCATCGACATGAACATTCAAGAATTGCTTGTGATTGGAGATTTAGACTTGCTTATACATCAGGTATGAGAAGAATGGGAAACCAAGAAATCCAAGATACTCCCGTATCTGCATCATGTACAGGAATTGAGAAAGTTTATAAAGATGGAATTCCAGCATGTTCTCAAAATCCAGAATGAGTTCGCCGATGAATTAGTTACCTTGTCATCTATGATACAACATCCAGACAAGAACTTCATTGATTCCATTCCAGTAAAGATCCATGATCATCCAGCTTATTGTGCCCATGTTGAAGAAGAAGCAGACAAAAAGCCTTGGTTTCATGATATCAAGAAATATTTGGCAAGGGGCGAATACCCAGAACTTGTGAATCCTACTCAGAAACGCACGCTTCAGAAGTTATCTAATAATTTCTTTCACATTGGAGGAATACTGTATAGGAGGACTCCTAATTTGGGATTACTAAGTTGTGTCGACGCAAAAGAAGCATCCAGGTTACTAGAGAAAATTCACGCCGGGACCTGCGGTCCACATATGAACAGCTTTGTCTTAGCAAAGAAGATACTCCGAGCTGGTTACTTTTGGATGACTATGGAAACAGACTGAATCCAGTATGTCCGGAAATGCCACCGCTACAAGATACATGCAGACATGATAAAGGTACCTCCAAACAAGCTTAATGCAAAAAGCTCAACATGGTCGTTCGCCGCTTGGGGAATGGATGTTATTGGACTAATCGAGCCTGCCGCCTCCAACGGGCATAGGTTTATCCTAGTAGCAATCAACTATTTCACTAAATGGGTCGAAGTAGCATCTTACAGAGCAGTGACTAAGAAAGTCATGGCAGGCTTTGTCCGCGACCTCATCGTTTGTCGATTCGGGATTCCAGAATCAATCATTACCGATAATGGCTCCAACCTCAATAGTGACTTGATGAAAGCTATGTGTGAAACTTTCAAGATCATGCATAGGAATTCTACAGCCCGCAAATCTCGGATGAACGGAGTCGTAGAGGTCGCCAACAATAATATCAAGAAGATATTAAGATAAACAATAGATAAGCATAAATAGTGGCACGAGAAGTTGTCATTTACTCTATTGGGGTATCGCACCACAGTCCGCACATCAACTGGGGCAACCCCCTATATGCTGGTTTATGGTACAGAAGCCGTCATTCCCGCCGAAGTAGAAATTCCTTCCCTAAGGATCATACAGGAAGCTGAGCTCGATGACACAGAGTGTGTTAAAAGTCGTTATGAGCAACTAGCCCATATAGACGGGGAAAGAATAAATGCAGTTTGTCATGGTCAACTTTATCTGAATAGAATGTCCAGAGCCTTCAACAAAAGAGTCAAGCCGATACAGTTCACACTGGAGCAACTGGTGTTAAAGAAAATTTTCCCACATCAAGATGAAGCCAAAGGGAAGTTCTCTCCCAACTGACAGGGTCTGTACATGGTTCACCGAGTCCTGACAGGAGGAGACCTCATATATGCAGAAATAGACGGAAAAGTTTGGCCGAAGCCGATCAACTCAGAAGTAGTCAAGCGTTACTATGTATAATCTTATGCTTTCCTATATGAGGTAAATTGAACTACACCTGACCTGATTCCCGTTTAAGAGGAGATACATAGGAAACCCTATGGGTTCGGTCACAATTCAATAAAATTTCCGTTTTCCCCAGCAATTGGAAACTGGGGCAGAATTTTGAGGAGGACCCTCAAAATTCCGAAGTTGATTTCAGCCAATCATCACAAGCAATAGTCAAAAACATCAACCCATTAAACTGTGGCAAAATTTTGAGGAGGACACTCAAAATTCCGTAGCAAGAGAGGTTGCAATGTCCTGAACCACGTCACAGTTATCGGTTAATCTAAAAAATTATTATTATTATGTCATATTTTTACTAAATCATGCATGTCTATTACTGAAATTGCCTTGTTTAACAATGCTACCCTAATGATACATACAGTATCACCAGTTCAAAGCCGAGCAGGTCAAGCAGAGCCAGCTTGGGATAGGAACTAACCGCCCCCTTTTTACAAAATTCACGATTTTTTTGGATGCAGGCACTTGAATTGCAAAATCATCGAATATACTATACACTCACGAGACAAACACTATTCAAGAATACAACTCTCAGAACCATTGCAAGTACTCACAGTTGCTATCCGCACACAAAAGTGTCCCTAGAAGGCACAATATCCCCAGCAGTTACAATATCGCAATTTGCTATCAACTAAGAAAGTTCAATTACAATTTACTATCTTATTTTTTCATAAGGCTAGTATTCTACCTTCTGAGGTGAAGCTCTACCTCCATCTGCATTCTTGCATTGCATAAGGCTGTCATTCTGCCTTCCAAGACTAAGCTCTGTCCCCATCTGCATTCCTGCATTGCATAAGGCTACCATTCTGCCTTCCGAGACTAAGTTCTGTCTCCATATGCATTATTGCATTGCATAAGGATACCATTCTACCTTCCGAGACTAAGCGTTGTGTCACGACCCAAATTCCGGTCGTGATGGTGCCCAACACACTACTAGTCAAGCACAACACACTTCCGAGCCTGACACACTACTAGGCAACACACTACTAGTGTGCCCAACACACTACTTGTTATGGACTGCATTTATCAGTTGTGTTTGGTTGCTCTTAGTGGTTTTGAGACCAGAGCCAATTTATTGGTTCTCAGCATGGAATATTTTGACATTATCTTGGGCATGGACTGGTTGTCGTCCCATTATGCTATTCTTGATTGTCACGCCAAAATCGTGACGCTGGCTATGCCAGGTATACCACGTGTTTAGTGAAGGGGTACTTTAGATCACACTCCCAGTAGAGTTATTTCTTTTCTTAAAGCTTAGTGTATGGTTGAGAAGGGGTGTGACGCGTATTTACCTTATGTGAGAGATGCCAGTAGTGGTACCCCCTCGGTTGATTGACGCCTTTTCAGTAGTTTAGCTTCATCCAAAACATGTCCGCCTTTTCAGAAGTAACTTAACCTAATTTATCAAAAATAGCGGAAAAAAAATATCAATTAAGCATGATTAAAGTACTGAAGATTTTAACAAAATACACAATATAATCTCACTAGGACCCGGTGTCACGAATCTGAGCCTCTAGAATACAGAATATCATCCTAATACATGATATATCCAAAGTCTGATAATGCGGAAATAAAGAGATAGGATAGGAGGGAGAAGATTAATGCAATGAAACTGAGCAGCTAAACAACAACATATGAATCCAAATATACAGCAACATATGAAACTGAGCAGCTAAACACCAGTATAAATACAAATACATGAATGCAATGCAATGCATATGATGGTACATTCCAGTACCCACTGCGGCGTGCAGCCCGAGCCATCCATATTTATTTATCATCGACGGTGCTCACTGGGGGTGTGTACAGACTCCGGAGGGGCACCTACAGCCCAAGCGCAATATCTTGGTCAGTCATTATTACCTGACTGGTCAGCCATTGTTACCTGACCAATTTATATCATACAGTGTCATTGTTACCACTGTTCAAGTATATCATCCAGTGTCATTGTTACCACTATTTCAAGTATATCACACAGTGTCATTGTTACCACTGTGTCAAGTATATCACACAGTGTCATTGTTACCACTGTTTCAAGTCACTTTATAATCAGTCCAGAAAATAATATAATAAGCCCCTTGGGCATTTACAAAACAGAAGTTCCCAGCCCGGAATACATTTAAAAATATCATTTAAGTTTTCAACACTTAGAATTATGGCTGAGTTTGCAAAACAGCATTTAAAACCTTGGATTGAAATTAAATGATATGCAAATCATGCTAAGCAGTAATATCAATCCTCAAAGGATTTTACAAATCGGCACAAGGCCCCAAACATGGCATCAAGCCCAGTAATATCAATGAAGTATGTGTATCAATCACCAGTATAGTATAAACATCACACGGGGTGTACCAAGTCACAATCCCCAGTAGTATCCCACCCCGCACTCGCCATGGAGTGCGTGTCACGCCTCAATATAGCGTTATGATGTGAAAGTACGGGGTTTCAAACCCTCAGAATAGCATTTACATCTATTACTCACCTCTAACCGGCCGTAGACTAGTCCGCAATGCCCTTTCCTCTTGAATCGACCTCTTCGCGCGTCGAATCTAGTCAAAACCATAACGAATACGTTACAATAGGCTAAGTGAATATAACCCAATCGAAAAGACTAAAAAAATGACGAAAATCTCGAAATTAGCAAAACCCGAGCCCTGGACCCACGTCTCGAAATTCAGAAATTTTTACATCAATACGACCCTTATCTCTCCACGAGTCTATACATACCAAATTCACAAATATCGGAGTTCATTTGACCCCTCAAATCACCATTTAATTCTCTTAAGTTTCAAGCCCTAAACCACCATTTATGTCCATAAATTACTTGAGTTTTCAGCTCTAATCCATGTATTTAACTTGGAAATAAGTAGAAACAACTCACCTTTGATGCTTGATGAAATCCCCCTTGAAATTCTCTCCAAAATAATCCAAGCCATGTATATAACCCTTTATATATCCCGAGATATGAGCTTCTAAATCGGCTCCATGAAATCAGAAAATTTCTGGAGAAACTGCTCCACCAGTCATCTTCAATCAATCATAACTTTCTCTACAAATGTCCAAATTACAATTTCTTAAGCTTTCTGGAAACAAGATACGAAGGGCTACAACTTTCTATTTTGAATCATCTCAAAATCCTTTGTAGATTAAAAGATATAGGTCTCCGAAGTACGCTCCACGACTGCACATTGCTGTCCAAAGACAGCTTAGCAGCAGAAATTGTAGCAGCTTTTATTTTCACTAAAAAGGCTCTAACTCCAACATACGAACTCGGAATTAGACGATTCTTGTTCCTATGAGTCACAAATAATAATACGAACACAATCCTTCAATCGAAACTCAATTCGGAGCTCGTTTTCTCAGTTCAATACCCATTTCGCTCGTTAAACAATTAACTCACATTTCACGTCAAAAACTCAATCGCAACTTGATGAAATTAAACCAAAATTTCTAGATCAGTCCTATAATTCATGATTTAAATTTTGGAAGTCTCGAAATCAAATTTGGATCTCTAGAACTAAAAATGGACCCTTGGATCATTACATGCTTATGCTCAAAACGGAAAAAATCTTCCAAAAACTCTTCCAATACTTATCCGAGCCTCATGGGACCCCGACCAAAAATGCCAGCATAATTCATAACATCATTAAAACCTGCTCAAATCATCAAAACACCTCAAACAACATCAAATAACCCAAAACTCATCGAATTCAAGCCTAAGTTTCCAAAAAACTTCCGAAAATACACTTTCGATCAAAAACCCGACCAAACGATGTCCGAATGACCTGAAATTTTGCACACACATCACAAATGACATAACAAAGCTACAGCAATTCTCAAAATTCCATTCCGACTCCCAGACCAAGATCTCACCTATCAACCGGAATTCGCCAAAATACTAACTTCGCCAATTCAAGCCTAATTCTACACCGGACCTCAAAAATTACTTCTGATCACACTCCTAAGTGACAAATCATCCCCCGAAGCTAACCGAATCATTGGAATTCAAATCCGAGCCCTCTAACACATAAGTCAACGTTCGGTTGACTTTTCCAACTTAAACCTCCTAAAAAGAGACTAAGTGTCTCAAACCTTACCAAAATCATTCCGGAATGACTTCAAATTTTGCATACAAGTCACATTCGACATTACAGACTTGCCCCATCTTTCGGAACCGCATTTCGACCCCGATATCAAAATTTCCACTTCCGGACGAATTTTCTCAAAAACCTTCAAATTTCTATATTTAGCCAAATGACTTCAAAATGACCTCCGGACATCCGAATTCATTTCCGATCGCGCTCCCAACTCCAGAATCACCATACGGATCTATTCCCAGACTCGGAATCCCAAACGGACATCTATAACACTGAAATGCCTTCCAACCCAAATTTATGAAATTCTTCTAAAGTACTAACTTTCACAATATACGCCGAAATGCTCACGGGTTACCCAAAACCAAATCCGGACATACGCCCAAGTCCGAAATCATCATACGAACATGCTGGAACTTTCAGATCCCAATTCCGAGGTCGTTTACTCAAAATTCTAATCCTAGTTCATTTCTTCAATTTTAAGCTTTCAAAATAAGAATTTCCATTTAGATTTGACTCCAAACTTCCTGAATTTTAATTCTGACCATACACACAAGTGAATATACCTGAGATGAAGCCGCTCATTGCCTTAAACTGCTGAATGACGAGCCGGAGCTCAAAACGACCGGTTGGGTCGTTACAATCTCCCCCACTTAAACATACGTTCGTCCTCGAACGTGCTGAGAACTACACTGAAGTAGTCCAAAATCACTTGTTTAACACATCATGCACCTTCCCATGCTACCACTACTCCGTTGAGCACATTAGCTCGATAATTCTGTAGATATACTTATTTATTCAAGCAAATAAGCCATTAGGCCCAATTCCAACATCCTGAATTTCCCTGCCAAGCCTGTTTCCATCATACGACCACCATATCAATCTCCACACGCTGTACCCAAACATGACTGCATAACTTTGCTGAATTCACACTTTGCATCACTTACTCATAGAACCACAATAACATTCTTTAAACATAATGGTCGAAATTCCACGAATCTGATGCTCCCATTGCATCTCATGATCTACACAGGCCTTGCTCTAGTTTTTTTTTATATATTTTTTTTCAACACCAATACGACTGAATAGATGTGCCGAAATTTACAACCAACTGTTGAATCAACAATTCATTGGATCTACACTCCTGACAAGTTCCATTACCTTGTTCCAAACCAAAGAATGTTCTTTGCTCTATAATATACTTCATATAATCAGTTTGCATGGACCCCAAATCTAGTAACCTCGTCTCACCCAGTACGAACTGCTCAGACAATAAGCCACCTCAAACATAATCAAAAATCCCACAAGGCGCCACAATGTGCCAGTATGCTATCAATTCGAACGCGATACAAAAGTAAGGCGAACTCTAGAAGGAACTACTCAACTCGCACACTAACATAGACTTCCTCAGAAAACAGGGAAACAGAACACACAAAAGCAAATATGGGCACTGAACTGAACATCACACTGTTGCGGCGTGCAACCCGATCCAAACAACATACCCATGGCGGTGTGCCACCCGATCCACATATAGAACTCACATAAGGAGATATACGTCGAGCTGAATAGCTCATTACATCAAAATACCGAACATCGGTCATAAACATACTAAGGTGCATAATATCATTCCCAAGGAAACATATAGCGCTATAGGCTACAAACTCAAGCACAACTGAGGTGCGATACATGATCTAAGTCTCATCCTGCTCATGTAACATCACCGCTGAGCGGAACCTTAACACATAAGGAATTTACCAAGCCGTCTCATAACTCATACGGTGCAATATATAACATGAATTAACTGACCATGAAATAAGACTGCGACTATCCTTCTATAAAGAGCACATTGCTGAAATAAACACAACTGGCCTGACGTAAGGCTCACTTCCACATTTAAATCTATCCACCGACCTCAAGTCGATCCTGATCGTGCCAAGCTAGGCCAATAATCTTTCATAGGTCCATAACCCAATAAACAGAGTGCCCTCCAGGCATAAATTCTCAAATGGATGATATTACCAAAATCCTCGTACTTGGTTTAAATTTCTAATTAATCAAGTGACTACATGTCACACTTATACAATATTCATGTAGGACAAGCTCCCACCATCTTCCAAAATAATTAACGGGTCTGCACATCCAAACCACCGGCTGCACTAACGCTAAAAAGCGATCAAGAATCGCTAACCAGGATGCAAAGCCTTTCTCACAGAACACTGACCTCAGGTGATACTGACGTCAATACCCATCTTACTCAAAACACTGAAACTCATATACTGCTCATCCGAGATCGTGACATCACAGTCATTGACCAAACTGCAACCTTGGTCCTTACTTCAAATTCCATACCACTCACTGCACCTCACGTGTCAATATACGATAGACACGATTTCCATCACAACTCTGGAACCGCCGATAGGCTAATACTTCATCACATAAGACTTTCCATTTAACTCACTTCAGGAGAACTATAGCAGCATACAGGCAAATCCTCATAATCGTCGAATATGCCAATCTCTAAGTAGTTGTCCAAGCCACCATAACACTTTCTGGGATCAGCCTACTCATAATAGGCCCTAACAAAAGCATGCTTCAGAATAACATCAATCAATGCGGCCGACAAGCCTCACATGCATAACTCAATCACGCTGGACGAACCGATCACTGACACCAGTATACCAACTCAACTATGGCTAATCAATCTACTTCCTTCCAATTTATCCTTGATTGCCTTAGAAATAATAATATCTCCCTTTAACACCTAACTTATTTCAATCAAACTCACCCCGAGTGACCTTAAATCACGAGACCATGCTGTCTCAAATACCATGACCATTTCATGTCTCTCAAATGCTACACCGCAAGTCAAAACATCATAGAACATTCCGTGCCTTTCTTCATAAGCTGCTTCAAAAGCTTGACTCTTAACCGTACTTATAGACTCAAAATCATTAGGCACCACACTTTACCTCTTGAATTAACTAGGACCGCTATTGAGAGCCATCCAGCTCTGACTTGGCCCCGAATGCAACCAACTCTACTAAATTTTATAACATATGAATACCCTCTCGATAAAGCACCTAGAGGGATCACTTCCCTCGAAACCTGCACCTATACGAGGCATAAATCATGAATCTTCCCTCAAGTCTGAACATGAGCCAATAAGGCTAACCATAGCTTGCATCCAACAATTCATTTACTCAAATTACCACTCATGGTCCTTTTCCGTAGCTGCAATAACCCACCAATACGCCAATAACCATAATTCACGCAGGTAATAAACCGTGCAATCAGCTAATCAACAGCAAGCTCCCCAACTTGGCTCGAAGCCATAGATCACAACACATATACTCTATTGTTGTCGTAATATCATGGTGAGATCAAACTCACTCCATCATAAACTCGTGGAAACACGAATCATCTGGAATTTTAACTCTTCTGCAATTCTTGCATTTACTCACACAACAGCTAAGCCCACTTACTAAGTCCTAAATTTTTCAAAAATTTCGGCAGAGCCTCCTTTGTAATTGGTCCTATCCACCTGCCAGAGAATCACCAAAACCATCCTAACAACACATCCACAACTTGACAAAGCATCACAATGCATATCAATTACATAAATCTAAATTAATACATGGACATGCGTTGCACCTATTTGAATCATAACACATAGAAAATACCCTTCAACCCTCCATTATTGGGCTATTAAACCAAGTAGGAACATATTCTTCCTTTAATATTTTTCGACCTTCGAGGTGGTCTCCTTGACTCAACGATTTCGTCATAATAAATTTACGGAAGCGATCTCAGCTCCCAGACTTATCTAACTAGGAGACACGAAAAATATTCTTCACGCGCCCATAACTCGGGCTACTCAACAAATCACAATAAGAAACGAATCACTTACTAGTTCATCTACTATCCAGTAGGCTTCTTCGCCACTACCAAGTCGTACAAATACACCTCGCAACACTAACATACTCATCACGTGGATATCCAACCGCTATTCTGGCTAACAAGAACAATAATGAACATATGAGTTCAAAACACTTGCTCACAAAATCAGCACCTCAGTGCTCAAGCCATTGGCAAAGATTTGTCCTCAAGTCCTCCTGACTGGTCTAACTTCAAACTCACAGAGATTACACCTCGCCCCTCGATCGGTGAATCAAAAGCCATCGAGACACATCTGATACTGAGCGCCCGTTAGTGCATACGATCAGGCGGAAGGAATTTCAAAAGTTTCTTTTCAAGCTGAATCGAGGACGTACGATAAGAATTCAAGAATGTGAAGTTTTCCTAAAGGTTCTGCAGCCTCCCGAGGATAAGTACAGACGTCTCTGTACCGATCCGTGAGACTCTACTAAACCGGCTCATGACTCGTGAGACCAAGTAACCTAGGCTCTGATACCAACTTTGTCACGACCCAAATCCCGGTCGTGATGGCGCCCAGCACACTACTAGGCAAGCCCGACCATTATCCAACACTTAACCCAATTTATCAAAAATAGCGGAAAAAAATATCAATTAAGCAAGATTAAAGTACTGAAGATTTTAACAAAATACACAATATAATCTCACTAGGATCTGGTGTCACGAATCTAAGCCTCTAGAATACAGAATATCATTCTAATACATGGTATATCCAAAGTCTGATAATGCGGAAATAAAGAGATAGGATAGGAGGGAGAAGATCAATGGCTGCGAACGTCGTGCAGCTACCTCGATACTCCCAGAGGCTGGATCTGCTGATCAACTGGATCTACTGAGCCTGAGACTGCCCTGGATCTGCACACAAGGTGCAGGGAGTAAAGTGAGTACTCCGACCCAGTGAGTAATAAAAGTAACTACAGTCCGAAGATAAGAAAATCCAGTAAATACACAAAGTAAGCTAAAATCCAAATATACAGCAACATATGGAACTGAGCAGCTAAACACCAGTATAAATACAAATACATGAATGCAATGCAATGCATATGATGGTACATTCCAGTACCCACTGCGGCGTGCAGCCCGAGCCATCCATATTTATTTATCGTCGACGGCGCTCACTGGGGGTTTGTACAGACTCCGAAGGGCTCCTACAACCCAAGCGCAATATCTTGGTCAGTCATTGTTACCTGACCGATCAGCCATTGTTACCTAACCGATCAGCCATTGTTACCTGACCAATTTATATCATACAGTGCCATTGTTACCACTATTCAAGTATATCATCCAGTGTCATTGTTACCACTATTTCAAGTATATCACACAGTATCATTGTTACCACTGTGTCAAGTATACCACACAGTGTCATTGTAACCACTGTTTCAAGTCACTTTATAATCAGTCAAGAAAATAATATAATAAGCCCCTTGGGCATTTACAAAACAGAAGTTCCCAGCCCGGAATACATTTAAAAATATCGTTTAAGTTTTCAACACTTAGAATTATGGCTGAGTTTGCAAAACAGCATTTAAAACTTTGGACTAAAATTAAATGATATGCAAATCATGCTAAGCAGTAATATCAATCCTCGAAGGATTTTACAAATCAGCACAAGGCCCCAAACATGGCATCAAGCCCAGTAATATCAATGAAGTATGTGTATCAATCACCAGTATAGTATATACATCACACGGGGTGGAACAAGTCACAATCCCCAGTAGTATCCGACCCCGCACTCGCCATGGAGTGCGTGTCATGCCTCAATATAGCGTTACGATGTGAAAGTCCGGGTTTTCAAACCCTCAGAATAGCATTTACATCTATTACTCACCTCTAACCGGCCGTAGACTAGTCCGGAATGCCCTTTCCTCTTGAATCAACCTCTTCGCGCGTCGAATCTAGTCAAAAACACAACAAATACGTTACAATAGGCTAAGGGAATATAACCCAATCGAAAAGACTCGAAAAATGTCGAAAATCCCGAAATTAGCAAAACCCGATCCCCGTGTCCACGTCTCGAAATTCAGAAATTTTTACATCAATACGAACCTTATCTATCCACGAGTCTATACATACCAAATTCACAAAAATCGGAGTTCATTTGACCCCTCAAATCACCATTTAATTCTCTTAAGTTTCAAGCCCTAAACCACCATTTTTGTCCATAAATTACTTGAGTTTTCAGCTCTAATCCATGTATTTAACTTGGAAATAAGTAGAAACAACTCACCTTTGATGCTTGATGAAATCCCCCTTGAAATTATCTCCAAAATAATCCAAGCCAAATGAAAGAAATAAGCCAAATCCGTGTTTAAAAGAATCTGCCCGTGCTTCGTCGAGTTGTACCTTGCACTTGTGCTATACAAGTTGTACATCCTATTAAAATTGTTCCTTGTCGGACACCTTCTGTTTAAACATCTATAACGTCTTGTATAAATATCCAAATGACAAACAGTTTGAAGATTTAGAAACTAAACTCAAAGATATTTAATTTGATAGTTTGTACACCATATAACTCTTTATATATCCCGAGATATGAGCTTCAAAATCGGCTCCATGAAATCCGAAAATTTCTGGAGAAACTGCTCCACCAGTCATCTTCAATCAATTATACCTTTCTCTACAAATGTCCAAATTACGATTTCTTTAGCTTTCTGGAAACTAGATACGAAGGGCTACAACTTTTGTTTTTTAATCATCTCCGGAGTACGCTCCACGATTGCACATTGCTGTCCAAAGACAGCTTAGCAGCAGAAATTGCAGCAACTTTTATTTTCACTAAAAAGGCTCTAACTCCATCATAAGAACTTGGAATTAGACGATTCTTATTCCTATGAGTCACAAATAATAATATGAACATAACCCTTCAATCGAAACTCAATTCGGAGCTCGTTTTCCCAGTTCAATACCCATTTCGCTCGTTAAACAATTAACTCACATTTCACGTCAAAAACCCAATCGCGACTTGATGAAATTAAACCAAAATTTCCAGATCAGTCCTATAATTCATGATTTAAATTCTGGAAGTCTTAAAATTAAATTTGGATCTCTAGAACTAAAAATGGACCCTTAGATCATTACATGCTTATGCTCAAAACGGCAAAAATCTTCCAAAAACTCTTCCAAAACTTATCCGAGCCTCATGGGACCCCGACCAAAAATGCCAACATAATTCATAACATCATTAAAACCTGCTCAAATCATCAAAACACCTCAAACAACATCAAATTACCCAAAACTCATCGAATTCAAGCCTAAGTTTCCAAAAAACTTCCGAAAATACACTTTCGATCAAAAACCCGACCAAACGATGTCCGAATGATCTGAAATTTTTCACACACATCACAAATGACATAACAAAGCTACAACAATTCTCGGAATTCCATTCCGACTCCTGGATCAAAATCTCACCTATCAACCGGAATTCGCCAAAATACTAACTTCGCCAATTCAAGCCTAATTCTACACCGGACCTCCAAAATTACTTCTGATCACACTCCTAAGTGAAAAATCATCCCCCGAACCTAACCGAATCATCGGAATTCAAATCTGAGCCCTCTAACACATAAGTCAACGTTCGGTTGACTTTTCCAACTTAAACCTCCTTAAAAGAGACTAAGTGTCTCAAACCTTACCAAAATCATTCCGGAATGACTTCAAATTTTGCACGCAGGTCACATTCAACATTACGGACTTGCCCCAACTTTCAGAACCGCATTCCGACCCCGATATCAAAATTTCCACTTCCGGTCAAATTTTCTCAAAAACCATTAAATTTCTATATTTAGCCAAATGACTTCAAAATGACCTCCGGACATCCGAATTCATTTCCGATCGCGCTCCCAACTCCAGAATCACCATACGGATCTATTTCCAGACTCGAAATCCCAAACAGACATCTATAACACTGAATGCCTTCCAACCCAAATTTATGAAATTCTTCTAAAGTACTAACTTTCACAATATACGCCGAAATGCTCACGGGTTACCCAAAACAAAATCCGGACATACGCCCAAGTCCGAAATCATCATATGAACATGCTGGAACTTTCAGATCCCAATTCCGAGGTCGTTTACTCAAAATTCTAATCCTAGTTCATTTCTTCAATTTTAAGCTTTCAAAATGAGAATTTCCATTTAGATTTTACTCCAAACTTCCTGAATTTTAATTCTGACCATACACACAAGTCAATATACCTGAGATGAAGCCGCTCATGGCCTCAAACTGCTGAATGACGCGCCAGAGCTCGAAACGACCGGTCGGGTCGTTACACGTTGTCTCCATCTACATTTCTGCATTGCATAAGGCTACCATTCTGCCTTCCGAGACTAAGCTCTATCTCCATCTGCATTTTTACATTGCATAAGGCTACCATTCTGCCTTTCGAGACTAAGTTCTGTCTCCATCTGCATTCTTGCATTGCATAAGGATACCATTCTACCTTCCGAGACTAAGCGTTGTCTCCATCTGCATTTCTGCATTGCATAAGGCTACCATTCTGCCTTCCCAGGTTGAGCTCTACCTCCATCTATATTTGCCTTGCTGAAAGATCGCCACTTTATTTACATTGGCATGGCTAAAAGATCACTACCTCTACATTTGCATGGCTGAAAGATCAACACTTTATTTACATTTGCATGGCTGAAAGATCGCCACCTCTACATTTGCATGGCTGAAAGATCGGTGCCTCTACATTTGCATGCTTGAAAGATTGCCACCTCTACATTTTGCTCGGCTGAAAGATCGCTACCTCCTGCATTGCATAGGCTGAAAGATCGCCAAATACTACATCTCATGGGCTAAATGATCGCCAAATTATCCGAAGGCGTCATTGTTTGGAGGCACCATTTCATATCCCGAGAACACCATGCTAGTTGCCCGAGGACCCCTTTTAATTTTTTGCATATCATTATTCAAAAGCATCATGGTTTGGAGGCATCATTGTCATAGCCCGAGAGCGTTATTTCATGGCCTGTGAATTCTTTATTATACGCTTCATGGCGCATGATATCATGGTCTAAGGACGTCATCCTAACTGTCCAAAGACAACATTCATGGTCCGACGGGAATGCGCATCACGTTTAAATTACGCATCATATATGCTTGTATTGCTTATTTGCAGGAAATCCGGCGAGCAACAGACATCTCAGCAGGAGCAGTCCCGCTCCGGTTCCCATAGCCCTATCAGACTTCAGCCATTCACCCCGTTATTAATATTGCGTCCGTTCTAGAAAAATCTCCATCGGCATACTCCAACGACGGATCCTGAACTACATATGGCCTGATTTCTGTAAGAACAGGGATATGTAGGCAAGTCAGAAACCAGAGTACAACCTAAGTCTCCTCAAACCATTTCGTTCGGTCAAAATTGGCCATCATGTCTTTACCCGACAACTCTTTCATCCTTCCCGGGTAAAGAGGGGCAACTGCTAATACCCAATTTTTCCATATATATTTTTAATATGCAAAATACTTTCAAAATAACATATGTATACATATATAATTATGTCCAAATGTTTATTATTTTTCCTTAAGTTTTAAATATTTTTAAATCAATTTATTGCCCTATCTAATCAAGAAAAAACCCAATAATTATTTCCCAAATTATCATTTTTGGTGATTCATTTATAGGAATCTCCTATTTATGCCAAAATATAGCTAATGTGATTTCTTCATATTTTTACAAATTTATTTATTATTTTTAAAGCTAAATTGCATATAATTGCAATATTAGCCTCTTTTAGATTTAATTACGTTTATGTCTATAAAAACTAGGTCCAATATTTTTAATTTGATAATTATATTCTATTAATCATTTAGTACTTTAATTTATTTTCAGAAATTATTTACTATTTTTTGTAAATCAAATAGGGAAAAATGGCTTTTTAAATGTTAGCCCATTTTTCATTTCAGTTTTAGCCGAATTTCTCACCCCAATTGGACCTAATTTTTAAATCAATTACATGACCCAATCCCTATCTGAACCGACCCACGACCCAATTAAATAACCCGCCTGGATTCCCTTTTAATCCCAGCCATTGATCGCCTAGATCAACGGCTCACATCTGTCCCTTTCTTTTTTAACCTGAACCTACCCCAAACCCTAGTCATTGTTCACCTACAACCGCCTTCAAACCCCCCTCCTCTCTCAATTCTCTCTCAATCCCCTCTCAAACCCTAGCCGCTGCCCTCAATTACCACCTTAAAATCTCCCAAATCCATGGCCTCCAAAGCCATTGGAGGCCTGTATCCACTTTCTCGTGGCTTCTATGTGTTCGAGTACTATGGTTTCAAGGCCAGATTGGGAAAAGCTCGATCCAGACATTGGTCGATTTCAATTCTTATGGTTGTCTCCGGTCAATTTCGACCTTACTCCGGCCAGCCATGGCCATTGAAGCCTGACTCTCGACTTCTCTGCTTAAGATCGAGGATTTTCCAAGACTTTCCCACCATCTGGGGTTCTTTCGAAACCCTAGCCTTTTAGGTTCTTCCAATTTCTTTAGTTTGTTCAAGATATGTGTTTACTCTAAACTTCTAAACATTTTTCTCAAAGTTTCTTTCAAAACTCTACCTCCAAAACCCCTAGTCTTTTCCAATTTAGGTTTTGTTAAAGTTGTTTTGAAGTTTTCTCTGATTTTTGACATGTTCTACTGTGTTTCTTTATGTTGTTCTGCTACTGGAGTTTGCATGTTAAAAGTCTTGGTTTCTTTTGACGTTTCTGAATCTACTTTTGTTAGAATTTTTCTGATTTACTCGTTTTCATCTCTAGAACTCGATTGATGGTGAAAACCCTAAACTTTGGGGTTCAGTCGAGTTCTGAGGTTATTTGATATGTGATTTACTTGGTAGTCATGCTCTGAATTCGATTTATTTCAAAACCCTAACTTCTTTGAATCTATTCGAGCTTCTGAAGCTGCCTCATTTGTTGTACTAGATTCGAAATCTTTTTATTTCATCTTCTGTTTCTTTATGTTATTTTGACTTCCTTGAAACTAGACTACAGTTTTCAGAAAAGTCTTTTTACTTGACCCCTTTGCATGCTATTTGATACTCTCTCTTTTCTCTATTACCGAGTTACTAAGATTGACCTATGTGACTACCATGTTTCGATAGTCCACTATTTACTGACTTCGTGATTGTATGACGCTTCTCTTTGTAATAAATTCAGCCTTGCATGCCTAATACTTATGCACTCTTTTATATGCTGAATTTCCTTCTAAAATGACATTCAATTTTGGACTGATTTCAAACCTCCTTGTGTAATTTTGATTGCATTCATATGTTAAGTGATTGGCTCTTTCCTTGTTTCACCTTACTGATTCCCCTGTTTCTTGGGTTGATTTTTGAAAACTTTCCTTACACTTTCAATTCTCCCATTTCTGACATGGTTTATTTGTTTATTCATGGGAACACATTTCACTCTCCTTAAATCAGTGATTTTGAAATCCTTGACTCCCTGATTTGCTATGTACTGATTATCGATTGACTCAAACGTGATTCCCCTCAGATCATAACCTCTATGTTATCATTATGTGATTGTGTATTCTGGTTGATTTTGTAAGCATACCAACACTCCCTATTGCTATGTATGCCCAGAATTGACTAATCTCGATCCCTGAATCCCTTTAGTGAAGTCCTTAACTCTATAACTGTTTGCCAGCACCTCTCTTCCTCTTCTTTACTCTGTTTCTTCAGATGCACTCTCTGTTTGACTTATGTTCACCCCCCCCCCCTTCTTGTGAGCCTTTCCTTGGGACCCATGAGCTCCATCTAAACTTGGACACTTGAGGGATGGCACTTCCACACTGCACTTGTCCATATTTTGGTAATACAATTTGGGTGTGAGCACTGCCCGGAGTCCCATTGAGTCTCTTAGGGAACTCTGACACACTCAAATTGGAGAAAGACTTTGGATCAATGGTCTTTGAGTTGGTTTATCTCGTAACTCAAAGAGGAACTCAAGAATCAGGCCTCCTCTGGTTGTACTTTCTTTGTATTTTTCTGTTCTGATATCGTTTGTGTTACAACCCATATCCACATGTGTTAGTTCATGCCATATATTAGTTAACATAAATCCAAGAATGAATTATCTTTGAGATGATAAGAAGTCAATCCTATTGGTCTTAAGTGATACAAGAGTGTATAAGGGTGATTAACCAGTATTAGAAGTTAAACGAATCAAGGATGTTGTAACTCGTATTTTCAGGTAATCTAGTGGTGCTTAATACACTCAAGAGGTCATTTATTAAGGTATTTTAATCATATAATATCCGTATCATAAGTCTTGAAGTCAAACGAGTTATGAAACAAAAGTCGACAAAAGTTGTCGCAACTTAGGTTCATAATTTTACTTAAACATTAGGTCAAATGTTTCTAATCTTTTCTAATAATTTACAAGGAATTACGGGGTGATCTACCAACCAAATTAAAGATCTATGAGTCTAGTTTCCAACACATTAAACCGTTCATCGATACAATCTCGGAGTAGAGAGATATTCGCATTTTCGCGAGACTGCGCCAAGCACCTCTCTATGGGGCCCACTAAGTCGGTTTAAGATATTTGGACCTATATAGGATGCCTCCAACCCGTTTTAAGTCATTTCTTTTCACTATTTTCAGACCTTAGAACCCTAGGAACATCCTCTCAAGGTTCTCTCAAGATTCAAGACCCAAAAAGGGCAAACAACACAAATCAAGTGTCGGGAATTCCGTGGCGCTAGTAAGTCTCTTGTTCTTCTTGTTGTTGCTCATTTTTGTGTCGTTCCAGCTCGTGTGGGAGGTTGTTTTAAAGGGTTTATGTTCTGTAAATACTCCCTCATATTCTTAATATCAATCCTAGGTGATTTCAAGCCTTCTAAAGTGATTCTAGTGCCGAAAAACACTAATTGATCGCTAGTTTCGCTTTTTTGTTGTTGTGGCAGCATTAGAGGAATATTTCATGGAAATTTAAGGTCAAATTGGAGTTGTTATTTCTGTATAAAGGTAAGGAACCTCTTACTCTATATGTATTTAAGATTATCCAAGTTGCGGCTAAGCCATTGAAGCTAGAACTTGTGAGATATATATCGAAAGGCTTGGTAGTAATGTTATTGTTTTGTGGACTATTTTGCGTTGTTGTTGGGCTGCGTATTTTACTACTATCTTGTGGAGTTTTGGAGGAGGAAGGGTGTGGAGAAACACCATATATATGTAGGGTTATGGGCTGATAGTTATTCGTAACATTTCCAGGTTGTTTGACACGACTACGGTGGTCGTCATATGTATGGAGTGATTAGGCTATGTGTGGACTATTTTGGGAGGCTCAATATGTTTATTATTGATGTTGTTTGGGCTGTTTGGTGACTAGTTTGAATGGTGTGAGGTCATATATATAGGGGAGGTGTTGTCCGCTTCATCGTAAAATAGGTTGTGGTCGATACATAATAGTTATGACGCTTAAATGATAACGATAGTATCGTTTCTCTTATTGTAAACTAAGGAGTTTTGACAATTGCATAGCTTGAGATTGGGGCAGTATATACAAGGTATGTGAGGTTATCCCTTTCCTTCTTTTGCACGACTCCGATTGTACATAATGTAATGAACGATCTTCCAAGATACTCTACTTTTAGAAGCTAGCAGTACTTACATTGTTTTCCCTCTTATGGAACGATTGATGTTAATGTTGCTTCTCTTAGTCTTATGTTATCAATGTTGTTGGTACTTCCTGATTCTTATAAGGTTCATAGTGAAGAGTTAGTCCTAATAACGTGTACAGAGGATACCGACCTTATGTCACTCCGAAAGGTTTAGAATGTGATTTCATGAGTCGAGCATGCATTATATATATGTATCTATTTTACTCTACCGAGCCACGCTATAGTTGGCCGGGTACGGCACCTATTGTGCAACCACTGATCAGTTGGGTTTTACCGAGCTCCACGTGGCCGGGTACGATTCTACCGAGCCTATTATGGCCGGGTACGATATGATGATGATGATGCCCACAGAGGCAAATGCTTTAAAGGTTTATGTATTTATACATATGTATCAGGCATTTCATGTAAGTAGCCCTCAGAGGTACTAAGATGTTACAGGTTGTATATTCTCTATCCTTGCTTACATTACTGATCGTATTTATGGTTCCTTGCCTTACATACTCAGTACTTTATTCGTACTGACATCCTTTTATTTGTGGACGCTGCATGTCGTGCTGCAGGTCCTGATAGACAGGCAGGTGCAGCTCCCCCACCACAGTAGACTGTCCAGTTCAGCGGTGATTGGCGAGATCCCTTCTCCGGACTTGCCTTGGTCTTGGTATGCAATTTTTGTTATAGACATTATGGGTATGTCGGGGCCCTGTTTCGGCTATGTTGCAACACTTATGTTCTTTTAGAGGCTCATAGACAGGTGTCGGCTCATGTATTGTCTGGTATGCCTTGTCGGCTAGTTTTTGTTGTATAGTCTTTCATAGTAGCGTGGTAGCTCATACCTTATACGTAGTTTCTTGATTGTCTGGTCATCCCCTGCTATGTATGTTCATGCCGTCATATTTTATTGCTGGTTGTCCATGATCTAGGTCTACCATTTATATTGATCTCGTCAGCCTTAAAAGATAATAATGAAGGTTAGATGAAATGTACGTTGGTGCTCGGCAAGTGTGGTCGGGTGCTAGTCATGGCCCTTCAGTTTGGGTCGTGACAGTTTGTTATTCTGGTTTGTTGTAAGTTGTAATAAACACTTGTAGCTAGCTAGTGAAAAGGGTGGGTAACTATGCATGCAAGGGTAGAAAACATGCCTATAGGGTATTTTAACTCTTGCATATTCGAACTTCACCTAAAGACCATGCCTATAGGATACCTTTCAACTTCACGTAGAAAACTTGCCTATAGGGTAATTTTAATTCTGCATATTCAACTTCATGTAGAAAACCTGCCTATAGGGTACTTTTAATTCTGCATATTCAAACTTCATCTAGAAGCCATGCCTATAAGGTTTAAAATGAGTAATGCATAGAAATCATGCCTATAGGGGTTTCTTAAATCAATGTGATTCGCTTTCATTCGCAGTCAATGTTAGATAACATGCTCCTAGGATTTAAATTCGTTAACAGTAGATACTACCACATGCAAAACCTGTAACCAGCTCCATTTTTTTTTGTTCATTCTGCTTCTCTTAATAACCTAATTCCCTTGCTTAACAAGGTTTAACAGCATGCTTATAAGATTTCGAATAATTTATTTCAAGCTTCTACTGTTTCATCACCTTTTAAATTCAGTAGATATCATGCCTATAGGACCCGTAAATACTTAGGCAAACCTTAGAGTAATAATTGTAAAACTGAATCTGTTAATCACTATAACCAGCAGGCATGCCTGATTCGGACTTCTAATCTGAGTTATGTAATAATCTAAAACTGCCTCAACAATCTCATCTCCCTCGTCTTTAATGCTTTTCAATCAGACCTAAGCAGTATGTGTAAGACATGCTACTTTATGTGTTTGTTCGAGGAGGTATACTTGAGCCTATATGCTTATGTATTTCCCCTTTTATGTGCAATATGTGTTTTTGTATGCCGCCTTAGAATTTTTACCTTTGAAACTCAAAATAAGCCCAACATCCCTCCCTTTTAGGATTAGTAGTCCTAAGTGCCTACGGGATTGATAGGAATGGGACGGATAATAGAATACAATAAGTAATCGAGACCAATACGCGCTTTAATACCTTAACGGGGTGGAAAGAGTAGATATGGATATGATGATCACGCGATAATGTCACGTGTAGCCCCTTATTGAGGAGTGATTACCGGACATTGTATGGGGTGATCCATATTTTCAATTAAACTAGGACCCCCTTTCCTTTACTCTTTATTCTTTTAGCAATTTAACTCCTTATTCTAAAAAAATAGCTTTTCTAAATGTTCTTTCAAAACTTGTTTACTTTCAAACGACTATGTGCTGACATCCCCTATTATTTGAGCCTTATTTGCTTATACGTTAATTGTACCTCAATTCACAATAATTGTCTGGCCGGGAACCACACTAGTGGATTCTGAGGGGTGCCTACTACCTTCCCCTTAGAATAATTTCAAACTCTTACCCTATCTCTAGTTATTCAAATTGAACTCTTTTGGTATCCTAATGCACCCTAATCATTAGGTGGCGACTCTCCAAATTCAAACCCAGTTCCCAAAAGGAAAGAGTTGTCTCTCCAAATGTCATAAACCCGATTTTTGCTTAGGAAGAAAAAGGGGGTGCGACAGCATGGCGACTCTGATGGGGATCTTTAGGCTTTTACCATTTCAGACTATTATTGTGGATTTATACCTCTTTATGTGCAATTACTTGTTTATTTCATTTAAGCATTCAATTCCCTTTTCAACTGCAAAACTAACTTGTCTTCATTGTTTCTTTCATTACTACTGCCTTAAATTATGAAACTGATGTATTTACCGCTTTCTTAACGTGAAAATACGTGGCAACATGCTTTTAATTATTTCATAATCATGCTCAACATCATATTCCACTTGTGCCAAACAAATACCATAGCAACGCTTATAATGAGTGGTTGCGCTCTTCCGATATTATCACCCCCTAAATCCAGAAATGGCATATTTGCGGTAAAACTAGTCGATCAATGGTGTAGTCGAAGGTTCTATGCCTTTCCCCCTTGAGTTGTACACTCAAGGGTACCAGTCTAAAACCCCATAGAAACCTTACTCTGTTTAAAATGTGAATGCATCATGGTCAAATCTAGCCGAGTCAGTTATGTTGTCCGCATAATGACTCTTTAAGATAGCCTTGTCCAAAGTCCACTGGGTTTCCCCAAAACACAAACGGACACTACCACGTTCTGTGCATTAATTTGGAGAACTAAATGTTTTTTTGCTAATTGTTGATACTAAATAGTCGAGTCCGGTGGGGGTAAGGGCCTAATCCTTTTTTGTCTTGAAGAAATATGAGGCACGAAGTCCCCAGATTCGACATGGTCACCAACATCCACCCAAAATTTCTAAGCTGGTGGGAGGATCTTCACTCTAGCGATCAAACCCTTGTCTGCAAATATCTGGGAAACCTACCTTCTCTCCTGGAAATCCAACCCAACAACAAGATCATAGAAGCTGCCACTTTGTACTGGGATTGTGAGAGATTTGTGTTCCGCTTCGGGGACATTGAAATGACACCCTTGCTAGAAGAAATAGGAGGATTGGCCGGTATACCATGGGAAACTCCGGGTTTGTTAATGCCCGAGAACTGCAAGGGCAAGGGATTCCTCAAAATGATGGGTTTGAAGAAGAATCCAGGACTGACATGTCTGAAAAAGTCCTATATCCCTTCTGATTATTTGTACGAGAGGTACGGTCACAGCAAGTCCTACTGTACCTATCTTGACGAATTTTCCATTACATCAGTAGGGCATATTCACCAAAGGGTCTTTGTATTCATGTTTTGTTTCTTGGGGTTGATAGTGTTTCCAATGAAGAAAGAAAGGATCCATACCAAGATGGATATGGTAACTAAAACTCTGATGGAGGGAATTGGTGGGCAACCATTCAGTATTGTGCCCATGATCATTGCGGAAATATACCGGGCCTTGGAGAAGTGTCAACAAGGAGCCAAACACTTCGAGGGATGCAATTTGCTACTCCAGCTTTGGCTCATGGAGCATCTCCAAAAGGGTGAGTACCGATAGGAGATTCAGCAAAGAGACTGGGATGATCATATCGCTTTCCATCATCCGAAGCGAATTAATTACATGGCCAACATGTTCGCCCAGCTAGATGATGCCAGAGGATGGGTAGTGTTATTTGATAATCTAACCGATGATCGGGTACAATGGATGTTCGAGTGGTTTCTTACCGAGGAGTTCATCGCCCGATCCAGGGATGCACCATTTCTGATACTGATCGGTCTGAGATGAACATACCCTTACGTCCTTCTTTGTGTTATGAGGCAAGCCAGTAGGAAGCATGTTATACCTAGGGTTGACAAGATGAGTCATTTCCAAGCTGACTTCCAGGTTGATGGCAGTCCTTACAAGTGCCAAGCTCAACTTATGTGGCACTACAAGATCATCATGGGGAGAGATACCATCGAGCCAGACAAGTACCATGCTGGTTGCGTTCCCTACTATTCAGGCTGGTTGGAGGATAATCACGATGGTCTGGCCCAGCTAGGGCTTGCTAAGGGCCACAAGATCATAGATTAATGGGCCGAGGCACAAGTCAAATACAATCAACTACGCAAGAGGATCCGAGAGTGCGAAAGCGAGCACCGTGAGATACAAGAAGCCAACCAAACGTTGATTGAGGAGTGGAAAGACATGGCTGTCAACGCCAACAAGCGACTAGGATACTTGGAGTGGGGCATAGTGGAGCTGTTAAGGAAATTCCTCAAAAGAATCGAGGATTTCCAAAATTCTAAAGGAAACGAGGGCGGACACCTAGCCAGAGCCTATCTATTGCTGGGACTTCGCGAGCTGGGAAAGCTGTTCGACGGAGCCAAGGATTCCGAATCTGGGGAAGGTCCTTTTGGGACCAGATAGATAGGAGTTTTCTTTTGCTTTATGAAATGTAATAAGGCCAATGGCCATTAATGACATTTTATTTCTTGTTATTTAGTGTCGATTTGGGATCCATCTACTTTTATCAATAAAATGAGGCATTTAGCATTTTAAGTTCTCCAAATCAATTTGTCGCTAGTCCTACCTCGGGCACAAAGATGTCCCCCAAATTAGGATACGATTTACATTCTTGCGCTATGTGTTTAAATAACGCAAAATTTTCTTATAATCCTCACTAACTTGGTTACCTTTTGTTTTATTCTTTGTTTTTGTTTTTATTATTCCCCTACCCAAAGGTTAGTTCGTGCACTCTGGCAACATCATCCTATTCCACGAGATCTAGGGGCCATCCACCCACTCCTCCTCTTAGTCCCATTAAAGGCAAGAACAAAGGGCTCGACAAGAACCTTCAAGGAATCTCTAAACCCATAAAACTCAAGAAACATGGCACTACCTTCAGTTTAGGATATGGATACACCTAGGAGGAATTCAATAGCTGGTCGCCACCATGGCGTGGTCCTTACTATCCACTAGAGTAGCCAACACCGCATTTGGAGCAGACTTTCCAAAAGGCTGACATTATTTATGGATCAGATGAAGAAGAAGCACTTGCAGTGGTGAAGAACTTGTTCCTAGAAGACAATAACATAGACTGTTGTGTTGTTCTCGAGGAGGAGGGGGAGGAAGGCCCTTCCATATAGGCTGTAAGCAGAGGGGCATGCCTAAATAATTTGACCATCAGGACAACCAAAGCACGACGAGCTTCGGGGTAGCAAGGCTAAACAAGCATCATTCACTATTTTGTTTTCTAAATGATTTTTTCTTCGCATTTTCAATTCCCACAATAAGATCTTCGATGTTCAAAATAGTTATTCAATTCATCAAAAGAATTTTTGACTTTCTTATGAATCAATACTTATTGCTATCATTTTCTCTCATTACTTTACCTATAAAGCATTACTATTTCTTATCTTGATGAACTGATGGCTGTGACATGCAACGAGACAATGCAACAAACGGACATAGATTCAAAGGAAGATGACATACCAGAAGAGATTGTTAAAGAAGTAGAGAATTTTGAGAATAGCCCTAAGTCCAACCTAGATGAAACAAAAGTTGTTAACCTGGGAGAAGCAGAAAACATCAAAGAAACACGAATTAGCGTCCACTTATCACCGTAAAAAAAGAAGGAATACACGGAATTTCTAAGGGAATATGAGGATATATTCACCTGGTCATATGATGACATGATGGGTCTAAGTACGTCTATTGTGGCTTACAAACTGTCAACTGATCTGATATGTACATCGGTAAAGCAGAAGCTCAGGAAATTCAAGCCTGATATGAGTTTGAAAATCAAGGAAGAGGTCACTAAGCAGGTCGAAGCTAAGGTTCTCAGGGTAGTAGAATACCCGACATGGTTAACCAAAATCGTGCCAGTACCAAAGAAGGAGAGGAAGGTCAGAGTCTATGCCGACTACTGGGATCTCAACCGGGCCAGTCCGAAAGACGGCTTCCCCTTCCCAAACATACACATCCTGATTGACAATTGCGCCAAGAATGAGTTGCAATCATTTGTAGATTGTTTCGCTAGGTATCATAAGATATGGATGGATGAAGAAGATACTGAGAAAATGGCTTTCATTACGCCGTGGGGAATGTACTATTATAAGATGATGTTGCGTGAGTTAAAGAATGCAGGGGCCACCTATATGAGGGCCATGACTGCCATTTTCCATGATATGATACACAAGGAGATAGAGGTGTACGTAGATGATGTTATTATCAAGTCTAAGAAAGCCACTAATCACATGGAAGATTTCAGGAAGTTTTTCAATAGATTGCAAAGGGACAACCTGAAACTTAATGCCGCAAAATATGCATTTGGGGTTTCTGCTGGAAAGCTACTTAGGTTTATTGTGAGTCACCGAGGAATAGAACTAGATCCATCAAAGGTCAAAGCTATTCAAGAATTTCCACTGCCAAAAAACAAGAAAGATGTGATGAGTTTCTTGGGGAGACTAAATTACATCAGTCGGGTCATAGCACAGTCTACAGTTATCTGTGAGCTAATCTTTAAGATATTAAAGAAAGACGCCGCTACCAAATGGACTGATGAATGCCAAAAAGCTTTCGACAGAATCAAGGAATACCTGTCGACACCACCAGTTTTGCTCTCGCCCGAGCTAGGTATACCTCTATTACTCTACCTTGCAGTATTGGATAGAGCTTTTGGTCGCGTTCTGGGGCAGCATGATGAGACGAGGAGGAAGGAGTAGTCCATCTATTATCTTAGTAAGAAGTTCACCCGTTAGAGGCCCTATATTCTCTATTAGAACGCACCTACTATGCTTTGACTTGGGCAGCTCAGAAGCTGAGGCACTACTTCTGTGCTTACACTACATATCTCATATCAAGGATGGATCCTTTGAAGTACATCTTTCAGAAACCCATGCCCACTAGCAAGCTAGCCAAGTGGCAAATCCTATTGAGTGAATTTGACATTGTCTACGTGACTTAGAAGGCAATTAAGGGACAGGCACTAGCAGATCACTTTGCTGAAAATCCCGTGGTTGGAGAATACGAACCCTTGAAAATGTAATTTCTCGACGAAGAGGTATCGTTCATAAGAGAAGACATTGCAGAATCCTATGATGGTTGGGGAATATTTTTCTATGGAGCAGCAAATTTCAAAGGAGTTAGCATAGGAGCAGTCCTAGTATCGGAAACTGGTCAACATTACACAGGTGTCTGCAAAACTCAAATTCACATGCACTAACAATATGGCCAAATACAAAGCTTGCATCTTAGGGCTCAAGATGACCATCAACATGAACATTCAAGAATTGCTAGTGATTGGAGATTCAGACTTTCTTATACATCAGGTACGAGAAGAATGGGCAACCAAGAACTACAAGATACTCCCATATCTGTATCATGTACAGGAATTGAGAAAGAGGTTTATAAAGACGGAATTTCAGCATGTTCATATATCCACAATGAGTTTGCTGATGCATTGGCTACCTTGTCATCAATGATACAACATCCAGACAAGAACTTTATTGATCCCATTCCAGTAAAGATCCATGATCAGCTAGCTTATTGTGCCCATGTTGAAGAAGAAGCAGACGGAAAGCCTAGGTTTCATGAGATCAAGAAATATTTGGCAAGGGGCAAACACCCAGAACTTGCGAATCGTACTCAGAAACGCACGCTTCGCAGGTTGTCCATTAATTTCTTTCACAGCGGATGAATCCTGTATATGAGGACTCCTGATTTGGGATTACTAAGGTGTGTCGACGCAAAAGAAGCATCCAGGTTACTAGAGGAAATTCACGTCGGGACCTGCGGTCCACATATGAATGGCTTTGTCTTAGAAAAGAAGATACTCCGAGCTGGTTACTTTTGGATGACTATGGAAACGGACTGCATCCAGTATGTCCGGAAATTCCATGCTGTCAAATACATGCAGACATGATAAAGGTACCTCCAAACAAGCTTAATGCAACAAGCTCGCCATGACCGTTCGCCGCTTGGGGAAAGGATGTTATTGGACAATCGAGCTTTCAGCTTCCAATGGGCACAAATTTATCCTGGTTGCAATTGACTATTTCACCAAATGGGTCGAAGTAACATCTTACAGAGCAGTGACTAAGAAAGTCATGGCCGACTTTGTCCGCGATCACATTGTTTGTCGATTCGGGATTCCTGAGTAAATCATTACTGATAATGGATCCAACCTCAACAGTGACTTGATGAAAGCTATGTGTGGAACTTTCAAGATCAAACACAAGAATTCTACAGCCTATAGGCCTCAGATGAATGGAGTTGTAGAAGCCGCCAACAAGAATATCAAGAAGATATTGCGAAAAATGGTAGAGAAGCATAAATAGTGGCACGAGAAGTTATCATTTGCTTTATTGTGGTATCACACCATAGGCTGCACATCAACTGGGGCAACCCCCTATATGCTGGTTTATGATACAGAAGCCGTCATTCCCGCCGAAGTGGAAATTCCCTCCCTAAGTATCATGAAGGAAGCTGAGCTCGACGACGTAGAGTGGGTAAAAAGTCGCTACGATCAACTTGCCCTTATAGACAAAAAAATAGTTAATGCAGTTTACCATGGTCAACTTTATTAGAACAGAATGTCCAGAGCCTTCAACAAAAGAGTCAAGCCGAGACAGTTCACACTAGGACATCTAGTATTAAAGAAAATATTTTCCACATTAGGATGAAGCCAAAGGGAAGTTCTCTCCCAATTGGCAGGGTCCATACATGGTTCACCGGGTTCTGATAGGAGGAGCCCTCATACTCGCAGAAATGGACGGAGAAGTCAGGACAAAGCCAATCAATTCAGATTCAGTCAAGTGTTACTATGTGTGATCTTTATGCTTTCCTTATATGATGTAATTGAACTACGCCTAACCTTATTCCCATTTAAGAGGGGATACGTAGGCAGCCATATGGGTTCGGTCACAATTCAATAAAATTTCCATTTTCCCCCGCAATTGGAAGCTGGGGCAGAATTTTGAGGAGGACCCTCAAAATTTCGAAGTTGATTTTAGCCAATCATCGCAAGAAACGGTCAAAAATATCAACCCATTAAACTGGGGCAGAATTTTGCGGAGGACCCTAAAATTTCTATAGCAAGAGAGGTTGCAATGTCCTGAACCACGTCACAGTTATTGGTTCATCTAAAAAATTATTATTATGTCATATTTTTACTAAATCATGCATGTCTATTACTGAAATTGCCTTTTTTAGCAACGCTGCCCCAATGACACATACAGTATCACTAATTCAAACCCGAGCAGGTCAAGCAGAGCCAGCGGGGGATACGAACTAATCGCCCTTTTGTTTTTTACAAAACAAATGATTTTTTAGGATGTAGGCACTTGAATTGCAAAATCATCGAAGATATTATACACTCACGAGATAAACATTGTTCAGGAATAAAACTCTCAGAACCATTGCGCTGACTCACAATTGCTATCCGCACACAACAGTGTCCCCAGCAGGCACAATATCCCCAACAGTTACAATATCGCAATCTGCTATCAGCTAAGAAAGTTCTATTACCATTTTCTATCTTATTTTTGCATAAGGCTACCATTCTGCCTTCTAAGGTTAAGCTCTACCTCCATCTGCATTCTTGCATTGCATAAGGCTACCATTCTGTCTTCCGAGACTAAGCTCTGTCCCCATCTACATTCCTGCATTGCATAAGGCTACCATTCTGGCTTCCGAGGTTAAGCTCTACCTCCATCTGCAATCTTGCATTGCATAAGGCTACCATTCTACCTTCCGAGACTAAGCATTGTCTCCATCTACATTTCTCCATTGCATAAGGCTACCATTCTGCCTTCCGAGACTAAGCGTTGTCTCCATTTGTATTTATGCATTGCATAAGGCTACCATTCTGCCTTCTGAGGTTAAGCTCTACCTCCATCTGCATTTTCATGGCTGAAAGATCACCACTTTATTTACATTTGCATGGCTGAAAGATCGCCACTTTATTTATATTTGCATTGCTGAAAGATCACCACCTCTATATTTGCATGGCTGGTAGATCGCCGCCTCTACATTAGCATGGTTGAAACATCGCCACCTCTATATTTTGCACGGCTGAAAGATCGCTAAATACTGCATCTCATGGTCTAAAAGATCGCCAAATTATCCGAAGGGGTCATTGTTTGGAGGCACCATTTTCATAGCCCGAGAACACCATGCCATGGCCTGAGGACCCCTTTTAATCTTTTGGATATCATTATTCAAAGGCATCATGGTTTGGAGACATCATTCTCATAGCCCGAGAGCATCATTTCATGGCCTACAAATCCTTTATTATACGCTTAATGGCCAAGGACATCATGGTCTAAGGACGTCATCCTAACTGTCGAAAGCCAACATTTATGGTCCGACGGAAATGTGCATCATGTTTAAATTACGCACCATATATGCTTGTATTGCTTATTTGCAGGAAATCCGGCGAGCAACGACCGTCTCGGCAGGAGCGGTCCTGCTCCAATTCCCACATCCCTATCAGACATCAACCATTCACCGCGTCATTAATATTACGTGCGTTCTTGAAAAGTCTCCATTGGCATACTCCGCCGATGGATCCTGAACTATATATGGCCTGATTCCTATAAGACCAGGGATATGTAGGTAGATCAGAAGCCAGAGCACGGCCTAAGTCTCCTCGAACCATTTCGTCCGGTTAAAATTGGTCATCATGTCTTTACCCGACAACTCTTTCATTCTTCCCGGGTAAAGAGGGCCAGCTGTTGATACCCAATTTTTTCCTATGTATTTTTAATTTGCAAAATACTTTCAAAATAGCATATGTATGCATATATAAGTATGTCCAATTGTTTTATTATTTTTTCTAATTTTCAAAGATTTTTTAAATTAATTCATTGCCTTATTTTATCCATAAAAACCCAATAATTATTCCCAAATTATTTTTTTTTTGTAATTCATTTACAGGACTCTCCTATTTATGCCAAAATATAGCTAATGTGATTTTTCCATATTTTTACAAATTTATTTAGTATTTTTAAAGCTAAATTGCATATAATTGCAATATTAGCCTATTTTTAGATTTAATTACGTTTATATCTATAAAAACTAGGTCCAATATTTTTAATTTTATAATTATATGCTATTAATCATTTTAGTACCTTTAATTTATTTTCAGAAATTATTTTACTATTTTTTGTAAATCAAATAGGGAAAAATGGCTATTTAAATGTTAACCCATTTTTCATTTCAGTTTTAGCCGGATTTGGCACCCCAATTGGACCCAATTTTAAACACAATTACCATGAACCAATCCCTGTCCGAACCAACCCACGACCCAATTAAATAACCCTCTCGGATTCCCTTTTAATCCTAACCGTTTATCGCCTAGATCAACGACTCACATCTGCCCCTTCCTTTTTTAACCTGAACCTATCCCAAACCCTAGTCATTTTTCACCTACAGCCACCTTCAAACCCCCTTTCTCTCTCAATTCTCTCTCAATCCCCTCTCAAACCCTAGTCGCCGCCCTCAATTACCACCTAAAAATCTCTCAAAGCCATTGGAGGCCTATATCCACTTCCCTTGGCTTCTATGTGTTCGAGTACTATGCTTTCAAGGCCAGATCGAGAAAAGCTCGGTCTAGACTTTGGTAGATTTCAGTTCTTATGGCTGTCTCCGGTCACTTTCGACCTTACTTCGGCCAGCCATGGCCATTGATTCCCGACTCTCGACTTCTCTGCTTAAGATTGATGATTTTCCAAGAACCTGGGTTTCTTACAAAACCCTAGCCTTTGAGGTTCTTCCGATTTCTTTAGATCTTTTCTAGATCTGTGTTTACTCTAAACATCTAAATGCTTTACTCAAGGTTTCTTTCAAAACACTGCCTCCAAAACCCCTTGTCTTTTCCAATTTAGGTTTTGTTAAAGTTGTTTTGAAGCTCTCTTATTTTTAACATGTTCTACTGTGTTTCTTTATGTTGTTCTTCTACTGAAGTTTGCATGTAAAAAGTCTTAGTTTCTTTTGAGGTTTCTAAATCTACTTTTGTTAGTATTTGTCAGATTTACTCGTTTTCATCTCTAGAACTCGATTGATGGTGTGAACCATAAAATTTGTGGTTCAGTCGAGTTTTGAGGCTATTTTCTATGTGATTTACTTGGTCATCATTCTCTAAATTTGATTTATTTCAAAACCCTAACTTCTTTGGACCTATTCGAGCTTCTGAAGCTGACTCATCTGTTGCTCGACTAGATTCGAAATCTTTTTGTTTCATGCTCTGTTTCATTATGTGATTTTGACTTCCTTGAAACTAGACTACAGTTTTCAAAAAAGTCATTTTACTTGACCCCTTTGCATGCTATTTGATACTTTCTCTTTTCTCTATTACTGAGTTACTAAGATTGACCTATGTGACTACCATGTTTTGATAGTTCACTACTTACTAACTTCGTGATTGCATGACGCTTCTCTTTGTCCTAAATTCAGCCTTGTATGCCTAATACTTATGCACCTTTTATATGCTGAATTTCCCACTGAAATGACCTTCAATTTTGGACTGATTTCAAACCTCCTTGTGTAATTTTGATTGCATTCATGTGTTAAGTGATTGGCTCTTTCCTTGTTTCGCCTTACTGATTCCCCTGTTTCTTGGGTTGATTTGAAAACTTTCCTTAGACTTTGAATTATCCCATTTCTGACTTGGTTTAATTGTTTATTCATGGGAACCCATGTCATTCTCCTTAAATCAGTGATTTTGAAATCCTTGACTCCCTGATTTGCTATGTACTGATTTTCGATTGTCTCCATATACTACAACTTTACTTTGTTTTCTTACCTTATTTTGCTAACCGAGTATTTCAAATATTCTTCCCTTAATTACACCTCTATGCACTTACCTCTAATTGTCTACTCTGCACATGATGCTTACTTGATTTCCTTCCTTAAATATTTTCTGCCTATTACCGTTTAATTTCAACTCATTAATTAAAGAAAGTCCTTATACTGATTTGATTTTAATTGGTACATAGTTCCATAATTACTGCTAAGCTATTATCCTTGCCTTATTTTCTGCCTGTATTCAAACTCTAAACACCCTGATGTTTCATTAACACAGGCACATGAATACTCTGAGTTCTAAAATCACTTACACTTAAAAAACACTCTCTTCTGCTTTACTACTTGTATTGTGGCCTGTTTTCAAAGTTCTACTACCTGCCTTTACTATATTTTGCTTCTCTGAATTGGTATGTTCTGATTAAGATTTCAGCGTCACAACAATATGTTTACTTAATCCTTTTACCTGTTTGTTTGCCTACTGCTTGTGTTTAATTCAATACTTATTTTATCAATTATGCCTGTTCTAAATTTATGATGTATCCTAAACCCCTACCCCAATGTGTTTGGTACTGATGGATTGTTTGAGGCATGATAGTATTGAGTATTGCTGTCTATAACTCAAACCTCTATGTTACAACTATATGTTTTGTATTCTGGTTGATTTTGTAATCATAACAGGCACTCCCTATTGCTGTGCATGCCCATAATTAACTAGTGCCTAAGTACATAGGCTCTTTGTAAGCTCCCAATCCCTGAACCCCTTTTATGTGAAGTTATCAATTTGGTAACTGTTTCCCAACACCTCATTCCTCTCCTTTACTTCCTTAGTTTTTAAAATTCAGTTTCTGCACTTCCACTCTCTCTTAGACTTAAGTTCTGCCCCCCTCTTGTGAGCCTTGCCTTGGGACCCATGAGCTCCCTCTGAACTTGGACACTTGAGGGCTGGCACTTCCACACTGCACTTGTCCCTATTCTGGTAAAACAATTTGCGTGCGAGCACTTCCCGGAGTCCCATTGAGTCTCTTAGGGAACTCTTACATACTCAAATTGTAGAAAGGCTTTGGATCAATGGTATTTGAGTTGGTTTATCTCGTAACTCAGAGAGGAAGTCAAGAATCAAGCCTCCTCTGGTTGTACTTTCTTTGTATTTTTCTGTTCTGATGTAGTTTGTTATTCTGGTTTGTAATAAGTTGTAACAAACACTTGGGGCTGACTAGTGAAAAGGGTAGGTAACTATGCATACAAGGGTAGAAAACATGCCTATAGGGTGTTTTAACTCCTGCATATTCGAACTTCACCTAGATACCATGCGTATATGATACCTTTTCAACTTCACGTAGAAAACTTGCCTATAGGGTACTTTTAATTCTGCATATTCAACTTCATGTAGAAAACCTGCCTATAGGGTACTTTTAATTCTGCATATCAAACTTCATTTAGATGTTATGCCTATAAGGTTTGAAACGAGTAATGCATAGAAATCATGCCTATAGGGGTTTCTTAAATCAATCCGATTCGCTTTCATTCACAGTCAATGTTAGATAACATGCCCCTAGGAATAAAAGTCGGTAACAGTAGATACTACCACCTACAGAACATGTAACCAGCTCAGTTTTTTTTTCATTCTGCTTCTCTTAATAACCTAATTCCCTTGCTTAACAAGGTTTAACAAGCATGCTTATAGGATTTTGAATAATTTATTTCAAGCTTCTACTATTTCATCACCTTTTAAATTCAGTAAATATCATGCCTATAGGACCCCATCTAAACACTTAGGCAAACCTTAGAATAATAACTGTAAAACTGAATCTGTTAATCACTATAACCAGCAGACAGACTTGATTCAGACTTATTATCTGAGTTATGCAATAAACTAAAACTGCCTCAGCAATCTCATCTCCCTCGTCTTTAATGCTTTTCAATCAGACCTAAGCAGTATGTGTAAGACATGCTACTTTATGTGTTTGTTCGAGGAGGTATACTTGAGCCTATATGCTTATGTGTTTCCCTTTTATATGCAATATGTGTTTTTTATGCCGCCTTAGAATTATTACCTTTGAAACTCAAAATAAGCCCAGCATCCCTCCCTTTTAGTATTAGTAGTCCTAAGTGCCTCCGGGATTGATAGGAATGGGATGGGTAATAGCATGCAATAAATAATCGAGACCAATCCGCGCTTTAATACCTTAAGGGGGTGGGAAGGGTAGATATGGATATGATGACCACATGATTATGTCACGTGTAACACCTCATTGAGGAGTGATTACTGGACATTGTGTGGGGTGATCCATATTTTTAATAAACCTAGGGCCCCCTTTCCTTTATTCTTTATTCTTTTAGCAATTTAACTCCTTATTCTAAAAAATCAGTTTTTCTAATTTTTCTTTCAAAACTTGTTTACTTTCAAACCATTATGTGTTGAAATCCCCTATTATCTGAGCATTATTTGCTTATACGTTAATTGCACCTCAGTTCACAATAATTGTCTGACCGGGAACCACACTAGTGGATTTTGGGGGGTGCCTAACACCTTCCCTTTAGAATAATTTCAAGCCCTTACCCTATCTTTGGTTATTTAAATAGAACTCTTTTGGTGTCCTAATGCACCCTAATCATTAGGTGGCAACTCTCAAAATTCAAACCCAGTTCCCAAATAAAATGAGTTCTCTCTCCAAATGTCATAAACCCGATTTCCACTTAGGAAGAAAAAGGGGGCACGACTGTAAGTGGTCCCGTTGTACTTAGGGAGATCCGGCATTCTGACCTTCTTCGGAATGGGTTTTGGGGTTTCCTTCTCGGGGAACGGCCTTTGTATAAATCTCTTTGTATCCACGCCCTTGAGGACAGGGGGCACACTCGGGATCTGGTCGACCCTAGAGTGTATAGGTCTCGACCTTCCGTCGTTGGCTGCTATCATTTTCTCGCCCAATTCAATCATTTTGCTGAGATACTCAAGCATTTTAACAATGGTCGGGTCGGCTATCAACCCGTTATTGCTCGATCTCTCGGGTACCTGTTCGGCTGGGGGAGCTATTTCTGGCGCTGTTATGCTGGGAGTCTTCGGATGGCTTTGTAACTGAGCGATAACCAACTGTTGTGCCTGCAGCATTTCAAAAATAACATGAAGACTGACTTCCTGTACTTCCCGAGCCGGGGTCTTCTAGGCTTCTTGATAGTCGCCAAGTTGTATGCTTCTGTCAGTGTATGAGGTTTCATCGACATGCTGAGCGTCTTGTGAACCCGCATCCGCTAGAATAGGTCCAAGTGCGTTATCGGAGTTCTGTGGTGGTGTACCAACGATAGGAATACCCACACCGTTTTCTCCATGATTTTCAAGGTAGTCGTTCTCAACTTTGTTTACCGAGCTAGACATTTTGACTTGAAATCAAAAGAACTTGGACAAGAAAAAGCGTGAAATATAACTTGCATTTGTGCAATGAATCCAACAAGAAAATAATCACTATTATTATTAGCCCCACGGTGGGCGCCAAACTGTTTACCGCGAAAATGGTAACAACAATTAAATTTGTAAATAGAACTCTAAAAATACGTGATCTATTTTTATACTATGTGTTAGAGAAATTGATGCTACGTGTATGAAGTTTAACGATGAAGTACAAGCTAAAATGGGGCAGTAATCAAACCGATGGGCTTGCTACCCGGGCTTCGGACTTGTCGATAAAAGGCGATGAAAGGTCTCGAAGTCGATACCCGGCTCGATCTCGAGCTATCGGGGGTAACCGGGAAGGGGATAACAGTTGAGATATAATTAAAGAAGGCTCTTTATGACCAATTTCGAGCAATAAATGAAGAACAAGTATGAAAGCAATAAATGGAAAGAGTATCCTCGAGCGAGTATGTCAGAGAGAAAAGAGAGATATATTATTGATCTTGTGTAGATTGGTGGGAGCAACAGTATCCCTTTACAAGGTGGTGAGGATTCCCTTTATATATGAGAGGAATCTTGTGATAGTACAAAGTATATTAATTGTAAAAGCATGGAGATGGGACGGCTGGACATGACATCTTGAGACAGGCTCTAGGTAGGCCAACTCTGTCGGACTTTGCCTCGATCTTCATCTTCTTTGAGTCGGGCCTCGATGAGCCCTAAGGGAGGGGACTCGGTTGCAACTCCACGTCCTCGGGGTCTCGAGATATTCTGCCAAAGTGACTCAATAGCAAGATTTCAGGCCCTCTGATTTCGCCGCATGTAGATTGATATTTTGTGGTGGAGTTGCGTATTGATTTGGTACGGTAAGATTTTGTGGCTGTTGGTTTTGTGTGTTATGAGGAGGTGTCAGGTTTTTTCTGTTCTGTTGGTTGATATCAGGGGCATTGAGGGTGAGTGATAAGTTTTCCAAATTGCGGACCTACTCAAGTTCTCCTTGCAGTTCTAGTATCTTTTGTTCCAATCTCAAAACCAGGCAATTCGGGGCCGGAGTATTGCGGTCGTTGGAAGTCTCTACGTTCTCAACTGTATACGGTGAAATTGGAGGGTCCAATTTCTTGCCATTAATGTGTGTGTGGGGAGTCGTATCGATATCTCGAGGCTGCGCAACTACAACCAAGTTCTCCCCCTCGGGGTTCATTCATGATCGACCCAACAATGATACCGAGGGTAGGGAGTCCCCGAGTCAAGCAAATGGCGTTAGTGGAGTCTGATATCGTGTCTAGCCATCCCATATCTGTGTCTCCACAATTAATGCCTTTTGTACTATGTTGTATTCCCCCTCCTATATAAAGGGGATCCTCACCACTTTGTAAAGGGCTGCCATTGCTCCAACCATTCTACGCAAGATCAATAATATATCTCTCTCTTCTCTCTCTAACTTAATCGCTCGGGCCTACTCTTTACATTTATTGCTATCATATTTGTTCTTCATTTATTGCTTGATATTGGCCATAAAGAGCCTTCTTTACTTACATCTCAACTATTATCCCCTTCTCGGTTACCACCGATAGCTCAAGCTCGAGCCGGTTATCGAACTCAAGGCCTTTTATCGATCAGTCCAAAGCCCGAGTAGCAAGCCCCCGGTTTGATTACTGCCCCGTTTTTACTCGTATTTCGCCATTAAACTTCATACACCTAGCATCAACTGCTCTAACAAACTAGCATAATAATAGATCACATATTTTTAGAGTCTCATTTACAAATTTAATTGTTATTACCATTTTCACAATAAACAGTTTGGCGCCCACCGTGGGCTAAAAAGAATAGTGATTATTTTCTTGCTGGTTGATTATACAAACGCAAGTTATCTTTCATGCTTTTTCTTGTCCAAGATCTTTTGATTTTAGGTCAAAATGTCTGTCTCAGTAAACAGAGTTGAGTACGACTACCTTGAAAATCACGGAGAAAACGGTGTGGCTATTTCAGTTGTTGGCGTGCCACCACAGAACCCCGATACTGCACCTGACCAATTCCATCTGACGCGGGTTCGCAAGACGTACAGCAGGTCGACGAAACCTCACAAAACACCGACAGAAGCATACAACGTGGTGACCAACAGAGAACCTAGAAGACCCTGGCTCGGGAAGTACAGGAAGTTAGTCTTCATGATATTTTTTTGAAATGTTGCAGGCAGAACAGTTGGCTATCACTCAGTTTCAAAGCCACCCGAAGACTCCCAGCACAGTAGCGCTGGAAACTAGTCCCCCGGCCGAACAGGTGCTGTAGAGGTCAAGCAACAGCGGATCAGTAGCCGATCCTGCCATCGTGAAAATGCTGGAGGACCTCACGAAAAGGATCGAGTCAGGCGAGAAAATGATAAGACGGTCGAAAATTATAACTTTAGAGTCGACCAAATCCCGGGCGCGCCCCCGGACCTGAAGGGTGTAGATTCGAGGAAGTTCGTGCAACGGACGTTCCCTAAGGAAGCGGCTCCGAAACCCATTCCAAAGAAGTTCCGAATGCCACAACTCCCAAAGTACAATGGGACCTCAGATCCCAACAAACACGTCACCGCCTATACGTGCGCGGTGAAAGGCAACGACTTAAAAGATGACAAGATCGAGTCCGTCTTACTGAAGAAGTTCGGAGAAACGCTCTCAAAGGGGGCCATGATGTGGTACCATAACCTAGCCCCCAACTCCATAGATTCGTTTGCCATGCTAGTAGATTCCATCGTAATGGCGCATGATGGCGCCATCAAGGTAGCAACAAGGAGGTCCGACGTGTTCAAGATTAAGCAGAGGGAGAACGAAATGCTACGAGAATCGGTGTCTCATTTCTAGATAGAACAAATGGAACTGCCCCAGGTCTCCGATTACTGGGCAGTGCAGGTCTTCACTCAAGGCCTGAATGATCGAAGCTCAGTGAACTCAAGGCAGCTAAAAGAGAATATGATCGATTATCCCGTCGTAACCTGGTCGGATATCCACAATCTATACCAGTCAAAGATTAGGGTTGAGGATGACCTGCTGGGAGCCCCCTCGGGCTTAGTATATCCGAATAGACTCTTAGTGAAGGAGTCAAGATCGAATAAAGAGAGGTACCAGCCATACCCCGATGATAGGAGAAGTGCTTCGAGATGCAATCCGCCTCGCAATAATAGATTGGTGAACAAAAGACAGAACCCTCGAGGACCCCTCAATAGGGGTGGCTTCAACGGGGACATGGGGCCAACGGGGGCACCTCGCCTATCAGAATACAACTTCAACGTCGATGTATCAGACATCGTGTTCGCCATCGGCAAAATCAAAGATTCCAGATGGCCTAGACCTATACATTCGGATCCTTCCCAAAGGAAGTACAACTTTATTTGCGAGTTTCACAACTTGCACGGGCACATAATCGATGATTGCAGGCAAATCTGAGAGGAAGTGGCCGGACTGCTCGATAACGGGCACCTTCGGGAATTCCTCAACAACCGGGCTAAAAACCAGTCCCGAGAAAGAGAAATAACCAAAAAGAACAAAGTAGACGAGCCCTAACACATCATCCACATGATTCTTTGATGCTCGTTCCCGGACGTATTCAAATAAAGGAACACATAGCGTCCGCCAAACGAATGCCGGAACCCGAAAGTGCCATCACTACTAAGGTATAATCACCTCTACCTTTTTCTATCTTTTACTTCATGATAACTCTTGCGTAGGACAGCGACCAAGAAAGTCGGGACGCCGCTCCGGCTCGAGGACCCCAAGGTTCCAAAGCGTTCGTTGCACTCTTTTCCTTTGACCGGTTTTTTATCCCGAAATAGGTTTTTACTGGTAAGGTTTTCAACGAGGAAACGTCCATGCACTTTCTAAGGAGGACTCAACAAGCCTACCGGATTTTCTTCGCTATCAACCCCGTACCGGGAAATAACAAATGAGGTTCCAATGGGAAATGGTGTACCGGGCCAAACGGTTGAACGAACCGTGTCCGCACAAGCTGAGCTTATAGCAACACAATGACATGTATTTACACCAAGCAATCAAAGAATATCTTTCGCCAAATGCATCTCGTACTCCAAAAGAAAATTCAGTATGCTCACGGCAAGGATCCCTCCACTGAGTACATCCCGAAATACTCGGAGAGTTTGCGTCAACAATTTGGCACCCGCACAACCTCAGGGTCAGAACTTCGTGCTCATAAGTCCCCAATAAGGAAATTCCGAGCTCACGAGTAACGACCTTCGAGCCTAAGCAAACTTGATGACTTAGAGACTGTCTTCATTCGCCATTCACTTTAAAACCCGAGGCCGTAAGACCTCGAGCGGGTAGACTTGGCCTAGCCAGATCTATTTTACATAGTAACAGAAACTATAATACCTCAACGGCATGACGATACTGTAAGACCTTAACGGCATGACAAAACTGTAAGACCTGAATAGGCATGGGAAAACTATAAGACCTCAACAAGCATGAAAAAACTGTAAGACCTCAACAGGCATTTGAAAATTTTTGTAAGACCTTACTACAGGCATAAACTTGATCCCGAATTTTAGGTTATATATCGAATTTTTAAGACCCCTAAAAAGGCATACACTCGATATAGACGCCCAAACTACTACACTCGGGACCAAAAATGGCTCCGGCCAAACACAAATGACTATGGTCAAAACGGCTACACCAGCCAAATTAATGCAACTCGGGGATGCCCGACCATCGCTAAACAAATCATAGGCCATTACATCGAATCTACTTCAAAATGAACTGGTTAAAATAGGCTACCCTCAAGCGGCAAACGAGCTTTGACCATGTCAGCTCCAAATCACAACCTTTCGACCTACTTAACCTCCGAGCTAAACCTTCTGAGATGTTCGAACATAGCTGCTAACGACTTGAAATCAAGGTTCTTCCCGAACCGACGACGGGTCAGATAAAATTATTCAAAAAAGACCTTAACGAGGGAAAAACAAAGCCTACATATGCCTAAGGGCAAAAGCGTAAGAGCTATAGTCGCCAGCCAAACGAGCCTCAGGGCCACACACTAAAAGGTCGCAACGACCAAGAGCATAAGAGCCACCATCGCCAGCTTAAAATTTGAAAACTTGAGGATTAAAATGAGCTCGAGTCGTAACCCTATTCGAAGACCAGATCCAAAATAGTTAACTACACATGCCTAAGGGCATACCATAAGAGCCATCGTCGCCAGCTCCTTAAGCCTCAGAGCCACGTACACTTCGACCCAAGGCATAAGGGCCATTGTTGCCAGCCCATGTAAACGCAAAACATGAGGGTTGATTGAGCTCGAGTAAGAGCCCGACTCGGAGACTAAACCAAAAAATGGTTAAAAGACATATGCACAGGGGCAAAGAATAAAAACCACCATCGCCGGCCTAACGAACCCCAGGGCCATATTACAGGTTCGGAGATTTCTACCAATCCAAAGGTCGAATCGACCCGATTAAGATCTTCATGAACAGAAATACCAAAGATACAAATTACAGGGTTCCCCCTCTTATTTTTACCTATAAGCAGTGAAACGCAAGCTCAGACAAAAAACATATCATGAAAGTTATGTACACAAGAAGGAAGCAGGGAATAAACGTTCCCCCCTTCGGCAACTATTGCCCGGCGACTCCCTCCTCATCGTCTTCAGCATCGGACAGAAGGAACTTGGCATCATACTCCTCCCCTTTGGCTTGCTCGATCTCTCCCAAGAGATCGAAGCCCCTGGCATGAATCTCCTCGAGGACTTCTTTCCAGGATCTGCACCTCACACACTCCTTGCTATTTCTTGCACATTCAAGGGAACTCTTCAGCTCAGCTTTAGCAGCAGCAACACTCTTCGAATAGGCCGCCACTTTCAGTCCCGCCCTGGTATTACTCATCACAACTTCGGCCTGGACATTCACCACCTCGGTTTTCGCCTTCAAAAGCTCAGACAAAAGCCTTGCAATCATGTTCGCCCGAGCAGAAATCATTCGCACGAACGGTCTGGATTTGTGCCTCAAGAGCAGAAACCTTGGACTGAGTCCTCTCTTTGGCCACAAAGTGGTCACTCACATGCGCCTGCAGCTCGTTAAATTCAAGTTTGGCTCGGCCAACCACGCCCTAGAGCCGTGGTAAAAATATCAAGACGCCAATATTGAAATGGAGTACAAGCCAGCATAAAATAAAGGTAATAAAGAAGAAGTGAAGTCACAAGTAATATGAAATGGTAAAAGCCTAAATAACTCCCCAGCAGAGTTGCCATGCTGTCGCGCCCCTTTTTCTAAAAGCGAAATCGGGTTCATGACATTTGGGAGGACAACTCGTTCCATCTTGGGAATTGGGTTTTTTCAGTTGAAGAGTTGCCACCTAATGATTAAAGTGCATTAGGACACTAAAGAAGAGTTCGAGATGGAAAACCAGAGTTCGGGTAAGGGTTAGAAATTATCTCGAGAGGAAGGTGTTAGGCACCCCCCAAGATCCACTAGTGTGGTTCCCGGACATGTTACAATTGTGACTTTAACTAACAAGTAAGCAAATAAAGGTCTCAAATAGAAGGGAATTTACACATAATGTTGGAAGTGAATTGAAAGTTTGAAGAAAGATGAAGAAAACAGAAATCTTAAGCAAATAGTCTAGACAGTTAAAAAAGGGATAACAAGTAAAGGGGAAGGGGTCCTAGGTTTACAAACAATATGGATCACATCAATGCAATACCCGGCAATCTCTCCTCAGAAGAGGGGTCCCATGTGGTATTAGCGCACCGGTCATCATGTCAATATCTACCCTTTCCCACCCCGTTAAGGTATTAAACAAGGAATAGTGTTGTTACGTATTGCATGCTATTGCATGTCCCGATCCTATCAGTCCCGGAGGCATTTGGGACTACTAGTCCTAAAGGAAGGGAGGTTGGGGCTTTTCGGAGTTTTAAAAGGACAAAATTCTAATGCGACAAACAAAACACATAAGCAAGTGGGAGGAAACAAATAGCAATTTAAGGGCTCAAACAGGCCTCCTCACTTAAAGGAGCAAATTATTTAGCATGACTTCAAATACTGGTTATAATCTGAATTAAATTTAAAGCGTTAGCACATGCTGCTTCATCACATATTTCTCATATGAGGAGTCCGAATTAGGCCTTGTCTGGTTGCAATTTATTAAAACTGACACAGTAAAACAATTATCTACTTCTTACCTAGGTGGAAGTATACTGATTTTAAAGAAGGGTTACTGATTTTAGAACCAATTAAATTTTGTCGATATTAGACAAACATTACTGATTTTAGACTTATAGATAAAATAGACAAATCAGATTCAGACGGCTGCTCCTATAGGCATGATTTCTAAGAGTTATTGATTTTAAAACGATTATGTAAGTGCAGGAGCCCTATAGGCATGGTATCTAGAATGAAGTTGATTATTATTAAACCTATGATTGCTTGCCTAACGATAGATGAATATGCAGAAATGCATAAACAAAACTATCGTCATGATTTCTATATGCAGAAACTTATAGGCATGGTTTCTAATGCAGTAATGAAACAACTTATAGGCAAGATTTCTACGTGTAATGCATAACTTATAGGCATGATTTCTAAATGCCTAAATGCAGAAACTTATACATGATTTCTATATGCAGAAACTTATAGGCCTGGTTTCTAAGGTAATAATGAGACGACTTACAGGCAGGAGTACAATATGATATGCATAAATGCAGAATTTGTAATTAGTAATCCCTATTAGCATGCTATCTACACATATGCATACATAAATGACCCTCCCATTTTTTACTTAGAACCCCATAAGTTATTATAAAATATTACAAACCAGAATGAATCAAGAAAAGTAAAATTACATCAGAAATTTAAGCTATAACCAAGGAGCCTAATTCAGACTCAAGGTCTAACAATATGAGATGAACCAACTTCCAGGATCATATTTCCAAATCCATTCCCTCATTTGGGATGTGTCAAAGTTCCCTAAGAGCCTCAAGTGGACTCCGGGCAGTGCTTACACCCTGAATATATTGCAGACTTAAGCAAGTGCAGTGTGGAAGAGCCAGCCCTCAAATGTCCAAGTTCAGAGGGAATTCAAGGTCCCAAAGCAAGGCTCATAGGAGGGGGGGCAGAACAGAACATAGAATCTAAGAGAGAGTGCAAGTGAATAGAGTGGATTTAGGGGAAGGCCATGAAAGGCTGGTGGTCATGCCCAGCAATTAGGAGTGCTGGTACACCCCTGACCAGCCTGTTAGCCAAAGTTGGGAGTTAGGATCCATTGAGGATCAGGTTCAGACCTAAGCAGCAACTTGGTTACTGTCAGGCCATGAACCTTAACTCAAACACAAAGAAGGGAGTGGGGGTATAGGGAATTCATAACAAACAGCAGATGCAAAGAAAAAAAAAGTTTACATAGTTAACATTAATCACTGAACATGAATAGCAAAGTAAACAAGCTTGCAGAAACTGTAAATAAACACATAGGGGAGTGGGGCAGAAAAGTTAAATTAGAACATACCAGTTTCAGGGAAAACAAACAAGTAAAAGCAGTCTTGAGAAAGCCAAGTAGCAAGCAAACAGTTCCAAAAGATCTCAGAAAGAGTAGAATGCTATAAGAGTATTGAACTCAAAGTAGTATTGTAAGTATGTAATTAAGTCGAAAGTATTCAACTAAAGTCTCGAGGTATTCAACTCGAAGTAGTGGTGTAAAATTATTGAATTGGAAGTATGTTAAAAGTGCGGAAGGGTAGTCCCTTTTATAGTGCAGAGAAGCAAGTAAGAAAGGAAAGAAAATAACTTGCAATCAATCACATAGAATTTCCCTTCAGTTAAGGGATTTGATTTCAAACGGGTAGAAGACATTTAAGGAAAGAAATTTTGATTAAAACCTTTTCAAAGTAGCACAAAAGGGGTAAATAGATAGAAGTTTATTTAAGGAAAAGCTCAGTGGTACATGGCTTAGGAAAAATAAGGAAAGGGAATCAATCAAACACCCAGGGAAATCAAAGTTACAGGCTTAATCTTGAATAAACCAAGTCAGGAAAGGTAAAGAAGGTTCAATTAGAGAGAATAAATAACAATCAGTCAGGACTCATTAAAAGGAATTTGAAATCAATCAATTAGTTGGTAAAGACCTTTAGAAAGAAGAGTTCCCATATATAAAGCACACAAACATATGAATCAAGAAGTTATATAGAAGAGAGTTTAATCAAAGAGAGGTTCAGAATCATGTGCAAGAAAGGGTACAAGTCCAGTTTGCAGACTCATAACGAGTCTGAGAGTTAAGGGTCCCAAAGCAGAACCCTAACTCGCACAAATTCAAAATTGCCAAGAAACCCCCAAATCCTAGGGTTTCATAGAGATGGGAAAGCAAGTCATTGAAACAGGCTCAGAAGTCTCTTTCAACGACTTATGAGAAACAAACAGACATGATACAAAGAAAGAAAGCTAATTTAAGGTCATAGAGAATATATTTGAGAAACTCAGAACTTAAATAAGTTCAGAAAAGAAGAGGTGATACAGACTTAAATTAAAACAGAGGAAACATGTTCAGCAAGAATGCAAACAGAGTCTAATAGAGCAAACAAAAATAAAAAAACTAAACAGTAAGCACATATAGTAGAAGAGTAAGGGAAACATAACAAGGATTAACAGGAGTAACAGGTATAGTAGAAAAAGAAGAGTAGGAGAACAGTACACGCATAGTAAAAGAAGCCATACGAGCATAGCACAGACAAACACACATAATGTCACGACCCAAATCCCGGTCGTGATGGCGCCCAACACACTACTAGGCAAGCCCGACCATTATTCAACACTTAACCCAATTTATCAAAAATAGCGGAAAGAAATATCAATTAAGCAAGATTAAAGTACTGAAGATTTGAACAAAATACACAATATAATCTCACTGGGACCCGGTGTCCCTAATCTGAGCCTCTAGAATACAAAATATAATCCTAATACATGGTATATCCAAAGTCTGATAATGCGGAAATAAAGAGATAGGATAGGAGGGAGAAGATCAATGGCTGCGAACGCCGTGCAGCTACCTTGATACTCCCAGAAGCTGGATCTGCTGATCAACTAGATCTACTGAGCCTGAGACTGCCCTGGATCTGCACACAAGGTGCAGGGAGTAAAGCGAGTACTCCGACCCAGTGAGTAATAAAAGTAACTAGTCTGAAGATAAGAAAATCCAGTAAATACACAAATTAAGCTAAAATCCAAATATACAACAACATATGGAACTAAGCAGCTAAACAACAGTATAAATAAAAATGCATGAATGCAATGCAATGCATATGATGGTACATTGCAGTACCCACTGCGGCGTGCAGCCCGAGCTATCCATATTTATTTATCGTCGACGGCGCTCACTGGGGGTGTGTACAGACTCCGGAGGGGCTCCTACAGCCCAAACGCAATATCTTGGTTAGTCATTATTACTTGACCGGTCAGCAATTGTTACCTGACCAATTTATATCATACAGTGCCATTGTTACCACTATTCAAGTATATCATCCAGTGTCATTGTTACCACTATTTCAAGTATATCACACAGTGTCATTGTTACCACTGTTTCAAGTATATCACACAATGTCATTGTTACCACTGTTTCAAGTCACTTTATAATCAGTCCAGAAAATAATATAATAATCCCCTTGGGCATTTACAAAACAGAAGTTCCCAGCCCGGAATACATTTAAAAATATCATTTAAGTTTTCAACACTTAGAATTATGGCTGAGTTTGCAAAACAGCATTTAAAACCTTGGACTGAAATTAAATGATATGTAAATCATGATAAGCAGTAATATCAATCCTCGAAGGATTTTACAAATCGGCACAAGGCCCCAAACATGGCATCAAGCCCAGTAATATCAATGAAGTATGTGTATCAATCACCAGTATAGTATAAACATCACACGGGATGGACCAAGTCACAATCCCCAATAGTATCCGACCCCGCACTCGCCATGGAGTGCGTGTCACACCTCAATATAGCGTTACGATGTGAAAGTCCGGGGTTTCAAACCCTCAGAACAGCATTTACATCTATTACTCACCTCAGGACGGCCAAAAGTCTACTCAGCGATGCCCTTTCCTTTCGAATCGACCTCCTCGCGCATCGAATCTTGCCAAAACCACAAGGAATATATTACAATAGGTTAAGGGAATATAACCCAATCGAAAAGACTCGAAAAATATCGAAAATCACGAAATTTGCAAATCCCGAGCCCCGGGCCCACTTCTCGAAAAATTACGAAAGTCATATTACCGGATTCCTCGTCTCACCACGAGTCCGTACATATAAAATTTACCAAAATCGGAGTTCATTTGACCCCTCAAATCACCAAAACTTATTTTCAAATCCCTAGGCCTAAATCCGCAATTTTTCTACAATTTTCATGCTCAAATCCATACATAATTGATGTACTTAACTCAAAATAGGTAGGGATAACTTACCTTCACATTGATGATGAAAATCCCCTCTTGAAGCTCCCCAAAAATCGTCCATACTTTGAAGAAATGAAGAAAAGTGAGCTAATCCGTGTATAAAAGAATCTGTATGTGCTTCGTCGAGTTGTACCTTGTACTTGTGCTATACAAGTTATACATCCTATTAAAATTGTTCCTTGTCGGACACCTTCTGTTTTAACACCCATAACGTCTTGTATAAATATCCAAATGACAAACCGTTTGAATATTAAGAAACTAGACTCAATGATCTTTAATTTGATAGGTTGTACACCATATAACTCTTTATATATCCTGAGATATGAGCTTCTAAAGTAGGCTTCCCGAAATCAGAAAATTCTGGAGAATGAGCTCCACCAGTCATAATCAATCGACCATAACATTTTCTACAGATGTCCAAATTACAATATCTTTAGCTTTCTGGAAACTAGACATGAAGGGATACAACTCTCGGTATTGAACTATCTCAAAATTCCTTATATATCAAAAGATATAGGCCTCCGAAGTACGCTTCACGATTGCAGTCCAAAGACCTTCTGCAGAAAATTGCAGCAGAAATTTCTGCAGCTTTTTCTTTTCTTTTTGGTCCGAATTTCATTCCGTTAACCTTCCGAAATCCACCCGAGACCCTCGGGACCTTAACCAATTATATCAACATGTCCCACAATATCATTCAAACGTGTCCCAACCTTCGAAACACCCAAAATAACATCAAAACATCAAATCATCATCAGATTCAAGCCTATGAATCTCACGAACTTCCAAATTTCATTTTTGATTAAAAACCCAACCAAACCACGTCCGAATGACCTCAAATTTTGTAGACAAGTCAAAAATGACATAACGAAGCTACAGAAACTCTCGAAATTCCATTCCGACCCTCGGATCAAAATCTCACCTATCAACAGGAATTCGCCAAAATACTAACTTTGCCAATTCAAGCTTAATTCTACACCGGACATCACAAAAATATTCCGGACACAATCCTAAGTCCCAAATCACCTAACAAAGCTATCTGAACAATAAAATTCGTATTTCGAGCGCTCTAACACATAAGTCAATATCCAGTTGACTTTTCCAACTTAAGCTTCCTTAAAAGAGACTAAGTGTCTCAAACCTTACCAAAATCATTTAGGAATGACTTCAAATTTTGCACACAAATCACATTCGACATTACGGACTTGCCCCAACTTTCGGAATCACATTCCGACCCTGATATCAAAATTTCCACTTCCGGTCGAATTTTCTCAAAAACCTTCAAATTTCTATATTTAGCCAAACGGCTCCAAAATGACCAACGGACCTCCGAATTCACTTCCGATTGTGATCCCAAATCCAGAATCACCATACGGAGCTACTCCCATTCTCGGAATTCCAAACGGACATCAATAACACTGGAATGCATTTTAAGACAAACTGATGCAATTTCTTCTAAAATGCTATCTTCCACAATAGGCGCCAAAACGCTCCCGGTTTATCCAAAACCCGATCCGGGCATACGCCCAAGTACGAAATCATCATACGAACCTGCTGGAACCTTCGGATCCCAATTCCGAGGTCTTTTACTCAAAATTCCAATCCTACTTCATTTCTTCAATTTTAAGCTTTCAAAATGAGAATTTCCATTTAGATTTGACTCCAAACTTCCTGAATTTTAATTCTGACCATACACTCAAGTCAATATAACTGAGATGAAGCTGCTCATGGCCTAAAACTGCTGAATGACGCGCCGGAGCTCAAAACGACCGATCGGGTAGTTACAATCTCCCCCACTTAAACATACGTTCGTCCTCTAACGTGCTGAGAACTACACTAAAGTAGTCTGAAATCACTTGTTTGACACCTCATGCACCTTCCCGTGTTACCACCACTCAGTTGAGCACATTAGCTCGACAACTATGTAGGTATACTCCCTTATTCAAGCAAATAAGCCATTAGGTCCAATTCCAACATCTTGAATTTCCTGCCAAGCCTGTTTCCGTCTTACGACCACCATATCAATCTCCACACACTGTACCCAACATGGCTGCATAACTTTGCTGAATTCACACTTTGCATCACTTTACTCATAGGACCACAATAACATTCTTTAAACATAATAGTCGAAATTTCCACAAATCTAATGCTCCCATTGCATCTCATGACCTAAATAGGTCTTGCTCTAGTTTTTACAACACCGATACGACTAAAGAGATGTGCCGAAATTCATAATAAACTGTTGAATCAACAATTCATTGGATCTATACTCCTGACAAGTTCCATTACCTTATCTCAAACCAAAGAATGATCTTTGCTCTATAATATACTTCATATAATCAGTTTACACTGACCCCATATCTAGTAACCTCGTCTCACCCAGTACGAACTGCTCAGGCAATAAGTCACCTCGGACATAATCAAAAATCCCACAAGATGCCACAATGTGCCAGTGGGCTACCAATTCGAACGCGATACAAAAGGAAGGCGAACTCTGGGAGGAACTACTCAACTCGCACACTAACATAGACTTCCTCAGAAAATAGGGAAACAGAACACACAAAAGCAATTATGGGCACTGAACTGAACATCACACTGTTGCGGCGTGCAACCCAAACCAAACAACATACCCATGGCGGTGTGCCACCCGATCCACATATAGAACTCACATAAGGAGATATACGTCGAGTTGAATAGCTCATCACATTAAAAATACCGAATATCGGTCATAAACACACTAAGGTGCATAATATCATTCCCAAGGAAATATATAGCGTTATAGGCGACAAACTCAAGCACAACTGAGGTGCGATACATGATCTAAGTCTCATCCTGCTCATATAACATCACCGCTGAGCGGAACCTCAACACATAAGGAATTTACCAAGCCGTCTCACAACTCATACAGTGCAATATATCTTTACATGAATTAACTGACCATGAAATAAGACCGCGACTATCCTTCCATGAAGAGCGCATTGCTGAAATAAACACAACTGGCCTAACGTAAGGCTCGCTTCCACATTTAAATCTATCTACCGACCTCAAGTCGATCCTGATCGTGCCAAGTTAGGCCAATAATCTTTCACAGGTCCATAACCCAATAAACAGAGTGCCCTCCAGGCATAAATTCTCAAATGGATGATATTACCAAAATCCTCATACTTGGTTTAAATTTCTAATTAATCAAGTGACTACATGTCACACTTATACAATATTCCTGTGGGACAAGCTCCCACCATCTTCCGAAATAATTAACGGGTCTGCACATCCAAACCACCGGCTGCACTAACGCTGAAAAGCGATCAAGAATCCCTAACCAGGATGCAAAGCCTTTCTCACAGAACACCGACCTCAGGTGATACTGACGTCAATACCCATCTTACTCAAAACACTAAAACTCATATACTGCTCATCCGAGATCGTGACATCACAGTCATTGACCAAACTGCAACCTTGGTCCTTACTTCAAATTCCATACCACTCACTGCACCTCACGTGCCAATATACGATAGACGTGATTTCCATCACAACTCTGGAACCGCTGATAGGCTAATATTTCATCACATAAGACTTTCCATTTAACTCACTTCAGGAGAACTATAGCAGCATACAGGCGAATCCTCATAATCGTCGAATATGCCAATCTCTAAGTAGTTGTCCAAGCCACCATAACACTTTCTGGGATCCGCCTACTCATAATAGGCCCTAACAAAAGAATGCTTCAGAATAACATCAATCACTGCGGCCGACAAGCCTCACATGCATAACTCGATCACGCTGAACGAACCGATCACTGACACCAGTATACCAACTCAACTATGGCTAATCAATCTACTTCCTTCCAATTTATCCTTGATTGCCTTAGAAATAATAATATCTCCCTTTAACACCTAACTTATTTCAACCAAACTCACCCCGAGTGACCTTAAATCACGAGACCATGCTGTCTCAAATACCATGACAATTTCATGTCTCTCAAATGCTACACCGTAAGTCAAAACATCATAGAACATTCTGTGCCTTTCTTCATAAGCTGCTTCAAAAGCTTGACTCTTAACCGTACTTATAGACTCAAAATCATTAGGCACCACACTTTACCTCTTGAATTAACTAGGACCGCTATTGAGAGCCACCCAGCTCTAACTTGGCCCCAAATGCAACCAACTCTACTGAATTTTATAACATATGAATACCCTCTCGATAAAGCACCTGGAGGGATCACTTCCCTCGAAGCCTGCACCTATACGAGGCATAAATCATGAATCTTTCCTCAAGTCTGAACATGAGCCAATAAGGCTAACCATAGCATACATCCAACAATTCATTTACTCAAATTACCACTCATGGTCCTTTTCCGTAGATGCAATAACCCACCAATACGCCAATAACCAGAATTCACGCAGGTAATAAACCGTGCAATCAGCTAATCAACATCAAGCTCCCCAACTTGGCTAGAAGCCATAGATCACAACACATATACTCTATTGCTGTCGTAATATCATGGTGAGATTAAACTCACTCCATCATAAGCTCGTTGAAACACAAATCATCTGGAATTTTAACTCTTCTGCAATTCTTGCATTTACTCACACAACAGTTAAGCCCACTCTCTAGGCGACCAAATATTTTTTTTTTACTGAGTCCTAAATTTTCAAAAATTTCGGCAGAGCCTCCTTTGTAATTGGTCTTATCCACCTGCCAGAGAATTACCAAAACCACCCTAACAACACATACACAACATGACAAAGCATCACAATGCATATCAATTACATAAATCTAAATTGATACATGGACATGCGTTGCACCTATTTGAATCATAACACATAGAAAATACCCTTCAACCCTCCATTATTGGGTTTCAACCAAGTAGGAACATATTCTTTCTTTAATATTTTCGACCTTCAAGGTGGTCTCCTTGACTCAACGATTTCGTCATAATACATTTACGGAAGCGATCTCAACTCCCAGACTTATCTAACTAGGAGACACGAAAAATATTCTTCACGTGCCCATAACTCGGGCTACTCAATAGATAACAATTAAAACGAATCACTTAACAGTTCATCTACTATCCAGTAGGCTTCTTTACCACTACCAAGTCGTACAAATACACCTCGCAACACTAACATACTCATCACGTGGATATCCAACTGCCATTCCGGCTAACAAGGACAATAATAAACACATGAGTTCAAAACACTTGCTCACAAAATCAGCACCTCGTTGCTCAAGCCATTGGCAAAGATTTGGCCTCAAGTCCTCCAGACTGGTCTAACTTCAAACTCACAGAGATTACACCTCGCCCCTCGATCGGGGAATCAAAAGCCATCGGGACACATCTGCTTTTGAGCGCTCGTTGGTGCATACGATCACGCGGAAGGAATTTCAAAAGTTTCTTTTCAAGCTGAATCAAAGACGCACGATAAGAATTCAAGAATGTGAAGTTTTCCTAAAGGTTCGGCAGCCTCTTGAGGATAAGTACAGACGTCTCCGTACCGATCCGCGAGACTCTACTAAACTGGCTCATAACTCGCGAGACCAAGTAACCTAGGCTCTGATACCAACTTGTCACGACCCAAATCCCGGCCGTGATGGCGCCCAGCACACTACTAGGCAAGCCCGACCATTATTCAACACTTAACCCAATTTATCAAAAATAGCGGAAAGAAATATCAATTAAGCAAAATTAAAGTACTGAAGATTTGAACAAAATACACAATATAATCTCACTGGGACCCGGTGTCACAAATCTGAGCCTCTAGAATACAGAATATAATCCTAATACATGGTATATCCAAAGTCTGATAATGCGAAAATAAAGAGATAGGATAGGAGGGAGAAGATCAATGGCTGCGAACGCCGTTGATCAACTAGATCTACTGAGCCTGAGACTGCCCTGGATCTACACACAAGGTGTAGGGAGTAAAGTGAGTACTCTGACCCAGTGAGTAATAAAAGTAACTACAGTCCGAAGATAAGAAAATCCAGTAAATACACAAAGTAAGCTAAAATCCCAATATACAACAACATATGGAACGGAGCAGCTAAACAATAGTATAAATAGAAATGCATGAATGCAATGCAATGCATATGATGGTACATTCCAGTACCCACTGCGGCGTGGAGCCCAAAGCCATCCATATCTATTTATCATTGACGACGCTCACTGGGGGTGTGTACAGACTCCGGAGGGGCTCCTACAGCCCAAGCGCAATATCTTGGTCAGTCATTGTTACTTGACCGGTCAGCCATTGTTACCTGACCAATTTATATCATCCAGTGTCATTGTTACCACTGTTTCAAGTATATCACACAGTATCATTGTTACCACTGTTTCAAGTATATCACACAGTGTCATTGTTACCACTATTTCAAGTATATCACACAGTGCCATTGTTACCACTGTTTCAAGTCACTTTATAATCAATCCAGAAAATAATATAATAAGCCCCTTGGGCATTTACAAAACACAAGTTCCCAGCCCGGAATACATTTAAAAATATCATTTAAGTTTTCAACACTTAGAATTATGGTTGAGTTTGCAAAACAACATTTAAAACCATGGACTGAAATTAAATGATATGCAAATCATTCTAAGCAGTAATATCAATCCTCGAAGGATTTTACAAATCGGCACAAGGCCCCAAACATGGCATCAAGCCCAGTAATATCAATGAAGTATGTGTATCAATCACCAGTATAGTATAAACATCACATGGGATGGACCAAGTCACAATCCCCAATAGTATCCGACCCCGCACTCGCCATGGAGTGCGTGTCACGCCTTAATATACCGTTACGATGTGAAAGTCCGGGGTTTCAAACCCTCAGAGCAGCATTTACATCTATTACTCAGCTCAGGACGGCCAAAGGTCTACTCCGCGATGCCCTTTCCTTTCGAATCGACCTTCTCGCGGGTCGAATCTTGCCAAAACCACAAGGAATATATTACAATAGGTTAAGGGAATATAACCCAATCGAAAAGACTCGAAAAATATCGAAAATCACGAAATTTGCAAAACCCGAGCCCCGAGCCCACTTCTCGAAAAATTACGAAAGTCACATCACCGGATTCCTCGTCTCGCCACGAGTCCGTACATATAAAATTTACCGAAATCAGAGTTCATTTGACCCCTCAAATCACCAAAGCTTATTTTCAAATCCCTAGGCCTAAATCCTCAATTTTTCTACAATTTTCATGCTCAAATCCATACATAATTGATGTACTTAACTCAAAATAAGTAAGGATAACTTACCTTCACATTAATGATGAAAATCCCCTCTTGAAGCTCCCCAAAAATCGTCCAAACTTTGAAGAAATGAAGAAAAGTGAGCTAAATCCGTGTATAAAAGAATCTGTCTGTGCTTCGTCGAGTTGTACCTTGCACTTGTGCTATACAAGTTGTACATCCTATTAAAATTGTTCCATGTCGGACACCTTCTGTTTAAACATATATAACGTCTTGTATAAATATCCAAATGTCAAACGGTTTGAAGATTTAGAAACTAGACTCAAATATCTTTAATTTGATAGGTTGTACACCATATAACTCTTTATATATTCCGATATATGAGCTTCTAAAGTAGGCTCTCCGAAATCAGAAAATTCTGGAGAACGAGCTCCACCAGTCATATTCAATCGATCGTAACATTCACTACAAATGTCCAAATTACGATTTCTTTAGCTTTCTGGAAACTAGACATGAAGAGATACAACATTCGTTTTTGAACTATCTCAAAATTCCTTATATATCAAAAAATATAGGTCTCCGAAGTACGCTCCACGATTGCAGTCCAAAGACCTTCTGCAGAAAATTGCAGCAGAAATTTCTGTAGCTTTTTCTTTTCTTTTTGGTCCGAATTTCATTCCGTTAACCTTCCGAAATCCACCCGAGGCCCTCGGGACCTTAACCAATTATATCAACATGTCCCACAATATCATTCAAACTTGTCCCAACCTTCGAAACACCCAAAATAACATCAAAACATCAAATCATCATCGGATTCAAGCCTATGAATTCTACACCTATCAAAATCCATTCCGACCCTCGGATCAAAATCTCACCTATCAACAGGAATTCGCCAAAATACTAACTTTGCCAATTCAAGCTTAATTCTACACCGGTCATCACAAAAATATTCCGAACACACTCCAAAGTCTCAAATCACCTAACAAAGCTATCTGAACCATAAAATTCGTATTTCGAGAGCTCTAACACATAAGTCAATATCCAGTTTACTTTTCCAACTTAAGTTTTCTTAAAAGAGACTAAGTGTCTCAAACCTTACCAAAATCATTTAGGAATGACTTCAAATTTTCCACACAAGTCACACTCGACATTACGGACTTGTCCCAACTTTCGGAATCGCATTCCGACCCTGATAACAAAATTTCCACTTCCGGTCGAATTTTCTCAAAAACATTCAAATTTCTATATTTAGCCAAATGGCTCCAAAATGACCTACGGACCTCCGAATTAACTTTCGATCGCGCTCCCAAATCCAGAATCACCATACGGAGCTACTCCCAGTCACGGAATTCCAAACGGACATCAATAACACTGAAATGCATTTTAAGCCAAACTGATGCAATTTCTTCTAAAATTCTATCTTCCACAATAGGCGCCAAAATGCTCCTGGGTTATCCAAAACCCGATCCGGGCATACGCCCAAGTACGAAATCATCATACGAACCTGCTGGAACCTTCAGATCCCAATTCCGAGGTCTTTTACTCAAAATTCCAATCCTACTTCATTTCTTCAATTTTAAGCTTTCAAAATAAGAATTTCCATTTAGATTTGACTCCAAACTTCTTGAATTTTAATTCTGACCATACACTCAAGTCAATATACCTGAGATGAAGCTGCTCATGGCCTCAAACTGCTGAATGACGCGCCGGAGCTCAAAACGACCGATCGGGTCGTTACAATCTCCCCACTTAAACATACGTTCGTCCTCTAACGTGCTGAGAACTACACTAAAGTAGTCTGAAATCACTTGTTTGACACCTCATGCACCTTCCCGTGCTACCACCACTCAGTTCAGCACATTAGCTCGACAACTCTGTAGGTATACTCCCTTATTCAAGCAAATAAGCCATTAGGTCCAATTCCAACATCCTGAATTTCCGGCCAAGCCTGTTTCCGTCATACGACCACCATATCAATCTCCACACGCTGTACCCAACATGGCTGCATAACTTTGCTGAATTCACACTTTGCATCACTTTACTCATAGGACCACAATAACATTCTTTAAACATAATAGTCGAAATTTCCACAAATCTGATGCTCCCATTGCATCTCATGACCTACATAGGTCTTGCTCTAGTTTTTACAACACCGATACGACTGAAGAGATGTGCCGAAATTCATAATCAACTGTTGAATCAACAATTCATTGGATCTATACTCCTGACAAGTTCCATTACCTTGTCTCAAACCAAAGAATGATCTTTGCTCTATAATATACTTCACATAATCAGTTTGCACTGACCCCAAATCTAGTAACCTCGTCTCACCCAGTACGAACTGCTCAGGCAATAAGTCACCTCGGACATAATCAAAAATCCCACAAGATGCCACAATGTGCCAGTGGGCTACCAATTCGAACGCGAACTCTGGGGGGAACTACTCAACTTGCACACTAACATAGACTTCCTCAGAAAACAGGGAAACATAACACACAAAAGCAATTATGGGCACTGAACTGAACATCACACTGTTGCGGTGTGCAACCCGATCCAAACAACATACCCATGGCGGTGTGCCACCCGATCCACATATAGAAGTCACATAAGGAGATATACGTCGAGCTGAATAGCTCATCACATTAAAAATACCGAATATCGGTCATAAACACACTAAGGTGCATAATATCATTCACAAGGAAATATATAGCGCTATAGGCTACAAACTCAAGCACAACTGAGGTGCGATACATGATCTATGTCTCATCTTGCTTATATAACATTGTAAGCACGTGACTTTTGACCCTCCCCGAGAATTTTCACATTTTTAGCGTGAATATGTGAAATTGGGTCTAGTATAGCTATTTTAACTATTTTACTTTATTTCGTGGCAAAAAGAAAAACTCAAAAATATATATATAAATTTTAGTTTATTTATCTCTCATAAACTTGAAAAATACAAAAATTGCACTTTATTTTTGTACTTTATATAATTTCGAAAATTACAAAAAAATAAATAAAATATAGTTCTATTAAGGTTTTATAGTCATTTTAACTTTGAAAAATACAAAAATATTACCTCATATTTTATCTTAATATTTAAAAAAACGAAAATTACACAAAATGGTTTTATTAATATTTTGTAGCTATTTTAAATCTTGAAAAATATTTAAAAAAAAAAGATATAGTTTTGTTTAAATAATAGTCTTATTTTTAGTAGTTATTTTGTTTACGTAGGACTAGTTAAGCAACGTTTTCTATTTCTCGGCTCCGGACAAAAGAATAATATTCGGGTTCAAACTACCCGATTTTTAGGCCTAATTTTCGGACCTAGCCCAAAATAAACCGAGTCCACCGTACACGGGGAACCCCACCACGCGTGGGGGACATAAACCTTGAACCCCACCACGCGTGGGGCTCATTTTTCTTGGCAAAACATTACAAAACACGGACAAAAACACATTTGACAGGGGGGATTGAGAGATTTTTGGAGAACTGGTACTGTTCACGTTTCTTCTTCCTCAAGAAGAAGAAGAAGAAGCCCTAGCTAACCCCCCTCCGTCAACAACCAAACAGCCCTCCGTTCATCTCCCCGTCACCACTGAACAGCCCTCCGTTCATCTCCCCGTCACCACCAAACAGACCCCAAAACCACCGTCAACCTCCCAGCTGCCCATCAACAAACCACAATTCCCTCCGTCACCCTCATAGAACCCTACAACCCAAGCCCGTCGACCACTGCCCCAAACACCACGTCCAAACGACCACCTGCTCCGACGACACCATCTCTTTCGTCGTTTCGCAACCAGTCCGTCAACCAATCAACCAAACCCTACGGCCCAAAACCTATCTGCAACCACCCCTACTGTCGCAACCAAAACCCTTCCAAACGTCCCCGTCGAGCAGCAGCTGTCGCTGCTGCTGCTGCTTCACGTTCTTCTTCATCTACACTACCCAAACCAGTCGCAAACCACCCCCAACGCACCAGCCCCGTCGTCGCTGCCCTTCGACTGCCGTTGCCCGGAAAAACAGTAGCTTCATCGTCTCCTTTCGAGCAGCAGTTGTGGATGCGTTTGCTGCGTCGCATCACCCAAACAACCCACAGCCTGTCAAGGTCGTCGAAAGAGAGAGGGTGAGTGTCGAGGTCATTGACAATCTTGGTTCGAGTCGTCGGTTCCGTTGAGGTCGTCGTTGTTCGTCGAGGTCCCTTACTTTGAGGACAAAGTAAGGTCCGCTTCTAATCCTTCTCTTGACATCTTATTCTCCAAAATTGATGGTTGATTGTTGAATCCGCGAGAGCTTCGAAAATCTGGGTTACAAAAGCTTTAGAAATTCTAAAAAAAAAAGAAAAGAAGAAGAAGAATCTGGGTTTGCTGCTGTTGTTTCTTCTTTCACTGATTGAGCTCCATTCGTTTTTGCTTGGCTATTCTACACTTCACTTTGAGCATTAGGTACACGCACGCGAACTTGTATCTCTTTGTGTGTTAGAATAATTAAATTTCTTTTCTCTTATCTTCTATGAAATCCAGATTTATTGTTGCTCTCCTGTGACTTTCATTCCCTAATGTGCTGTTTAGTACAAGATTATGAGTTTACTTGTATATTTGGAAGCATCACATATGAGATTGATTGAATTTGAACCCCTAAAATGAATTCTCATAAGTTGACCCAGGTTTAATCAAGTGTTTTTATGTATTCTGGTGCTTCGATTTGACATGTTTAATTCTAAATGAACCTCCAGTGTTTTTTTTTATTAAGGGTTATTCATGTTTCTTGGTTTAACCGTAAACAAACCATGGCTTTGCAATAAATCTTAGCCTGTTACAAAGGAGGCAGATTTGGCCATCGTTAGCTAAATTTGTAGCAAAGGACCTTCCTTCTTCCTCTTTACGGATTAGTGGCTATTTCGTTACCTAATATGCTATTCTGTTTTCTCTACATGAATGACCACACGTAACTATCAATTTTGTATAGCTATTAAATGTCAATAAGTTATGTTTGCTCCTCTGCATTGTAGGTAACTAGATTTGAATGAGTTCATGTTTTTGTTTCAATAATATTTTGTCGTTTCCTTTATGAGTCGTTTTGTTGGAATTGGAAAATGATAAACTTCAGATGTTCTTTTTTTAGAAATTTCTTTAGTATTGATGAGTCACATGGATGAAAAAGCAAGTGAACCGTCCCATGTGATTGGATTCACTAAACTCCTTTTATTAAACTTCTAACAAGTCATGGGATTTTAGGTGTACAGAGGCCGTAAGTTTTAGTATTGTTAAAGACGTAAAAATGGCATCCTTTTAAAAAATATAAAAAATAAATAAATAATAAATAATAATAATAAAAAATAAGAATGAGATGAGCCTCGTCGAATAAAAATACAAATTGTGGGGCCCTCAGTAAATACTTGTTTTAAAATTACTTAGAATTCGGGAGGGTCGTTTAGTGAATTTCACTGCCTTCCCTAAAGATAATAACACGTTAGTCTCTTTAGGCGCGCGTTTAATAATTTACTTTCTTAAGCTCGGGTGTGCATTTCATGCGACCCAAATCCAAATCTCAAAACATCAAATAAAATGCGTTCCGGATTGTGGGTGCATTTCATGTGACGCAGTCCAAAGACGCGTTTTAAGCGATGTTCACATTCTTGTAAAAACAATAATAATAAAGCGGTTAAAAGTTAAAATTTGCACATAAGTTCATATTCGTATAAAATCAGATAATCAAGCCAAATATAACAGTTGAGCAATCGTGCTAGAACCACGAAACTCGGGAATGCCTAACACCTTCTCCCGGGTTAACAGAATTCCTTATCCGGATTTCTGGTACGCAGACTATAATATAGAGTCATTATTTTCCTCGATTCAGGATTAAAATTGGTGACTTGGGACACCCTAAATCTCCCAAGTGGCGACTCTGAAATAAATAAACAAATCCCGTCTCGATTGTCCTTCAATTGGAAAAAACTCCCCTCGTACCCTCGCGGGTACGGAAAAAGGAGGTGTGACAGCTCTGGCGACTCTGCTGGGGACTTGGCCCAAAACCACTGGTTCAGGGTTAAGAATTCGAGCTTAAAATAATTGTTATTATTTGGCTTTATTTATTATCTGATTTTTACATGTTTGAGCCTAATGTGCTAAATGCTGCTTTTACTGCTTTGATATTATTTGAACTGTATATAAACTGTGCCGAAACCCATATCCTTTCTGAGTCTTCTGAATCATGAAGAAGGGTGTACTTCGTACGACTTCTTTTCTGTATAGTGTCAAATCCCAATTTAGAACGAGGTTCGGACAAGTTGCTAAGCCGGTGAAGCTTCTGTATTCCCGGTACGCTGCCCCCCTCGGCTCGAGCTGTCCGCTCGGGTAAGCCAGGTCTAGAACAAACACCCAGGTTCTGAACCTAGTATAACAAAGCCACATGCCGGATCCCTAGTAGGAACGTTTATTTGCATCATGTGCATTTGACTTAGGGGACTCAACACAGGGGTTGGGTCCGTCTAGGACAAGCAACCTGAAAATAATAGACCATCTTATGGCATCCTATGTGCTACATGTTGTATTCAGTCAAGGGCGAATGGGTCATTTGGTCATTTCCAGCATGATGTTATTTTAATCAAAGCATGGGGAACATTTGTGGAATCCAAGAAGCCTTGGAATTCCCTATGTCCCCCACGCTTGCTTTTTGGGAAAACACATGGGGAACATTTGTGGAATCCAAGAAGTCTTGGAATTCCCATATGTCCCCCACGCTTCATATGTTGGAAAAAAGCGCATGGGGAACATTTGCGAAATCCAAGATGTCTTGGAAATCCTTATGTTTCCCATGCCACATTTTGAAAATAACAAAAAATATAAAAAAATAAAAATACATATAAAAACAAGGCATGAAAATTCAAAAGATTTTGTATGTTGTCACCATTTTCCACAAATTTGAAAATCGTGAAAAGATGAGGAAATGGCAGTGTAGAGATATAACTACTTATTTTTAGAAAGAAAAAGAAAACAAATGTTCAAGTAGTGTCGAAACTCTGCCGAAATTTTGAGAATATAAAATAAAAAATAAATGTCTTATTAGTTTGTTTTATTAAAAAAAAAGCATTAATAGAAAAGAAAATTGTTTGTCTTGCCATAAAAATGAAAAAAAGTCTTGTTTTTAAAATATGTGTTATTTATTTGTTTATGAAAATGACAAAATTAAAATAATCCAAAAATATTTTCTCCATTATTGGCTTCTCTAGGAAGTCTTTCTAATTGTTTTCAAAAAATAATATAATATAAAATAAATAAATAAAAAACAAATCCGAAAATATTTTGAGTCTTTTTCAAAATTGAAAAGAAAATTCAGAATCCAAAAAAAAAAACATTTTGAGAAGCATTTCTTTTATTGAAAGCAAAATTCAGAAAAAAATATTTTCTTCTTCTTCTTTAGAATAAAGAAAAAAAAGAGCAAATGAAAATTCAAAATATATCTTAGAAGTGTTTCTTGTAAAAAGAAAATCAATCAAAAAATGCTTCCTTTCTTCTTTTAAAGTAGTTCTTTTGCCCGAACTACGCGGGTTTGATTCTCACCGGATGTGAGATACGTAGGCAACCCTCATCGGGTCCAACCCCACCTTTTGCTAAAATAGCCAAAAAACAAATAAATAAAAAATATATGTCAAATTTTAATTTTGTCATAAAGAAGTCAGGTGACGCTGTTTTATCAAGACATAGCCGAATGTTCCCGAAAGGGACGCCGGAAGGCTGACTTTGCATTAACAGCCACCTTTGGGTCATTTTGAGATATGGACCCACACAGCCTAAAAATCTTCGTCCCCGAGACATTGAAAGGTCGTGTTTGTAATATTGAGTTTTCTAATTTGAAAAACAATAAAAAGAGTCATAAAGAAGTCGGGTGATGCTGTTTTGTCATAAATAGCCGAATGTTCCCAAAAGGGACGCCGGAAGGCTGACTTTGCATAAATAGCCACCATCGGGTCACTTTTTAAGATTTGGTCCAGTTGACCCTCACAGCCTTAAAAAGCTTCGTCCCCGAGACGTCGAAAGGCCGTGTTTGCAACACCAGGTTTTTATTGCAATTTGAAAAAAAAAACAAAGAGTCAGCGGTTAGGTGAATACCGTTTGAATTTTTAGTCAAAAATAAGTCGAGCCAGCTTCGGCCGCGTCTTAAACCGTTCTTGCCGAAATAGCCTTAGAGTATCTTTCAGTTGTCGAAAGGTTATTTTCGTAAAAGAATGGACAAGTTTGTAAAGTGTCGAAATAATCCTCCCCGGCCTCAAAATTCATGTGAAATTTGGAAGGGGCCACATTTGCAAAAAATAACCATTTGGTTGCATTTGTCGAACAGAGAAAGGGAGCTGGAATTTTGTTTTTGAGTCTACCAATCTTTTGATTAGAACATGCGGGTTGTTTAATTTTCAAGTTTGTGGGTAATCTTTAAATCCTTGAAACCCAGTTTGTTTTAAATTTTTTTTTTTAAAAAATGTGTGTTTATTATTGTTTATCTTTTATTGGCACGAACTACGCAAGGTCTGATTCATGCAGGGTCATGATACGTAGGCAATCTCCATAAGATTCGACCATAACAAAAAAAAAGAATAAATAAATAAAGGAAAGTGTGGGAAATTTTCAGAGGGGCACAATTGTCTGACTGCTTAGGCGCATTGTATCTCTGATATATGATTGTCTGTCAAATGCCCTAACACTAACGTTGATGGCTTCCCTTTGCTGTGTTCATATATAGAAAAGTGGTTGGTTGTGGTAACTCCTCCTTGCAAAGCAAAATCAAAGGACAATGGCTCAGAACCGCAGAACCGAGTGGGTCGGTGCTGATGACCGACAACAATTGATCGAACGGAACAGCGGGTTGGTAGAAGAAGTGAGACTGCTGAGACAGCATGTGGCAGACATGTATCAGGCATGGATAACGGGAAAAGCACCACCCCCTCCACCGCCAAGTCTCTTGAGCTCGGTCATTTCCCAAGCACCCAACACCATAATGGAAGATCCCCCATACTCTCCATCCCAACCCACTTACGGCAGCTTTCCCAGCTACCCGAGTAGCTCCATCACTCCTCAATGCTTCTCCGCTCCCCAACACCACTTCTTTCCCCGCCATACTTCACTTTCCAGCCACCCGGCTCCACAAAATGCCTACCCACCTACACAAGCCTACCAAAAGCCACCTGGATCAGGTTTCCGGCCCTGTCAACATGCAAGAATGAAGAGGTTGCTGAAACGAGGAAAGGCTCTCACCCCCATCGGGGTATCTTATGCCAGTCTGTTTGAAAGGCTAAGGCATGCTGGTTCGATTGAGCCACTCCCCGCATGTACTATAAATCCGCTTGCAAGGAGCTTTGATCCGGCAGCACGATGCGCCTACCACTCCAATGTCATAGGGCACAACATTGAGAGCTGTCATAGCTGGAGAAAGGAAGTAGAGAAAATGATCCGAGAAGGGCGGGTTGCGATTAATAACAGTGACATGGAGCACTCGAACCTCCTCGAGAACTTGCCTACGGAGGTTGATGAGGTTGAAGCTGGTAATATTGATGCAAAGCTCAGTGGCTAAAATGCCAATTTTGATAAAGTGGGAGGACGTTTTGTTCCTTGGTCAGCAAGAGAGAAGCTTGTGGTGGCTCATTTTGTTGTCATTTCTGTTGTTCGGATTATTAGGGTTATGAGTCGGATGTTGTCTTATCAAGTTTGTTTTTAGGATTTTGTTTTGGATTGTTTTGTTTGTTTTGTTATTAAAACCATTTCGCCGGTAGTCTAATACAAAGTCCGGTCTTTTATTATTTCCAGTCACCTTTTGTTTATTCCTTTTTACCATTTTTGTTCAATGCCGATTTTAGGGACATGACATGCGCACCCAGTTTGGGCCTAATCTCAAAAGTTAATCATAAAACCCTGGAAAGGCGATTCAGACCATTTAAAGGAAATAAGGACGGTTGAGATTATTCAGAGCTCGAGTCATGTGGAACTGGGGCAAGTTGAACACAAAGAAAACCGTTAAAAAAGATTCACCTAAATTGGCATGAGGGTCGTTCATAATAATGAGAATGAGAGTGTCGCCAACGGTGCTTTAGAAGTGACAAATGAACAAACAGATGTTGAATATAATTGTCAAGTCCAGCACCCTCAAAAGAGACTACAAATTTAAATTGTGTTGTTTGCACTTGGCATGTTTTGAAGACTGGAATGACGAAGGCATTTTGTTCTGCTACCCAAACACTTTATCCTTCGTTAGCCCTTTTGAGCCTTATTTATTTTCTTTCATACCCCTCGTTCGGAATTAGTAGCAACGAATAAAATATGCGAGCATGGCAGGTAAGAGAAAAAAAAGAAAAGAAAACAACAAAATGGAAAAAGAAGAATAAAAGAAAAAGAGAGAAAGAAAAAAAAACGACAAAAAGAAAGGAGAAATGAAAAGAGAAAAGAAAAGAAAACTGATAACAAAGGAAAAAAAAAAGAAAATTAAATGAAAAAAGAGGAATTGGGAACTACGTTTGACCTGATTCCTCAAAGAGGATACGTAGGCGCTTCACGGCTCGGTCATAGTTTTGAAAAATGAAAAAAAATCAGTTAGGATATCCCCAAGAAAGAAACTGGGGCAAAGGTTGCGTTTATTGTGAATAAATCTAATTCCGAAGGTTGTAACTAATAACCCAAAATTAATGTATTTTTTCGAGCCTTTTATACCCTTTCTTTCTAGCCTATCCAAAACCCACATTACGGTCCAAAGAAAGACCTTCTGACCAGTCTTCAAAAGATGCCAAGTCAGACAAATGAAGAGTCTTACCGGCGAACATAACATTCTGTTCCACAGCAGAAAGGACTCTAATCTCCAGCAGAAAGAGTCGTACCGGCGACACTCCGAATCCCCAGCTGGAAAGTGATACAAATGAGAGAGTCTTATCGGTGAAAACCTTCACAGGCACCATAAGGCGATGAAAGCTGAGAGAAAACCAAAATGAGAGAGACTTGATAGTGAAAACCCTTCGGGCACTACAAGTCGAATAAGATTGAGAATCAGAGGGGGAATCGCCAATGGAATATCTTAAAAGATGATTGACGGCAGAGGATAGGCCACATACGCATGTCATGGCCATTAGAGTCGGTATCTGCGTTTGATAGGTTTTTATTTATAGTTTCTTTTGTAAAAGAGTCATCGTTTCCTTTGTCTTTTATTTTGTTTCTGTTATCTTTCTCCTTTCATAAAAAATTTTCCCCAATAAAGTCTGTCTGGTCAGAACAAGTGTGAAATGACTTCAAAATATGCCATCAGCTTTCCAAGATGAGATCTAACTAGTATATCCAAATGGTATAGTCAGCAAGGAACAAGCGCGAGGTCAATGTCAAAAAAGATATCCCCAGCAAAGGGAATTGACAAAAGGATTGACGAGCATCAAGAGGGATATCCTTGCCAAAACCAAGGTTATAAACCTCAAAGACAAGGCCCGTGAACAGAGCAAGGAGAGCAGTGAGCATGATTTGGCGAAATCCATACTAGACTAAAAGGTCGGGAAAATGCCAGTTTCCGAGCTATGCCACAAAAGAAGATGGATATCCCCAGCAGGAAGGGATTATCCCCAGCACATAATATCATCCCCAACAAGTTGTGGAACACAGAGCAAGGAGGGAGAAAGGGAACACCATCCCAGCAGGAGTATCACAACCAACCACCATGTTTTAAACTAACAATTTTGTTTGATTTGAAACAGGTAAGGGAAATGGCATTGAGGAAGAAACGCATGCCACAAGGGATATTATCAAACTGGGGCAGAAAATTTTCCTTCCATTTAGAAAATTTTCTGGAAGTCAGGTACCCCCAGCTGATAACATTTTACCCCCAACAGGCAAGTAAATAATTCCTCAACAGTGTTATCCCTAGCAGTTGCGAGGGGTCCAACACAAGGTTGGAAAGTCGGTATCCTCAGCGGTTAGACTTCAAAGGAGGAAGCTAATAATAATAATAATAATAATAATAATAATAATAATAATAATAATAATATAAAAAAATAAAAAAAGAATAATAATAAAAAATGGGGAAGGTAGAAAATGAAAATTCATCCCAATCCCCAGCAAGTATTCGAGGTAAGACATTTTCAAGTCTTAAGGATATGTTGGGTTCATCCGCCCTCAAATAGGATATGTTGGGTTCATCCGCCCTCAAATAGGATATGTCGGGTTCATCCGCCCTCAAATAGGATATGTTGGGTTCATCCGCCCTCAAATAGGATATGTCGGGTTCATCCGCCCTCAAATAGGATCTGTTGGGTTCATCCGCCCTCAAATAGGATATGTTGGGTTCATCCGCCCTCAAATAGGATATGTCGGGTTCATCCGCCCTCAAATAGGATCTGTCGGGTTCATCCGCCCTCAAATAGGATCTGTCGGGTTCATCCGCCCTCAAATAGGATATGTTGGGTTCATCCGCCCTCAAATAGGATCTGTCGGGTTCATCCGCCCTCAAATAGGATCTGTTGGGTTCATCCGCCCTCAAATAGGATATGTCGGGTTCATCCGCCCTCAAATAGGATATGTTGGGTTCATCCGCCCTCAAATAGGATATGTCGGGTTCATCCGCCCTCAAATAGGATCTGTTGGGTTCATCCGCCCTCAAATAGGATATGTTGGGTTAATCCGCCCTCAAATAGGATATGTCGGGTTCATCCGCCCTCAAATAGGATATGTCGGGTTCATCCGCCCTCAAATAGGATATGTTGGGTTCATCCGCCCTCAAATAGGATATGTCGGGTTCATCCGCCCTCAAATAGGATCTGTTGGGTTCATCCGCCCTCAAATAGGATATGTTGGGTTCATCCGCCCTCAAATAGGATATGTCGGGTTCATCCGCCCTCAAATAGGATCTGTCGGGTTCATCCGCCCTCAAATAGGATCTGTCGGGTTCATCCGCCCTCAAATAGGATATGTTGGGTTCATCCGCCCTCAAATAGGATCTGTCGGGTTCATCCGCCCTCAAATAGGATCTGTTGGGTTCATCCGCCCTCAAATAGGATATGTCGGGTTCATCCGCCCTCAAATAGGATATGTTGGGTTCATCCGCCCTCAAATAGGATATGTCGGGTTCATCCGCCCTCAAATAGGATCTGTTGGGTTCATCCGCCCTCAAATAGGATATGTTGGGTTAATCCGCCCTCAAATAGGATATGTCGGGTTCATCCGCCCTCAAATAGGATATGTCGGGTTCATCCGCCCTCAAATAGGATATGTTGGGTTCATCCGCCCTCAAATAGGATATGTCGGGTTCATCCGCCCTCAAATAGGATCTGTTGGGTTCATCCGCCCTCAAATAGGATATGTTGGGTTCATCCGCCCTCAAATAGGATATGTCGGGTTCATCCGCCCTCAAATAGGATCTGTTGGGTTCATCCGCCCTCAAATAGGATATGTTGGGTTAATCCGCCCTCAAATAGGATATGTCGGGTTCATCCGCCCTCAAATAGGATCTGTTGGGTTCATCCGCCCTCAAATAGGATATGTTGGGTTCATCCGCCCTCAAATAGGATATGTCGGGTTCATCCGCCCTCAAATAGGATCTGTTGGGTTCATCCGCCCTCAAATAGGATCTGTCGGGTTCATCCGCCCTCAAATAGGATCTGTTGGGTTCATCCGCCCTCAAATAGGATATGTTGGGTTAATCCGCCCTCAAATAGGATATGTCGGGTTCATCCGCCCTCAAATAGGATCTGTTGGGTTCATCCGCCCTCAAATAGGATATGTTGGGTTCATCCGCCCTCAAATAGGATATGTCGGGTTCATCCGCCCTCAAATAGGATACGTCGGGTTCATCCGCCCTCAAATAGGATATGTTGGGTTCATCCGCCCTCAAATAGGATATGTTGGTTTCAGTCTTTTATTTCAAGTGTTGAAATTGGGAGCCCGCCCAGATAACAGAGGCATAATTCAGTCTTTTTATTTCAAGTGTTGAAATTGGGAGCCCGCCCAGATAATAGAGGCATACATTCCACGTCTTTACCCATAGGAGATGCATTTCCTCCTAAGTTTTAGTTTTACCCATAGGAGATGCATTTCCTCCTAGGTTTGTTTAGTTTCACCCATAGGAGACGCATTTCCTCCTAGGTTTGTTTCAGTTTCACCCATAGGAGATGCATTTCCTCCTAAGTTTAGTTTTACCATAGGAGACACACTTCCTAAGTTCAGTTCTACCAATAGGAGACGCACTTCCTAAAGTTTATATGTTTCACCATAGGAGACGCACTTCCTAGGTTTCAATTTCACCCATAGGAGACGCACTTCCTAAGATATGTTTCACCATAGGAGACGCACTTCCTAAAGTTCAGTTTCACCATAGGAGACGCACTTCCTAAAGCAAGTTTCACCAATAGGAGACGCACTTCCTAAGCAAGTTTCATCAATAGGAGACGCACTTCCTAAGTCAGTTTCACCATAGGAGACGCACTTCCTAAAGTTCAGTTTCACCATAGGAGACGCACTTCCTAAGTTCATTTCACCCATAGGAGACGCACTTCCTAAGATATGTTTCACCATAGGAGACGCACTTCCTAAAGTTCAGTTTCACCATAGGAGACGCACTTCCTAAAGCAAGTTTCACCAATAGGAGACGCACTTCCTAAGCAAGTTTCATCAATAGGAGACGCACTTCCTAAGTCAGTTTCACCCATAGGAGACGCACTTGCTAAGTTTATTGTACCCACAGGAGACGCACTTCCTAAGTTTATTGTACCCACAGGAGACGCACTTCCTCAAAGTTAAGTTTACCCATAGGAGATGCATTTCCTCCTAAGTTGTTTTTGAAGAGAAAAAAAAATAAAATAAAAAACAAAAAATGACCTAGTCTGACGAACCTTCTCCTAGGATCAAAATCTTAGTCTGATGAATCTTTCTCCTAAGATACCAAAAAACAAAAATGACCTAGTCTGATGAACTTTCTCCTAGGATCAAAATCTTAGTCCGATGAATTTTTCTCCTAAGATAGAGACCTAGTCTGACGAACCTTCTCCTAGGATCAAAATCTTAGTCTGATGAATCTTTCTCCTAAGATAACCAAAAAACAAAATGACCTAGTCTGATGAACCTTCTCCTAGGATCAAAATCTTAGTCCGATGAATTTTTCTCCTAAGATAGAGACCTAGTCTGACGAACCTTCTCCTAGGATCAAAATCTTAGTCTGATGAATCTTTCTCCTAAGATAACCAAAAAACAAAAATGACCTAGTCTGATGAACCTTCTCCTAGGATCAAAATCTTAGTCTGACGAATTTTTCTCCCAAGATAGAGACCTAGTCTGACGAACCTTCTCCTAGGATCAAAATCTTAGTCCGATGAATCTTTCTCCTAAGATGCTAAAAAAACATTTTGAAAAAAAGAGTCATTTTCCTAAAGCCAGGCGCCCACCTGTATAACGAGAGGAATACATTTCAGTCCTTACATTTCAAGCATTGAAGTTAGGCGCCCACCTGCATAACAAGGGAATACATCCTAATCTAGTGTTTAGTTCACTCTCAGCACTGCACCAGTAGTATCAGTGGGCTACGATTTTGCTAACGACTCACAAACCTCCCCAGTGCAAACTGGGTTAGGAAATTTTGTTTGTTTTGTTTGTTTTGATTGTCAGGGACCTGGCTGTAGAACGGAGTTTGTGGTATGTCAAAGATCGAAGAAGTCAGGAGTCCGCCTGTCAAAGATCAAGCAGTGACTCACTGGAAAGCAGAAGGATTACAACAGAAATCCCCAGCATTCAATCCAAGATAGAAGCTCGCCTCAAGAACGCGAATCAATAGTCTGGGATGATCAACAGAAGCTGGTCACAAAAACAAAAAAAAAAAAAGAAAAAAAAAAGAAGAAAGAGAAGAGCCCAAATTACGGAAGTAGAGAACAAAGGTGGTCTGCTCAAGAACTAGCACCTACAACTAGCAAGTATCAAGGTTCAGATCCAAAGTCTGTATGAAGCACCATTCAAGACTCAAGACCAAGTTTCAGAAGACTTAAGAGATAGGAATCCTTGTAACTAGTAGCTGATAGGCTTAGTTAGTCTTTTTCAGTTTTCATTTTTGTTGTAACGACAGGACCGCGGACCGGAACCTCAACGGAACGGCACCTCGATCGGCTCTTCACCTCGGTACACTTCACTATCTCTCTCATTTCCGAACTACACGTGGCCTGATTCCTGTATAACCAAGGATATGTAGGCAGCTCAGATACCAGGGCTAGGTCACATTCCATCCCTTTCCTTAAAGTGTAGTCCGTCCAAGTAATGGTCGGGTCAAAAACACGTCTAGTCGTTCTTTGTCGGAAAACTCTTCGTGTTTCCAGTAAAAGAGGGGCAGCTGTAAGCACGTGATTTTTGACCCTCCCCAAGAATTTTCACATTTTTAGCGTGAATATGTGAAATTGGGTCTAGTATAGCTATTTTAACTATTTTACTTTATTTCGTGGCAAAAAGAAAAACTCAAAAATATATATATAAATTTTAGTTTATTTATCTCTCATAAACTTGAAAAATACAAAAATTGCACTTTATTTTTGTACTTTATATAATTTCGAAAATTACAAAAAAATAAATAAAATATAGTTCTATTAAGGTTTTATAGTCATTTTAACTTTGAAAAATACAAAAATATTACCTCATATTTTATCTTAATATTTAAAAAAACGAAAATTACACAAAATTATTTTATTAATATTTTGTAGCTATTTTAAATCTTGAAAAATATTTAAAAAAAAAAGATATAGTTTTGTTTAAATACTAGTCTTATTTTTGGTAGTTATTTTGTTTACGTAGGACTAGTTAAGCAACGTTTTCTATTTCTCGGCTCCGGGCAAAAGAATAATATTCGGGTTCAAACTACCCGATTTTTAGGCCTAATTTTCGGACCTAGCCCATAATAAACCGAGTCCACCGTACACGGGGAACCCCACCACGCGTGGGGGACATAAACCTTGAACCCCACCACGCGTGGGGCTCATTTTTCTTGGCAAAACATTACAAAACACGGACAAAAACACATTTGACAGGGGGGATTGAGAGATTTTTGGAGAACTGGTACTGTTCACGTTTCTTCTTCCTCAAGAAGAAGAAGAAGAAGCCCTAGCTAACCCCCCTCCGTCAACAACCAAACAGCCCTTCGTTCATCTCCCCGTCACCACCGAACAGCCCTCCGTTCATCTCCCCGTCACCACCAAACAGACCCCAAAACCACCGTCAACCTCTCAGCTGCCCATCAACAAACCACCATTCCCTCCGTCACCCTCATAACGAAAACCCACGCGACAACCCAAGCCCGTCGACCACTGCCCCAAACACCACGTCCAAATGACCACCTGCTCCGACGACACCATCTCTTTCGTCGTTTCGCAACCAGTCCGTCAACCAATCAACCAAACCCTACGGCCCGAAACCTATCTGCAACCACCCCTACTGTCGCAACCAAAACCCTTCCAAACGTCCCCGTCGAGCAGCAGCTGTCGCTGCTGCTGCTGCTTCACGTTCTTCTTCATCTACACTACCCAAACCAGTCGCAAACCACCCCCAACGCACCAGCCCCGTCGTCGCTGCCCTTCGACTGTCGTTGCCCGGAAAAACAGTAGCTTCATCGTCTCCTTTTGAGCAGCAGTTGTGGCTGCGTTTGCTGCGTCGCATCACCCAAACAACCCACAGCCCGTCAAGGTCGTCGAAAGAGAGAGGGTGAGTGTCGAGGTCATTGACAATCTTGGTTCGAGTCGTCGGTTCCGTTGAGGTCGTCGTTGTTCGTCGAGGTCCTTTACTTTGAGGACAAAGTAAGGTCCGCTTCTAATCCTTCTCTTGACATCTTATTCTCCAAAACTGATGGTTGATTGTTGAATCCGCGAGAGCTTCGAAAATCTGGGTTACAAAAGCTTTAGAAATTCTAAAAAAAAAAAAGAAAAGAAGAAGAAGAATCTGGGTTTGCTGCTGTTGTTTCTTCTTTCACTGATTGAGCTCCATTCGTTTTTGCTTGGCTATTCTACACTTCACTTTGAGCATTAGGTACACGCACGCGAACTTGTATCTCTTTGTGTGTTAGAATAATTAAATTTCTTTTCTCTTATCTTCTATGAAATCCAGATTTATTGTTGCTCTCCTGTGACTTTCATTCCCTAATGTGCTGTTTAGTACAAGATTATGAGTTTACTTGTATATTTGAAAGGATCACATATGAGATTGATTGAATTTGAACCCCTAAAATGAATTCTCATAAGTTGACCCAGGTTTAATCAAGTGTTTTTATGTATTCTGGTGCTTCGATTTGACATGTTTAATTCTAAATGAACCTCCAGTGTTTTTTTTTATTAAGGGTTATTCATGTTTCTTGGTTTAACCGTAAACAAACCATGGCTTTGCAATAAATCTTAGCCTGTTACAAAGGAGGCAGATTTGGCCATCGTTAGCTAAATTTGTAGCAAAGGACCTTCCTTCTTCCTCTTTACGGATTAGTGGCTATTTCGTTACCTAATATGCTATTCTGTTTTCTCTACATGAATGACCACACGTAAATATCAATTTTGTATAGCTATTAAATGTCAATAAGTTATGTTTGCTCCTCTGCATTGTAGGTAACTAGATTTGAATGAGTTCATGTTTTTGTTTCTATAATATTTTGTCGTTTCCTTTATGAGTCGATTTGTTGGAATTGGAAAATGATAAACTTCAGATGTTCTTTTTTTAGAAATTTCTTTAGTATTGATGAGTCACATGGATGAAAAAGCAAGTGAACCGTCCCATGTGATTGGATTCACTAAACTCCTTTTATTAAACTTCTAACAAGTCATGGGATTTTAGGTGTACAGAGGCCGTAAGTTTTAGTATTGTTAAAGACGTAAAAATGGCATCCTTTTAAAAAATATAAAAAATAAATAAATAATAAATAATAATAATAAAAAATAAGAATGAGATGAGCCTCGTCGAATAAAAATACAAATTGTGGGGCCCTCAGTAAATACTTGTTTTAAAATTACTTAGAATTCGGGAGGGTCGTTTAGTGAATTTCACTGCCTTCCCTAAAGATAATAACACGTTAGTCTCTTTAGGCGCGCGTTTAATAATTTACTTTCTTAAGCTCGGGTGTGCATTTCATGCGACCCAAATCCAAATCTCAAAACATCAAATAAAATGCGTTCCGGATTGTGGGTGCATTTCATGTGACGCAGTCCAAAGACGCGTTTTAAGCGATGTTCACATTCTTGTAAAAACAATAATAATAAAGCGGTTAAAAGTTAAAATTTGCACATAAGTTCATATTCGTATAAAATCAGATAATCAAGCCAAATATAACAGTTGAGCGATCGTGCTAGAACCACGGAACTCGGGAATGCCTAACACCTTCTCCCGGGTTAACAGAATTCCTTATCCGGATTTCTGGTACGCAGACTATAATATAGAGTCATTATTTTCCTCGATTCGGGATTAAAATTGGTGACTTGGGACACCCTAAATCTCCCAAGTGGCGACTCTGAAATAAATAAACAAATCCCGTCTCGATTGTCCTTCAATTGGAAAAAACTCCCCTCGTACCCTCGCGGGTACGGAAAAAGGAGGTGTGACAAACATCACCGCTGAGCGTAACCTCAACACATAAGGAATTTACCAAGCCGTCTCACAACTCATACCGTGCAATATTTCTTTACATGAAATAACTGACCACGAAATAAGACCTCGATTATCCTTCCATAAAGAGCGCATTGCTGAAATAAACACAACTGGCCTGACGTAAGGCTCACTTCCACATTTAAATCTATCCACCGACCTCAAGTCGATCCTGATCGTGCCAAGTTAGGCCAATAATCTTTCACAGGTCCATAACCCAATAAACAGAGTGCCCTCCAGGCATAAATTCTCAAATGGATGATATTACCCAAATCCTCATACTTGGTTTAAATTTCTAATTAATCAAGTGACTACATGTCACACTTATAAAATATTCCTACGGGACAAGCTCCCACCATCTTCCGAAATAATTAACGGGTCTGCACATCCAAACCACCGGCTGCACTAACGCTGAAAAGCGATCAAGAATCCATAACCAGGATGCAAAGGCTTTCTCATAGAACACCATCCTCAGGTGATACTGACATCAATACCCATCTTACTCAAAACACTGAAACTCATATACTGCTCATCCGAGATCGTGACATCACCGTCATTGACCAAACTGCAACCTTGGTCCTTACTTCAAATTCCATACCACTCACTGCACCTCACGTGCCAATATACGATAGACGTGATTTCCATCACAACTCTGGAACCGCCGATAGGCTAATACTTCATGAGTCGAAGAGGTGAGGAATCAGGCTCCTGAGGCCTGAATGTGCCGGAGCATGGCCGGAGAAGCTATAGAAATGAAGATCTGAGAAGATCTGGAAGAACCATCGAAGTCAGCCTTCAAAACCTCGAACACCCAAGGTATAATGATAGAGAGGGGTGAGTACAGACCGTCCATGGCCTGAGAAGCCATGGATTCCGGTGAAAACATGGTGAAATAAGGTAGGAGGAGGCTAGGTTTCGAAGAGCTGATGAGAGGATTTGAGAGCGTTTGGGATTCAAAGGCGGCGGGTTAGGTGAGAATGAGGGGATTAGGGTAGGTCGTTTGGTTTAATTATGGAAGGGTGATTTATGGCCGTTGATCAAAATGATCAACGGCCTAGATCAATAGTAGGAATCGGGCGAGTCATTTGGAATTGGGTCGTGGGTTTGGTCAAATTAAAAATTGGGTCGGTCCAAATGGGTTAATATTGGGTCAAATAATGGTTAAAATTGAAAGGTAAAAAGGCTGTATTTGAAATGGAATGAGGCTAGATGTTAAATAGCTAGTTTTCTTTTTTATTTTATAAAAATAGTAAAAAATAATTTTAAAAGCAATAAGCCAATTAATAATATATACATATTAATTTAAAAATACTGGAAATAATTTTACAATTGTAAAATACTATTAATCTTAAAGTAGGCTAGAATTGCAATTATATGCAATTTGGCTTTAAAAATATACAAAAATCACCTTAACTATATTTTGGTATAAATATGAGAATAAGATAAGTTATTCACCAAAATGATAATCTTGGGAATATTTATTGCTTTTTGTACAGCTAAAATAGACAATAAATTAATTTTAAAAATATTTAAAAATTAGAAAAAATACCAAAACTCTTGGGCATGCTTATATATGTATGTACATGTTATTTTGAAAGTATTTTATATATAAATATACATAGGAAAAAATTGGGTATCAACAACTGCCCCACTTTACCCGGGAAGGATGAAAGAGTTGTCGGGTAAAGATATGATGGCCAATTTTGACTGAATGAAACGATTTTGAAGAGTTTTGACCGAGCTCTGGTTTCTGGGCTGCCTACATATCCCTGGTATTATAGGAATCAGGTCATATGTAGTTTGGGATTCATCGACGGAGTATGCCGATGGAGATTTTCGAAAAGCGGACGCGTTGTTCAGGTTGAGAAAGGATGGTTAGAGTCTGACAGGTTGCGGGAATTGGAGCGGGATTGCTCCTGCTGAGACGGCCGTTGCTAGCCGGTGTACCTACGAATGAACAATACCAGCATATATATAGATATATTGTGCATAAATTTAAATGTGATGCAAGTTCCCGTTGGACCGTGAATGCTGTCTTTGGACGGTTAGGATGACGTCCTCGGACCATGATGTCCTGGGCCATGAAGCGTATGATAAAGGATTCGCAGGCTATGAAATGATGTTCTCGGGCTATGAGGATTATGCCTCCGAACCATGATGTCTTTGAATAATGATATGCAAAAGAGAAAATGGGGTCCTCAGGCCATGGCATGGCGTTCTCGGGCTATGAAAATGGTGCCTCCGAACAATGACGCCTTTGGACAATTTGGCGATCTTTCAGCCCATGAAAATGCAGAAGGTGGCGATCTTTCAGCCAATGCAAGACATAAATAAAGGGGGGCAGTATTTCAGCCAGGCAAGAGAAATAAGAGTGGCGATATTTCCGCCATGCAAGAGAAATAAGGTGGTGGTATTTCAGCCATGTAGATGGAGGAAGAGCTTAACCTTGGAAGGCAAAAAAGTAGTCATATGCAATGCAAGAGATGTAGATGGAGGTAGAGCTTAACCTCGGAAGGTAGAAAGGTAGCCTTATGCAATGCAGAAAATGCAGATGGAGACAGAGCTTAGTCTCGGAAGGCAGAAAGGTAGCCTTATGCAATGCAAAAGATGCAGATGGAGGTAGAGCTTAACCTCGGAAGGTAGAAAGGTAGCCTTATGCAATGCAAAAAATGCAGGTGGAGACAGAGCTTAGTCTCGGAAGGCAGAAAGGTAGCCTTATGCAATGCAAAAAATGCAGATGGAGGTAGAGCTTAACCTCGGAAGGCAGAAAGGTAGCCTTATGTAATGCAGAGAAATGCAGATGGAGGCAGAGCTTAACCTCAGAAGGCAGAAAGGTAGCCCTATGCAATGTAGAGAAATGCAGATGAAGGTAGAGCTTAACCTCGAAAGGCAGAAAGGTAGCCTTATGCAATGAAGAAAATAAAAGGTGAATAGTAATGAAATCACTTAGTTGATAGATGATAGCTGATAGTTGATTGCTATATTGTGGCTGCTGTGGATGTCGTGTATGGATAGCAATTGTAAATAGGTGATGATCCGAGAGTTGTATTCCCGGGAAGTATGAGTGTATAGATATATCTGATGATTTTACGACTTGTGTGCCTACATACAAAGAAAAATCGTGAGTTTTGTAAAGGGGGAAGGTTAGTTCGTTTCCCCATGAGCTTCGCTTGTCCTGCTTGGCGTTGTGTATCATTGAGGTTTTGTTGCTAAACAAAGCAATTTTGACACCAGACATGCATGATTTAGAAAAAATGTAACATAAATACATAATTTAAAATAGTTTTCTTTAGATGAACCGATGAATGAGACGTGGTTCAAGACATTGCAACCTCTCTCGCTCCGGAATTTTGAGGGTCCTCCTTAAAATTCTGCCCCAGTTAACAGGGCTGGTGCTTCTGACGGCTGCGTGCGATTGGATGAAATCAACTTCGGAATTTTGAGGGTCCTCCTCAAAATTCTACCCCAGTTTCCAATAGCGGGGGGAAATAAAAATTTATTGAATTGTGACCGAACCCATAGGGCTGCCTACGTATCCCCTCTTAAACGGGAATCAGGTCAAGCGTAGTTCAAATACATTATACAGGAAATCGTAAGAGTTACACATAGTATTGCTTCACTACATCTGAATTGATCGGCTTCGGCCAAACTTCACCGTCCATTTCAGCAAGTATGAGGGTTCCTCCAGTTAGAACCTAGTGAACCATGTATGGACCCTGCCAGTTGGGAGAGAACTTCTTTTTGGCTTCATCTTGATGCGGGAAAATCTTCTTTAACACCAGCTACCCTAGTGTAAACTGTCTCGGCTTGACTCTTTTGTTGAAGGCTCTGGACATTCTGTTCTGTTAAATTTGACCATGGCAAATGCATTCATTTTTTCCCATATATAAGAGATAACTGCTCGTAACGACTCCTCACCCATTCTGCCTCGTCAAGTTCTGCTTCCTGTATGATTCTCAAGGATGGAATTTCTACCTCGGTGGGAATGACTGCTTCTGTACCATAAACCAACATATAGGAAGTTTCCCCGGTTGATGTGCGAACTGTGGTGCGGTATCCCAATAAAGCAAATGATAACTTCTCAGGCCACTGCTTATGTTTCTCTATCATTTTCCTTGGTATCTTCTTGAATGTTTCACACATGGCTTTCATCAGGTCGTTGTTGAGATTGGAACCATTATCAATGATGATTGACTCCAGAATTCCGAACTGACAAACAATATGGTCACGGATAAAATCTACTACCACTTTCTTATTCACTGCTTTGTATGATGTTGCTTCAACCCATTTGGTGAAATAATCAATTGCCACTATAATGAACCTGTGCCCATTTGATGCAGCAGGCTCGATAGGTCCGATAACATCCATTCCTTAAGCGGTGAACGGCCATGGCGAGATTGTTGCAGTAAGCTCATTTGGATGCACCTTTATCATGTCTGCTTGTATCTGACAATGATGGCATTTTCAGACATACTGGATGCAGTCTGTTTCCATAGTCATCCAAAAATAACCAGCTCGGAGTATTTTCTTAGCTAAGACAAAGCCGTTCATATGTGGACTGCAGGTTCTTGCATGAATTTCCTCCAATAATCTGGATGCTTCCTTTGCGTCGACACACTTTTGTAATCCCAAATCAGGAGTCCTCCTATATAGGATCCCTCCGCTATTAAAGAAGTTGTTACATAATCTCCGAAGGTGCGCTTCAGAGTAGGATTTGTGAGTTCAGGATATTCTCCCTTCGTCAAATATTCCTTGATATCATGAAACCAAGGTTTTCCGTTTTCTTCTTCTTCTGCATGAGCACAGTAAGCTGGCTGATCATAGATCTTTATCGGAATAGGATCAATGAAATTCTTGTCTGGGTGTTGTATCATGGATGATAGGGTAGCCAATGCACAAACTCATTCTGAACTCTGGGAACATGTTGGAACTCTGTCTTTGTGAACCTCTTCCTGAACTCCTGTACATGATGCATATAAGGGAGTATCTTAGAGTTCTTGGTTGCCCATTCTTCGCGGACCTAATGTATAAGCAGGTCTAAATCTCCGATTACTAGTAATTCCTGAATGTTCATGTCAATGGCCAGCTTCAGCCCTAAGATGCAGGCTTCGTACTCAGCCATTTTGTTGGTGCACGAGAACTGAGCTTGGTAGACACTAGGTAATGCTGGCCGGTTTCTAATACTAGGACTGCTCCTATGCCAACTCCTTTGAGGTTTGCTGCTCCGTCGAAAAACATTCTCCAACTATCATACGATTCTGCAATATCTTCCCCTATGAAAGATACCTCTTCATTAGGAAAATACGTCTTTAGAGACTCGTATTCTCCATCCACGGGATTTTCAGCAAGATGATCTGCCAGTGCTTGTCTTTTTATTCCCTTATGAGTCACGTAAATAATGTCGAATTCACTCAGTAGGATTTGCCACTTGGCTAGCTTGCCAGTGGGAATGGGCTTCGAAAGATGTACTTCAAAGGATCCATTCTTGATATGAGATAAGTAGTATAGGCACAGAAATAGTGCCTCAACTTCTGAGCTACCCAAGTCAGAGCACAACAGGTGCGTTCCAATAGAGAATACCGGGCCTCGTACGGGGTGAACTTCTTGCCGAGATAATAGATGGCCTGCTCATTTCTTCCCGTTTCATCATGCTACCCTAGAACACAAACGAAAGCTCCATCCAATACTGCAAGGTAGAGTAATAGAGGTCTACCCGGCACAGGCGGGACCAAAACTGGCGGCATTGACAGGTATTCCTTGATTCTTTTAAAGGCTTTCTGACAATTATCAGTCCATTTGGTAGCGGCGTACTTCTTCAACATCTTAAAGATTGGCTCACAAATGACAGTGGATTGAGGTATGAACCGGCTAATGTAGTTAAGTCTTCCTAAGAAACTCATAACCTTTTTCTTGTTCTTCGGTGGTGGCAATTCTTGGATGGCTTTGACCTTTGATGGATCCAGTTCTATTCCTCGGCGACTCACAATGAACCCAAGTAGTTTTCCGGCAGGAACCCCGAATGCACACTTGGCTGGATTCAGCTTCAAGCTGTACCTTCTTAGTCTGTTGAAGAACTTCCTCATATCTTCCATATGGTCAGTGGCTCTCTTGGATTTGATGATGACGTCGTCTACATACACCTTGATCTCTTTGTGTATCATGTCATGGAAAATAGTAGTCATGGCCCTCATGTAGGTGGCCCCAGCATTCTTTAACCCAAACGACATCATTTTAACAATACATCCCCCACATCGTAACGAAAGTCATTTTATCCGTGTCTTCCTCATCCATCCATATCTGATGATACCCAGCGAAACAATCAACGAATGACTGCAGTTCATGCTTGGTGCAGTTGTTAATTAGAATGTGTATGTTCGGCAAGGGGAAGTCATCTTTTGGACTGGCTCGGTTGAGATCCCGGTAGTCGACACAGACTCTAACCTTCCCATCCTTCTTTGGCACTGGAACAATATTGGCTAACTATGTTGGATACTCTACTACCCTAAGAACCTTGGCTTTGACTTGCTTGGTGACTTCTTCCTTGATTTTCAAACTCATGTCGGGTTTGAACTTCCTGAGCATCTGTTTTACTGGTGGACATGTCGGATCGGTTGGCAATTTGTGAGCTACAATAGATGTACTGAGACCAGTCATGTCATCATAAGACCAGGTGAGTATGTCCTCATATTCCCTTAGAAATTCCATGTACTCTTTCTTTTTTGATGGTGACAGATGAACACTGATGCGCATTTCTTTGAGATTTTTTGCATCTCCCAGGTTGACAATCTCAATTTTATCCAGGTTAGACCTAGTTCTTTTCTCAAAATCCTCAACCTCTTTAACAACCTCTTCTGGTATATAATCTTTTTCTGAGTCTATATTCGTTTGTTGTATTGCCTCGTTGCATGTCACAATCGTCAGTTCATCAAGATATGTAATAGTAATGCTGTGTAAGTAAAGTAAACGATAAAAAGTAATAAGAGTAAGATTTATAAGAAACTGAAATGCTTTGATAAATTTCATAATGGTTTTGAACGTTGGAGCTCTTATTTCAATATTAAAAATGCGAAAAGAAAGTCAACTAGTGAAAAATAAAGATAATGCATGGTGCTTTGTTCAACTTTGCTACCCCGAAGCTTTCCAGGCACTGGTGGTTCTGATGAACCAATTGTTAAGGCGTGCTCCTCAGCTCATAACTTGTTTAGAAGGGCCTTCCTCCCCCCTCCTCCTTGAAAATGACACAATAGTCCATATTATCATCTTCCAAAAACAAATTCCTCATTGCCGCCAGTGCTTCCTCTTCTTCTGACCCATATATGACACCGGCTGGCTAGAAGGTCTGCTCTAAGTGAGGTATCGGATGCTCCAGCAGGTAGTAGGGACTGCGCCATGGTGGCGACCAGTGGTTGAACTCCTCCCAAGTGTATTCATATCCCAAACCGAAAGTGGTACCATGTTTAATCAACTTGATAGGCTTTGCGATTCCTTGGAGATTCTAGCCAAGTTCCTTGCCAGGTTCGTATCCACACCAATTTAGTATACTTTCAATTTTGTTATCCCACCATTTATCCTTGTCCACAGCGTTGACTAGCTCAATGTGATGGTAGGTTTCTCCGCCTATCTTCCTTTTTCCTCTGATTGCTGGGATGGTCTAGGGACTGTATATGGTATTGCTATCGTCACCGTGAATAATTACCTTGTGGTGATTCCACTCGAATTTCACTGATTGATGTAGGGTTAATGCTACAGCCCCAGTGGCATAGATCTAGGGTCATCCCAATAGCAAGTTGTAGGATGCTGGGACGTCTATAACTTGAAAATCAACGTCGAACCAAGTCGGTCCCATTAGCAAACACAAACTAATTTCCCCAATAGTGGACCTTTGGGATCCATGGAAAGCTTTGACATTGATGGCTCCATCCTTATCTCATGCAGGCTCTTTCCCAATGTTCTGAGAGTCACCAATGGGCAAATATTGAGGCTGGACCATCCATCAATAAGGATTCTGGTGATGAAATAATCTTTGCACTACACAGTGATGTGCAATGCCTTGTTGTGACTTAGCCCTTCAGGTGGCAGCTCATCTTCGTGGAAAGCGATTTTGTGACTCTCCAATACTTTCCCTACCATGTTTGCCATTTCTCCTCCAGTTATGTTGCTGGGCACATATGCCTTGCTCAGCACCTTCAATAAGGCATTCTTATGTGCACCAGAGCTTTGTAGCAGAGCCAAGATAGAGATCCGGGCTGGCATTTTGTTCAACTAATCAACGACCGAATACTCTTTGGCTTGTATCTTCCTCCAGAGATCATCAGGCCCAGCTTCAGTGACGATTGGTCGTCCAAAGGCCAAGATAGAGATCCGGGCTGGCATTTTGTTCAACTAATCAACGACCGACCACAAGGGTCCGTAACAACCCTTGTTACGGCCATTGGCCTTATTACATTTAAATGAAAAGATCCTAACTACTTGGTCCCAGAAGGACCTTCTTCAGGTTGAATGTTTTCGTTGATCAGATCCTCCAGCTCGCTCAGATTTTCTAGTAAAAATGCCTTCGCCAGGCATTCTCCTTTGCCTTCCTCAGCGTTTTGACAGTCGGTGACTCTTTTCCTCACTTTCTCTTCCAACTCCAGCAGACTGTATTCCAGCTTCTCACTAGCCCTGGTGACTCTCTCTTTCCATTCGTTGATTTGGTTACTTGATGGGAGGTTCCTCCACCAGGACATCAAGAGTGAGGGTATGTAGACCATACCAAAGTTGGGAACTTTGTCATTCATTTCTGCAAAACAAAAGGGTGAGGTCATACTTCTGACAGATTCAGCTATTAAATATCAACAATTAGCATTAGCAGCATTTAGTTCTCCAAATAAATGCACAGACATGGTAGCGTCCGTTTGGGTTTCACGGAAACCCAGTGGACTTTGGACAAGGCTATCTTAAAGAGTCATTATGCGGACAGCATAACTGACTTGACTAGGTTTGACAGTGATGCATGCATAATTGAACAGAGTAAGGTTTCTATGGGTATTAGACCGGTACCCTTGAGCGGACAACTCAAGAGGGAAAGACACAAAAATGTCGACTGCACCATTGATCGACTGGTTTTACCGCAAATACGCCTTTGCCAAATTTAGGGGGTGATAATATTGTAAGGGCGCAACCACTCATTATAAGCGTTGCTATGGTATTTTGTTTGGCACGAGTGGAATATGATGTTGAATATGCAATTACAAGAATGAAACAAGTTGTCACGTATTTTCACGTTCATAAAGTAATGATTACAATAATTGCTCATAATTACAACGGCATTGAAGGAAAGCGGTAAAAGAAAGCATTAAAGAAAAGAAACAAAGAGCCAAGTCAGTTTCATAGAAGAAAAGAGGTAAAGACGTTAAATAAAGGTAATAAAGAAGCAATGAAGTCACAAGTAACATGAAATGGTAAAAGCCTAAAGAACTCCCCAGCAGAGTCGCCATGCTGTCGCGCCCCCTTTTTCTAAAAGAGAAATTGGGTTCGTGACATTTGGGAGGACAACTCGTTCCCTCTTGGGAATTGGGTTTTTTCAGTTGAAGAGTCGCCACCTAATGATTAAAGTGCATTAGGACACTAAAGAAGAGTTCAAGATGAAAAACCAAAGTTCGGGTAAGGGCTAGAAATTATCTCGAGGGGAAGGTGTTAGACACCCCCCAAGATCCACTAGTGTGGTTCCCGGCCATGTTACAATTGTGACTTTAACTAACAAGTAAGAAAATAAAGGTCTCAAATAGAAGGGGATTTACACATAATTCTAGTCCTAAAGGGAGGGAGGTTGGGGCTTTTCAGAGTTTTAAAAGGACAAAATTCTAATGCGACAAACAAAACACATAAGCAAGCAGGGGGAAACAAATAGCAATTTAAGGGCTCAAACAGGCCTCCTCACTTAAATGAGCAAATTACTTAGCATGACTTCAAATACTGGTTATAGTCTGAATTAAATTTAAAGCATTAGGACATGCTGCTTCATCACATATTTCTCATATGAGGAGTCCGAATTAGGCCTTGTCTGGTTGCAATTTATTAAAATTGACACAGTTAAACTATTACCTACTGCTTACCTAGGTGGAAGTATACTGATTTTAAAGAAGGGTTACTGATTTTAGAACCAATTAAATTCTGCCGATATTAGACAAAACATTACTACTGATTTTAGACTTATACATAAAATAGACGAATCAGATACAGACGGCTGCTCCTATAGGCATGATTTTCTAAGCGTTATTGATTTTAAAACGATTATGTAAGTGCGGGAGCCCTATAGGCCTGATATCTAGAATGAAGTTGATTATTATTAAACCTATGATTGTTTGCCTAACGATAGATGAATATGCAGAAATGCAGAAACAAAACTATAGTCATGATTTCTATATGCAGAAACTTATAGGCATGGTTTCTAATGCAGTAATGAAACAACTTATAGGCAAGATTTCTACATGTAATGCATAACTTATAGGCAGGATTTCTAAATGCCTAAATGCAGAAACTTATACATGATTTCTATATGCAGAAACTTATAGGCATGGTTTATAATGTAATAAGAGACGACTTATAGGAAGGAGTACTATATGATATGCATAAATGCAGAATTTGTAATTAGTAATCCCTATGAGCATGTTGTCTACACATATGCATACATAAATGACCCTCCCCTTTTTTACTTAGAACTTTATAAGTTATTATAAAATATTACAGACCAGAATGAATCAAGAAAAGTAAAATTACCTCAGAAATTTAAGCTATAACCAATGAGCCTAATTTAGACTCAAGGTCTAACAATATGAGATGAACCAACTTCTAGGATCAGATTTCCAAAGCCCTTCCCTCATTTGGGATGTGTCAAAGTTCCCTAAGAGCCTCAAGTGGACTCCGGGCAGTGCTTACACCCCGAATATATTGCAGACTTAAGCAAGTGTAGTGTGGAAGAGCCAACCCTCAAATGTCCAAGTTCAGAGGGAACTCAATATCCCAAAGCAAGGCTCATAGGAGGGGGGCAGAACTTAGAATCTAAGAGAGAGTGCAAGTGAATAGAGGGGATTTAGGGGAAGGCCATGAAAGGCTGGTGGTCATGCACAGTAATTAGGAGTGCTGGTACACCCCTGACTAGCCTGTTAGCCAAAGTTGGGAGTTAGGATCCATTGAGGATTAGGTTCAGACCTAAGCAGCAACTTGGATGTTGTCAAGCCATGAACCTTAACTCAAACACATAGAAGGGAGTGGGGGTATAGGTAATTCATAACAAACAATAGATGCAAAGAAAAACAAAAGTTTACATAGTTAACGTTAATCACTGAACATGAATAGCAAAGTAAAAAAGCTTGCAGAAACTGTAAATATACACATAGGGGAGTGAGGCAGAAAAGTTAAATTAGAACATACTAGTTTCAGGGAAAACAAACAAGTAAAAGCAGACTTGAGAAAGCCAAGTGGCAAGCAAACAGTTCCAAAATATCTCAAAAAGAGTAGAATGTTGTAAGAGTATTGAACTCAAAGCAGTATTGTAAGTATGTAAGTAAGTCAAAAGTATTGAATAAAGGCTCGAGGTATTCAACTCGAAGTAGTGGTGCAAAAGTATTGAATTGGAAGTGTGTTAAAAGTGCGGAAGGGTAGTCCCTTTTATAGTGCAGAGAAGCAAGTAAGAAAGGTAAGAAAATAACTTGCAATCAATCACATAGAATTTCCCTTCAGTTAAGGGATTTGATTTCAAACGGGTAGAAGACATTTAAGGAAAGAAATTTTGATTAAAACCTTTCCAAAGTAGCACAAAAAGGGTAAATACATAGAAGCTTATTTAAGGAAAAGCTCAGTGGTACACGACTTGGGAAAAATAAGGAAAGGGAATCAATCAAACAGCCAGTGAAATCAAAGTTATAGGCTTAATCTCGAATAAACCAAATCAGGAAAGGTAAAGAAGGTTCAATTAGAGAGAATCAGTAACAATCAGTCAGACTCATTAAAAGGAATTCGAAATCAATCAATTAGTCGGTAAAGACCTTTTGAAAGAAGAGTTCCCATATATAAAGCACATAAACATGTGAATCAAGAAGTTATATAGAAGAGAGTTTAATCAAAGAGAGGTTCAAAATCATGAGGAAGAAAGGGTACAAGTCCAGTTTGTAGACTCACAATGAGTCTGAGAGTTAAGGGTCCCAAAGCGGAACCCTAACTCGCACAAATTCAAAATTGCCAAGAAACCCCCAAATCCTAGGGTTTCATAGAGATGAGAAAGCAAGTCATTGAAACAGGCTCAGAAGCCTCTTTCAAAGACTTATGAGAAACAATCAGACATGATACAAAGAAAGAAAGCTAATTTAAGGTCATAGAGAACATATTTGAGAAACTCAAAACTTAAACAAGTTCAAAAAAGAAGAGGTGATACAGACTTAAATTAAAACAGAGGAAACATGTTCAGCAATAACGCAAACAGAGTCTAATAGAGAAAACAAAAATCAAAAAACTCAACAGTAAGCACATATAGTAGAAGAGTTAGGGAAACATAACAAGGATTAACATGAGTAACAAGTATAGTAGAAAAATAAGAGTAGGAGAACAGTACATGCGTAGTAAAAGAAGCCATACAAGCATAGCACAGACAAACACACATAAAGAAAGAATCAGAAAGATCTTTTTGAAAACTTTTTCAGAAACGATTTTTGAAAAGAAAATTTGGGGTAAACACTTTAGAAGCCCAGTAAGACACGAACATACCATAGATCTAAGAAAATAAATAGAGAAGAGCCTCAAATAACTTAGGGTTTTGGAGAAACCCTAGAAATGATAAAGACTTAAAAGAAAAATCAGATCCTGAGTCGAATAGGTGAGGAATCAGGCTCCTAAGGCCTGAATGTGCCAGAGCATGGCCGGAGAAGCTATAGAAATGAAGATCTGAGAAGATATGGAAGAACCATCGAAGTCAGCCTTCAAAACCTCGAACACCCAAGGTATAATAATGGAGAGGGGTGAGTACAGACCGTCCATGGCCTGAGAATCCATGAATTCCGGTGAAAACATGGTGAAATAAGGTAGGAGGAGGCTAGGTTTCGAAGAGCTGATGAGAGGATTTGATAGCGTTTAGGATTCAACGGTGGCGGGTCAGGTGAGAATAAGGGAGATTAGGGTAGGTCGTTTGGTTTAATTATGGAAGGGTGAGTTATGGCCGTTGATCAAAATGATCAACGACCTGGATCAGTAGTAGGAATCGGGCGGGTCATTTGGAATTGGGTCGTGGGTTTGGTCAAATTAAAAATTGGGCCGGTCCAAATGGGTTAAGATTGGGTCAAATAATGGTTAAAATTGAAAGGTAAAAAGGCTGTATTTGAAATGGAATGAGGCAAGATGTTAAATAGCTAGTTTTCCCTTTTATTTTATAAAAAATAAAAAATAATTTTAAAAACAAACTAAGAGTACTTAGCCAATTAATAATCTATAAATATTAATTTAAAAATACTGGAAATAATTTTAAAATTGTAAAATGCTATTAATATTAAAGTAGGCTAGAATTGCAATTATATGCAATTTAGCTTTAACAATACCAAATAAAATTTGTAAAATATACCAAAATCACCATAACTATATTTTTGTATAAAATGAGAATAATATAAGTTATTCACCAAAATGATAATCTTGGGAATAATTATTGGTTTTTGTACTGCTAAAATAGACAATAAATTGATTTTAAAAATCTTTAAAAATTAGTAAAAATACCAAAACTCTTGGGCATGCTTATATATGTATGTAAATACTATTTTGAAAGTATTTTGTATATAAAATACATAGGGAGAAATTGGGTATTAACACATGGTTGGTGAGTAGGTTCTGTTGAAGGTTTCGCCCATGAAGGGTGTTATGAGATTTGGAAAGAAAGGGAAATTGAGTATGCGGTTCATTGGGCCTTTTGAGGTGATTCGGAGGATTGGGGAGGTATCTTATGAGCTTGCTTTGCCACCCAGCTTGTCAAGTGTGCATCCGGTATTTTATGTTTCTATGCTTCGGAAGTATATTGGGGACCCGTCTCATGTTCTGGATTTCAGCACGGTTCAGTTGGATGATGTTTTGACCTATGATGTGGAGCTAGTAGCTATTTTGGGTCATCAGGTTTAAAAGATGAGGTTAAAGGATATAGCTTTAGTGAAAGTGCAGTGGAGAGGTTGGCCCGTGGAGGATGCTACCTCGGAGACTGAGCGGGATATGCGGAGCAAATATCCTCAGATGTTTTGAGGCTTCAAGTATGTTTCTTGATTCGTTCGCGGACGAATGTTTGTTTAAGTTGGGGAGGATGTGACGACCCGGGTAGTCGTCTCATGAGTTATCGCTCTGTTTTGCCCATTTCTGCTTCTTTATGCTTCGTTATATGTGTTTTGTGGTATCGTTTTGGATGGATCAAATTCGAAAGGATTTGGCAAGGTTTGAGACACTTAGTCTCTTTAGTGTGAGTTTAAGTTGGAAAAGTCAACCGGATTTTGACTTATGTGTTAGAGGGATCGGATGTGATTTCTGATGGTTCGGTTAGCTTCGGGAGTTGATTTATGACTTAGGAGTGTGATCGGAATGAGTTTTGAAGGTTCGGAGTAGATTTAGACTTGAATTGGCGAAGTTGATAATTTGGCGCTTTCCGGTTGGTTGGCGAGATTTTGATATAGGGGTCGGAATGGAATTCCTAGAGTTGCAGTAGTTCTGTTGTGTTATTTGGGATGTGTGTGCGAAATTTTAGGTCATTCGGACGTGGTTTGATTGGATTTTTGATCAAAAGTAGAATTTGGAAGATTTTTAGGAAATTTGGCTTGAATCCGATGTGTTTTGGGTGATTTGATGTTATGTGAGGATTTTTGATGATTGGAACACATTTGAATAAGGTATTAGGATGTGTTCGTGCCTTTGGTTGAGGTCCCAGGGGCCTCGGGTAAGTTTCGAGGGGTCGAGCGGATCATTTTGGAGTTAAGGATTATTGCATAAATTCTATTCAGCAGTTGCAAGGATTTTTCCCTTCTAGTTCACGAGTGGGCGCTCGCGTTCGCGATATGGCAGTCGCATTCGCGTAGAGTCTTTTGGTCAACTAGGTTTGAGGTCAAGTTGTCCATCGCATTTGTAGGAGATGGAGTGCATTCGCGAAGTGGATGTCTGAGGAACCATCGCATTCTCGATGGTCATGTCGCATTCACGAAAGAGGAAAGTTGTTCAAAGTAAGTTTGTGCTTCGCGAACGCGAGGGTTTGACCGCATTCGCGAAGAAGGAATAAATGCCTGGGCAGAATGTTTTTAAGCTCATCTTGTCCGCAATTTTGGGACTTATTTCCTCCATAGTTGATCGTTTTTGGAGATTTTTGAAAGAGATTGAAGAGGATTCCATGGGAAACATTTGGAGGTAAGGATTTTGGACTAAAAACTCGATTATTATGTCAATTCCACCTAGAAAAAAATCATGGAATCTAAGCCTAAAATTGAAGAGCTAGGGCTTGAAATTTGAGACCAAACATTTGGGATTTGAAGGGCCATTTGTGGATGGATTTTGATGTTTTTGATATGTATGAACTCGTAGTGAGATAAGGAATCCATTGATGAAAAAATTATTGAATTCCGAGACGTGGGCCCGGGGGTCGGGTTTTGGTAATTTCGGGATTTTTGCCATTTATTGATTGTTTTCGCTTGGGCTTCGTTCCCTTGGCATATTTTAATGTCCTCATTATGATTTTGGATTGATTCGACACGTGTGGTGGCTGATTTGAGGGGCAAAGGCGTTGCGAGCTAGAGATTTAGCCGGTTCGAGGTGAGTAATGATTGTAAATGATGTTATTAGGGTTTGTAACCCTGGATACGCACATCGTAGTGCTATATTGAGGTGAGGCACACGCTTGATGAGGAGCATGGGGTCGTGCACTATTGGGGATTGTGACTTGGTCCGTCCCGACTGATGATTTTACTGCGTCTTTGACTGAAATCTACTTGTTTTCATCATTATTTGGGTTGAATGCCATATTTGGGCCCTGTGACAACTATTTAAGCCCTTCGGGGATTTTTACTAGTATTTTCTCACTGTTTTGACTTTATACTTGAACTCAGTCATGTCATATTTCACTATTTTCGTACTCAACCATGTTTACTCCGTTTTAAACATATACATGATCTTTTAAATGATATCTTTTGGGCTGAGAAACATGTTTCACTACTGCCCGAGTGGCTTGTGAGGATTTTTGACTGAGTAAGGCCGAGGGCCTATGTTGTGAGGAAACATTTGATACTGATTATGACGTCGAGGGCCTGAGATATGTACTCCACGAGGTGGCTTGATTGCTATGAGGCGAAGGGCCTAATGATGATGCCACGAGGTGGTTTTATATTACGCATGGGCCATAAGGGGACCCTCCAGAAGTCTGCACACCCCCAGTGAGCGCGGGTACCCATTGTGATGTGAGATTGAGCCCGAGGGGCTGGTATTGTTCTTTGTGAATGCACGAGGGGCTGGTACTGTTCTGAAATGTTACTCGAGGGGAGTATTTGTTGATACTGTGCCCGAGGGGCGAACCTTTATGTGGTTATTTTTCTTAATTGACTGTCAATTACCTGTTTAATCATTAAAAAGGCTTTTCATGAAACTACATTTGAGATAAAGAATTTTACCTATCTTTCACTGATTTACTGATTTTACTTGGTTTTATTACTTCATTATAGAATGCTTTGTGCCTTACGTGACTTCTTGCTTTCAGTCTTTATTTACATTTGTTACTCACTGAGTGGGAGTACTCACTTCACTCCTTGCACCCATGTGTGCAGTTTCAGGCATTGTTGATCCTGCCAGTGCGAGTTGAGAGCTCCCGGCGGACATTCGGAGTTCACGAGGTAGCTGCTTGACGTCCGTAGACCCGTGTTTCTCCCTCTTTATCATTTCTATCTGATATCAGACTTTTGTACTAGTTGTAGACCTTTCGGACTTGTATTCAGTTTTATAGATGCTCATGACTAGTGACACCCCGGTTAGGGTTGTGTTGGGTTGTTCTTCCGCGTATTTATGATATTATATGCTGCTTTGGATTATCTATTCATGTTTAGACTGTTTCTAAATGCTAAATTGTTAATAATTGGAAAAATGGGAAGTGTTGGCTGGCCTTGTCTTCACGAGAGGCGCCATTACGACCGGGTCCAGGTTTAGGGTCGTGACAGGTAAGTATACAACAAGAAAGAGATAAATGGTAAGACATGCTCAGAAACACACATAAGGGGAATGTACTAATCTAAAGGAAGGGGAAGACATATTAACATGCTGATAATGTAACTCTTAACTACAAATTTTACAACAGAACCACAAATAGAAGTAAACCAGAAACAAGAGAAACTGAAACAATAGGAGAAGCATGTTGTTGTTGGAACTTTAAATTGAAACTAGGATATACCACTGAAAAATATAGTAAGCAGAATGAAAGAACAAGACAGCACAAATGGTTAGCCTTGGCTTGTAGCCGGCTAACAGTAGCAGATAACACAAGAGAGAGTAGAGATTTTTAGTAAGAGAGATACTTTTTGAAACCAAGTGTTCGTGTTTATGCTAATGAAAGACTAGAGTATTTATAGTTGAAAACAAGTACTAAAATAAGGTAAGAATCATAGTAGCATGGTAATTAAGGAGCTCAGAATAATTCAGTCAGAAATCAAGGCAAGTACTCCTTAAGTTAAGGGAATTAACTCAAAAAGTAAGAACCAATATATAAGGCAAGAAAGATCAGTACCTGATTAATAGGGAAAAGATCAAAATTCAGTAAGCATAGAGTAGTCAATTAGGACTAAGTTCAGCAAATTCCAATTAAGAAAAGGATTCAGTCAGAATAAAATACCACAACAAATAAGGTAGGGAATCAGTCAATTTAAACAGACGAGGTAGAATTTTAGGGCTTTAAAAGAAAATCTTTCAATCAAACCATCAATTAAGGAAATCATAATCAATCAAGAGGGAGTCATGATTCTATATTTTAACATATAAATAGAGAAGAACAGATAGACGTAGCAAACAGACAAGGTCAGCCATATCGATAGAAAGAAGCAAGAGATGAACAATAAGGATGAATACAATCACACAGAGGTGATACAAGTAGGCTAAAGACTTAGTAGAAAACCCATTCGAATCATGGTAACCACAGAAACTTAACAAAAATCAAGTAGTCATGCTAATACACAGAACAAAACAAAGAAGATCTAAGAAATTAGGGCTTTTAATAGAGTCAAGTTGAAAAAGCATTAAGAAAACAGAATCAGTCAAGATATGCGAGGAACGAGGTTTAAACATAAAGAAAAATCGATTTAAACAAGTGTAGAAGAAACTCCGAGAAACCCTAATTTTTAAAGAAAGTAAAACGGTTTAAAGTTGATAATTTTTCAAAAGAAGTTTCAGAATAGTGTAAAACGTAAAAAGAAATAGGCTTAAATCGTTAAAAAGAGCACAGATCTGAGAGATACAAATGAAAGTTAAGGTTTCAAAGGAAACACAAATGGAAACGGACGAACCTGCTATAAACATCAAATATCGTAATATATATGGTGTGATTTTGCCCAAAATAACACCAAATAAGCCATGACCAACCAACCCAGAAACCCTAGATACAAATCGGCATGGCCCAAATCCTTTGAAGGCCTCAGAGATGATGAACAAGGCGATGGATGGACCATTGGAGGCTAGGAGTTGAAAGATAGTCGCTGGAGATGGCCGGAGAGGGAGGCGGTGGTTGAAGAAAGCTAGGGTTAGGTTGAGAGAAGAGAGAAGACCAGAGTATTCAAAGGTGGCATGTTTAGAAGAGTGATTAGTGTTGGGGTTGTTTAGAGTTTAAAAAGGAAAGGGCAAATGAGAGTCGTTAATCATTTAGATCAACGGCCGGGATTTAATGAGGCTTTGGACTGGGTAGGAGTAATTGGGGCCTGGGTCGGGTATTTTACTCCGAAATTGGGCTGGGGATTGGGTGCAATTTGGCTAAAATCAAAAGCCAAATCTGGCTATAAATTAAATAGCCAATTTTCTCTATTTAAATTATAATAAATAATAAATAGTTTTTTGAAAATAATTATTCTATACCAAAATGATTTAAAATAGGTAAATATCATTTTAAAAATATAGGGGCCAATTTTAAACATATAAAATATAATTATACATTAAAATGGGCTAACATTGCAATTATATGTAATTTAGCTTGAAAAATACTAAATATAATTATAAAAATACGTAAAAAATATAGTAGCCATATTATATCATAAGTATAGAGATTAGATGAATAAATTATCATAATAATAATTTTAAAAATAATTATTGGGGATTTTATGAATAAAAGGGGAGAAAATAAATCAATTTAAAATCCTTAAAATTATAGGAAAAAATTATAAAACCTTGTGCATGCTTATATATGCATATATATATGCTATTTTGAAGGTATTTATTCATATTAAAAATATATAAAGAAAAATTGGGTATTAACAACGATTCCTCCTCTGATAATGCTTTCCTAAGAGTTTTAAGAATGCATCCCTTTTTTGGTTTGGTTTTGAAACTTCTGAAAATGAGTTTACAAGGTTGGCTTTCAAATGCTTTAAAGTAGGAGGTGTCTTGCATTAAGGCATTAAGATGCCACCTCATATAAAATGAATAGTAGTCATTTTATTAACAAGGGTTTGCTGTCACGTTACACTTCCATTTTTAACCAAAGTTTTGCAATTAATTTAATTAGGTAATATCTAGCTACCCGGTAATTAATTAATTATCCGCATAATTAAGAATTATCTCAAATACATAAAATGATACTCACTTATAATATACTTTATACACCTTACTATCATGGCCATGGGGTACCTTGTATGGCACTAGTCCGAAAATACCGAGTATTTTAGCTCAGGCCATATTTTTTCCCAACATGCTAAATTTAGACGAAAATTCATTTTCTTTGACTTGCTTCCCCTATCACCTTCACAAATTTATACATCACTTGTTCGAAATAGCATAATCCTTATAATCTCCAAATAATATTTTCTTTGGACTGATGTCAATTACCTTACGACAAATTTAACGTAAAATACTGCAGGGTGCAACATAGTCGTAACTTATTACTACGAAGTGTAACATCATCGTAATATATTACTGCAGAGGGTAACATCGACGTAATACTGCGAGGTGTAACATTGAGTACCCAACCTGGTTAGCTAACATTGTGCCAGTTCCGAAGAAGGATAGGAAGGTCAGAGTATGTGTTGACTATCGGGATTTAAACAGAGCAAGTCCCAATGACGACTTCCCACTACTAAATATACACATCCTGATCGATAATTGCACCAAGCATGAACACCAATCCTTTGTAGATATCTTCGCAGATTATCACCAAATTTGGATGGATGAAGAAGATGCAAAGAAGACAGCTTTCATCACACCGTGGGGTGTATATTGCTACAAGATGATGCCATTCAGTCTGAAGAATTCTGGGGCCACCTACCTGAGAGCCATGACAACCATCTTCCATGATATGATACACAAGGAAATAGAGGTGTATGTGGACAACGTCATTATCAAATCCAAGAAGGTCGTAGATCACATAGAGGACCTGAGAAAGTTCTTTGGTAGGCTAAGGAGGTATAATTTGAAACTAAATCCCACAAAGTGTGCATTTGGGGTTCCCATAGGAAAATTATTGGGATTCATCATCGGTTATCGAGGGATCGAGCTGGATTCGTCTAAAGTCAAGGCTATTCAGGATTAACCACAACCTAAGAGCAAAAAGGACGTGATGAGCTTCCTAGGACATCTCAACTATATCAGTCGCATTATAGCACAGTCCACAGTCATATGTGAACCTACTTCAAGATGCTGAGGAAGGATGTCGAAACAAGCTAGACAGAAGATTGTCAGAAAGCTTTTGACAAGATACAAGGAGTACCTATCCACACCACCAGTTCTGGTCCCGCCAGAACCAGGAAGACCTTTGCTACTCTATCTATCTATATTAAATGGAGCATTTGGATGTGTTTTGGGACAACATGACGAGACAGGAAGGAAGGAGCAGGCCATATACTACCTGAGTAAGAAGTTCACACCTTACGAAGCATGGTACTCTCTGCTGGAACGCACTTGCTGTGCATTGACCTGGACAGCTCAAAAATTGAGGCATTATTTTTGTGCCTACACTACATACCTCATATCCAGGATGGATCCTCTAAAGTACATATTTCAGAAACCCATGCCTACTGGAAAGTTGGCTAAATGGCAGATACTATTAAGTGAGTTCGATATCGTCTATGTAACTCAAAAAGCAGTCAAGGGACAAGCATTGGTAGATCATCTTGCTGAAAATATGGTAGGAGGAGCATACGATCCATTGAAAATATATTTCCCTGATGAAGAAGTGTCATTTGTAGGGGAAGACATTACCGAAGCATATGACGGCTGGAGGATGTTCTTTGATGGAGCTGCAAATTTAAAAGGAGTAGGCGTTGGAGTAGTTTTGGTATCAGAAATGGGTCAGCATTATCCAGCGTCTACTAAACTCATATTTCCTTACACCAACAAAATAGCAGAGTATAAAGCCTGCATACTAGGACTCAACATGGTAGTCGACATGAACATTCATGAGATGTTGGTGATCGGCGATTCAGATTTGCTCGTGCACCAGGTACAAGGAGAGTGGGCTACCAAGAATTCCAAGATATTGTCATATCTACACCATATGTAGGAATTGAGAAAGAGGTTTACGAAGATAGAATTCCGGCATGTGCCCAGAATCCATAATGAGTTTCCTGATGCATTGGCCACTTTGTCGTCTATGATGCAACATCCAGATAAGAATTACATTGATCCCATTCCGGTGAGGATCCATAATTAGTCGGCATATTGTGCTCATGTTGAAGAAGAAACGGATGGAAAGCCTTGTTCCATGACATCAAAAGTACTTATTGAAAGGAGAATACCCAGATCATGCAAATCACATTCAGAAACGCACACTCCGGAGATTGTCCAATCATTTCTTTCATAGCGGAGGGAAGTTATACAGAAGAACTCCTGATTTGGGTATACTAAGATGTGACGACGAAAAGGAAGCTTCTAAGCTACTTGAGGATGTGCATGCCGGGACCTATGTCCCCCACATGAATGGTTTTGTATTGGCTAAGAAGATACTTAGGGCCGGTTATTTTTGGATGACCATGGAAATAGATTGCATCCAGTATGTCCGCAAGTGCTTTCAATGCAAAGTGAATGCTGATATGATAAAAGTTCCGCCAAATGAGCTCAATGCAACAAGCTCACCTTGGCCATTTGCAGCCTGGGGAATGGATGTTATTGGTCCGATTGAGCCCACCGCTTCAAACGAACACAAATTTATTCTGGTAGCCATTGATTACTTCACAAAATGTGTAGAGGCTACATATTACAAAGCTGTAACCAAGAAAGTTTTCACAGATTTTGTCAAGGATCAAATTGTTTGCCGATTCGGAGTCCCCGAGTCCATTGTTACTGATAATGCCACCAACCTCAACAATGATTTAATGAAAGCTATGTGTGAAACTTTGAAAATCAAGCACAAGAATTCTACAACCTATAGACTGCAGATGAATGGAGCCATAAAAGCTACCAAATAAAACATCAAGAAGATACTAAGGAAAATAATAGAGATTCCTTCTTCGAGAGTCATACATGAAGCTGAACTCAGCGATGCAAAGTGGATAAGGAGTTGCTATGAACAATGGTCCCTCATCGATGGAAAGAGGATGAAAGCAGTGTGTCATGACCAACTTTATCAGAATATAATGTCTAGAGCTTTCAACAAAAGGGTAAAACCTAGACAATTCGCACAGGGTAGCTGGTATTGAAGAAAATTTTCTCATATCAAGATGAAGCCAAAGTGAAATTCTCTCCCAACTGGCAAGGTCCGTACATGGTTCATAGGTTACTGACAGGAGGAGCACTTATACTCACACAAAATGGACGGAGAAATCTATCCAAAACCTATCAATTTAGACGTAGTCAACAGATACTATGCCTAGATTATTTTATATCTTCTGATGTAATAGAACTACACTTGACTAGATTCTCGTTTAAGAAGGGATACGTAGCCAGCCTTATGGGTTCAGTCATATCATAATAAAATTTTCATTTCCCCCAAGTTTAGAAACTGGGGTAGAATTTTGAGTAGGACCCTTAAAATTCCGGAGCAAGTCAAGCCAACGCCATCGCATGCCAGAAAGTCAGTTAAGAAACTAGGGCAGAATTTTGAGAAGGATTCTCAAAATTCCGAAGAAGATTCAGTAAGGCCTATTATCTGTAAACAATCAAGGATCATCTACTAAACTGGGGTAGAATTTTGAGGAGGACCCTCAAAATTCTGATATAATAGAGTTGCAATGCCTTTGAGATGTGTTACAGCCACTAGTTCATCAAAAATTACTTGATATATTAATACATTTCTAAAACAACTCTATTTTTATCAATAGTTGCATATTTTCAAAAAATCTATTTTCATAACAGTCAAGCGTCACCCAGGGGAACTCAAAAAGGCTTTCAGGATGGAGCAAAGCAAGGCCAGCAGACAAAAGCATGAACCAACCTCCCCCATAAAACTTACAATTTTTCTTTGAACGTAGGCACATTTTACGTAACGATAGCACTCACAAACATATATAAACAAAGCAAATTCACTAACCATCCGGCCATCAGACACTGAATATATCTCCAGCTAAGACATAAACTACTCTTATTTGCTATTCGCTCTTTGCATGGGACTAATCCCTGTCCCACATATCTGCATGAGGCTAATCCCTGCCTCCATATTTGCGTGAGGCTAATCCTTGACTCCATATCTGTATAAGGCTAATCCTTACCTCCATATTTGCATGAGGCTAATCCTTGCCTCCATGTCTGCATGAGGCTAATCCTTGCCTCCATGTCTGCATGAGGCTAATCCCTGCCTCCCAATTTGCATGAGGCTAATCCTTGCCTCCATACCTTTATGGGGATAATCACTGCCTCCCAATTTGCATGAGCCTAATCCTTGCCTCCACACCTGCATGAGGCTAATCCCTGCCTCCCAATTTGCATGAGGCCAATCCTTGCCTCCATACCTGCATGAGGCTAATCCCTTCCTTCCAATCTGAATGAGGCTAATCTCTACCTCCATATTTGCATGAGGCTAATCCATGCCTTCCAAATTGCATGAGGCTAATCCTTGCCTCCATATCTAGATGAGGCTAATCCCTTCCTCCATATTTGCATGATGCTAATCCTTGCCTCCATATCTGCATGAGGCTAATCCTTGCCTCCATATTTGCATGGGGCTAATCCTTGCCTTCATAACTGCATGAGGCTAATCCCTACCTCCCAATTTGCATAAGGCTAATCCTTGCCTCCATACCTGCATGAGGCTAATCCATGCATCCCTACGTGCATGAGGCTAATCCTTGCCTTCATACCTGCATGAGGCTAATCCATGCCTCCCAATTTGCATGAGGCTTATCATTGCCTCCATACCTGCATGAGGCTAATCCTTGCCTCCCAATTTGCATGATTTAATCCTTGCCTCCATACCTGCATGAGGCTAATCCCTACCTCCCAATTTGCATGAGGCTAATCCTTGCTTCCATGCCTGCATGAGGCTAATCCCTTCATCCCAATTTGCCTGAGGCTAATCCATTCCTCCATACCTGCATAAGGATAATCCTTGCCTCCACATTCACATGGGACTAAGCACTATCCCTTTTCGCACAAATATTGCTCTATTTTACTATCTATTTGTTTTTCAATCGGGTTAAGCTCTACCCTTCATTTCACAAGACTAGGCCTTGTCTTGTTAATATCATACTATTTTATATCATGGGCTGAAATATCGCCAATCTATCTGGAGGCATCACAGTCTAAAGGCATCATCCTCATAGCCGGAAGACACCATGTCATGGCTTGAGGATCTCTCAAATTTCCATATCATTAATCAAAGGCGTCATGGTTCAGAGGCACCATTTTCATGTCCTGTGAATCCCTCACTAAACAATTCAAGGCCTAGGACGTCATGGTCCAAGGACCTCATCTTTAACTGTCCAAAGACAACATTCATGGTCCAAAGGAAATCTGCATCATGTTTAAATTTTCGCAAATACATGTTTGTAGCATCTTTTATCTACAGGTAACCAGTAAGAAACCGCTTTCCTAGCAGGAGTGATCTCGCTCCAGTTCCTTCAACTATCCCAAGCCTTAACCGCTCACCATAGCCGCTTCCGCATCGCGTTTCCGTTCTTGCAACAATTTCATCGACATATTCTGCAGATGAATCCAGAACTGAACACGGCCTGATTCCTGTAAAACCAGGGATATGTAGGCAACTCGAAGACTAGAGTCTAGCCTCTGTCTTTTAAAACATCCCGCCTGGTCAAAATTGGCCATCATTTCTTTACCCGAAAACTCTTTCATCCTTCCCTGGTAAAGAGGGGCAGCTATTGATACCCAATTTTTCCTATATATTTTTATAGACATATATACTTTCAAAATAGCATGTATATGCATATATAAGCATGCACAGGGTTCTTATAATTTTTCTATAATTTTAAAGGCTTTAAAATGATATAATTCTTCCCCTTTTACTTATAAAATTTCCAATAAATATCCTTCAAATTATTGTTATGGTAATCTAGCCATATAAATCCTATATTTATGCCAAAATAGTGCTTAAGTATTTTTAGTGCATTTTTTATAATTGCATTTGCATTTTTAAAAATAATTTGCATATATTTGCAATACTGACCCTATTAACATATAATTACATTTATATGCATAAAATGATTTTCTGTATTTTTAAAATATTAAATATCTATTTTAGATCATTTTAGTATACAAAAATATTTTTTAGAAATCATCTATTATTTATTATAAATTATATAGATTTAAATTGGCTATTTAAAATTTAGCCAAATTGTATTTCAATCCAACACCCAGCCCAATTCTTAATTAAATTACCCGACCCAGGCCCCAAACACATCCTACCTGACCCAAAACCCATCAGATCCTGGCCGTTGATCTAAAAGATCAACGACCCTCGTTTGCTCTTTCCTTTTTTAATTCCAAACAACCCCTAACCCTAATCACTTCTCTACATCCGCCACCCTAAAATCCTCTCTGGTCTTAAAACACTCTCAACCTAACCCTAATCTTCAACCGCTGACCTCCCATCTCCCGCTATCTCCGGTGATCTCTCATCGTCTCTTAAGCTTCCAATGGTTTCTCTCATGCCATGCACGCCTTCTCTAAGGTATTCAAGGGACCAGATCCATGCCAACTTGCATCCAGGGTTCATCTCCTGCTTGTTCTTAGCTATTCCAGTGTGATTTCAAGCAAAATCATTCTATATTTGCTACGATCTTTGAGTTTCTAGACAGGTTTCTTCATCTCTATATGGGTTCTTTTCTACAGATCTAGGACTATTTGAGTTTTTTTATTGAATGTTTTACATTGTCCTTGAGGTTCTTTACAAGAATCATGTGGTTTCAAGTGTTTTTCATCTTTTTCTGAAACTAGGGTTTTCGGAGCTTCCTTTTAAAACCTTGTTTAACTGATTCTTTGTGTTTAAACTTCTATTTCTTACATAGTTTGACTAATTCTATGAGTTTACTACATCTTTAAAAAATCTATGTTGAAAGCCCTATTTTTTAGGGCTCTTCGTTTGGTTCTGTGTATCATCATGACTGACCAGTTCTCGTTTTTGAGATTTTGTGATATCTTGTGAGTATCTTGCCTTGATATGTTTCCACTGAGTTTTTGCCTAAATTGATATTGATTCTGTATGCCTGTGTTCATCTTGACTGTTCAAGACTAACCTTTTTCTCATTGAATCAGTATTGTTTAACTTTCATGTTTGCTAGAGTTGTATGTCGACTCTTGGCTATCCATATCTTACTTTATTTATATGCAAAACACTGACTCGTGACTTTCTCTTTGATTGATTTTGAATCCCTTGTTTCTTGGTCTCATTTGGGCACTTTCCTTTAAACCTTCTATTCCTACCTTTCTACGCAATTTGATTGATTCCCTTACCTTGGCTGCATTGGTACTTAATTCTTACTAACTATCTCCTTAATTAGAGTTTTTCTGAACCTAGCCCTAATTGTTTGCTCTATGCCTACTATGTTTGAATTATTTCCTTGTCTACACATTGATTTCTTTCCTTGTTTGCTACTTGTTCTTACCGTTTGAACTGATTCCCTTAAATAAAGGGAGTATTTGTACTGATTTTGCTCTAATTGGTTCTGAGTTCCATAATTACTATACAATTATGATTCTTGCCTTATTTTACCTAGTTTTGAACTACTATATATAGGCTCTCGCATTAACAATCAACACAGACATTAGTTAAATAACTCTCTCTTACACTTAAAAGCTCTCTGCTCTTTCTTGTTACTTGCTATTTTTACTGAACTAGCCGGCTGTAAGCCAAGGCTAGTTATTGCACTACACCAGCTCTATACTCCGTGTTTGATCTCTTTAACTGGTATGTCCTAATTCAATTTCAATTCCAAAACCCTATGTGTTCTGTTACTGCTTTAGTTCATTGATTTCCAGTCTTGTTCCTGCTTGCTATTTGGTTGTTCAATGTGTAACTAGCATGTCCGAATCATTGTTTCACCTAGCATGCCTAAACTACACTGCTTAATCACTAACGTGTATGAATTCTGTCATATTTAACTTGTAATTAATATGTCTAAGGATCTGCCTATTGCTTTATAGCATGCCTCAACCTGAGTTGTCCTATGTATGTCAGCATGTTTTGATCAATCTGTTTACTTAGACTTTGGTTTAATCTGTTTTGCTAAGTTGTCTAATATCTCTAAGTAACTCTTGTTGATACCCAATTTTTCCCTATATATTTTTAATATGAAAAATACCTTCAAAATAGCATATGTATGCATATATAAGCATATCCAAGTGTTTTATTATTTTTCCATAATTTTAAAGGTTTTAAAATTGATTTATTTCCCTTTTTATCCATAAAATCCCCAATAATTATTTCCAAAATTATTAGCTTGATAATTCATCTACTGGATTTTATATTTATGCCAAAATATGGCTAAAGTAATTTTTACATATTTTTACAATTTCATTTAGTATTTTTAAAGCTAAATTGCACATAATTGCAATATTAGCCATTTTAAGACTTAATTGTGTTTTATATTCATAAAATTGAGTCTTGTATTTTTATATTGTTATTTATATGTTATAAATCATTTTACTATTTTAAATTAATTTTCAGAAGCTAGTTACTATTTTTTCTAAATTAAAAAGAGAAAAAATGGCTATTTAAATTTTAGCCAAATTGGCTTTCAAATCTAACCCAAATCAAAACCCAATTCCCCAGCCCAATTTCTAATTAAACCCGACCATAACCCTTTATACCCTACCCAAACCTGGATCCCTACCCACCCCATTTAATCTGGGCCATTGATCATTCAGATCAACCACCACCATTCCACCTGCCTAAAATAAACCCAAACGACCCCCTTAACCTAATTCATTTCCACCAACCCGCCTCCCTTGAATCCCTTTCCTCTCTAATTCTCTCTGCAACCCCACTCAAACCCTAGCCACCGCCACCCAAACTAACCTTGATCCCCTTCGTTTCTCACCCAATCCATGGACTTCTATGGCTGTTTAAGACGTGTACCGGTCTCCTATGTCTCCTGGTTGCCTGTTTTCGTGATTTCATGGAAAGATCTCAAAGAGATATAGTCGAGTCTTTGCTCAACTTCAATCTATGGTCTTTTCCCGGCCATCCATGGCCGTTCGAGTCAGATCTATTGCTTTTCCTGCTAGATCGGTAACTTTTCGAAGTCTTTCTCATTTTTGTGGGTTCTACAACCCTAACTTTAAAGGCTTTTCGATTTTCTTTCAGATATGTCTTAGATCTATGCATGTTATGAACCTCTTAAGTGTTTTCCTTAAAGGTTCTCCGATTTTTCAAAAGCGACTCCTCGTCTTCAACGATTAGGATTTTCTTAACCTTTTTTAAAAGATCTCTTCTCCGATTTTTAGTGTTGTATTATGATTTTACTATTTTTACATGGTTTGTTTATGTTTTTTCTTCTACCTGGTTCATCGTGCTAAAACCCTAGGTATCTTGGTTTTACCCGAGGTTTGGAACTGTCTTTGTTTATTTTGTGTACTTGTTTCGACTGAGTTCTTTGTGTTTGGATCCTTTTCTTTGTTTAACTTGATTGATTCTAAGTTCTTACCTTTTTAACTCAGCTCTATTAAAGCCCTAATTTCTTAAAAAATATTTCTTTCCTTATTACTATAAGTTTAAAGACTTTATTGTTTCTGTGTGTTGATCTTCTTTACCTGTTAGGTTGGTTTCACTCTAGTTTTATGCGATTAGCCATGACTACTTGACTTTGTTGACTACCACCCTTCGAGTAGGTTCTTTTACTACTAAGTCCTTAGCCTACTCCTATTACTGTTGTATGTTTGTGTTCATTTAGTTGCTTCTTTTGTCAATATGGTTGGCCTTGCATGTTTGATACTCTTGCTCATTCTTCTCTATTTATAAGTCAAAGCGCAAAATCATGATTCCTTCTTGATTGATCTTGATTTCCTTAAGTTACGATTTGATTGCAAGATTTTTTATAAACCCTAATTTTTACTCATTTGTTTAAGTTGATTGATTCCCTTCCTTTATTTGCTGTGATGTTTTACCCTGCTGAATCCTTTCCCCAAGTTAAGTATATTCTGTACCTAGACTCAATTGTATACTCTATATTCTTACTATCCCTTATATTGTCAGAAATCAATCTTCCTCAAATTGATTTTCTTTCATTAATTATCCATGTTACTACCCGTTAAGCAATAATTCCTTGATTAAAGGGAAGTACTTTTATTAATGGGATTCTGATTGTGATGATTTCCATATTTGTGTTAAACCTTTACTTGTTATCTTATTTTCTACTCGTTTTCAAAGCTATAAATATCGTACCCTCTCTTCTCTAAAGACATGAACAATTGAGTTTAAAAACACACACTTACACATTCAAACTCTCTTTCTTTCTCTACTACTTGTGCTACTGCCTTGTCTAGTCTACTGAAAGCCACAGCTAGACTGTGGAATTCTGATTTCTTTACTTTTCTTTTCCTGTACTTTGCTTCTTCAACTTGTATGTCCCTAGTTTAAATTCTGAAACTCAAACCAATGTGTTCCCTTGTTGTCAATCACTATCTTTTCTGCACTGACTTAATGGCTCAAGCTGTTGCACCTTTTGTTTACTGCTTTACTCAGCATACTTAAAATTCTACCCTCTTTTGTTCGAATGTAATTAGCATGGTTACTTTTTCATGCTTACGTCCCTTAACTAGCATGTCTTCTAATGTACTTGATTCATGACTATTTATGTGTTTCTGTTTTGGGTCCTCTATGTCCCCAACCCCTACTCCCCTGTTTGTAACTACCGAAGCATGTACTCATCTCTGAACTTTTTATGTATGTGTGTTGTTACTTCTACCTCCTTTTCCTTTCAAAAAACTATTTTATTAGGCAATTTTTCTGCTATTTTACAAACCCACTTCTAACATGTTGTTTCCAAAACTATTTTCCAACTCCACTCCGTTGAGTTTATATCAAGCACTCTTAGATCATTAGGTTCTGCCCCTCTTGTGTGAGCCCTGCTTTGAGACCCTTGAGCTCCCTCTAAACCTGGACACATAAGAGCTAGCCCTTTCCACACTGCACTCACTCTGTTTTGGTTATGCAATTTGGGTGTGAGCACTGCCCGGGATCCCTTGAGGTCCTTAGGGAACTCTGACACACCCAGATATAAGAAAGGCTTTGGAACAATATTGACATTTGAGGTGGTTTATTACATAACTCAGAGAGGAAGTCAGAATCAGGCTTCCTATGGTTGTAACTTCTTATTTTTGCATTTTCTTATGTAATTCTATCACATGGTCTGTAATAATTTGTAAACAAGTATTGGGGTGGCTAGTGAAAAGGGATGGGAAATATGGATGCTATAGTTGTTAAAGGGTAGAAAGCATGTTTACTAGGTTTATACATTCCTAACTGTGCAATAGAAACCATTTTTAGGGTTCATACATGCTTTAGAAAACCATGTTCTTAGGACTTATGTTTTCTTGTTTCAGCACTTCATTCATTAGTCCATGCTTTACGTCCATCATTTAGAAATCCTACTCCTAGGGCAATAACAACACTGGTATAAAAAGGTGTTATTTTGCAACTCTTGTGTACATTTAGAAATCATGCCTTAGGGATTCTGTTTTCAACAAACCTTGCAATTTGCATGTAGATACCATGTTCTATGGTCCTGTTTGCATTTTGTTTAAAACGCCTAGTTAATTACTGATTCATGGAAAAAGGTAGTAGTGTAACAATTTTCACATTGTGAAGTTTCTGAATAACTGGTAATAACCTCTACAATTAGAACAACGTGTTTTAGGTAATAATAATCTCTAAACTGTCTTAATAATTCTGAACAACTGCTGCATCTCACTTTGCGCCTAGGCAAGCCTTAGGTAATAACTTAAATAAAATTGGAACTGCCTTTGTTTAATTATCAACTGTTACAACCAACAGGAAGACCTGATTCGAACTTCTTATCTAAGTTATGTAATAAATCTGGTTCTACTGCAAAAACTTAAACACCCTGCTTTAGGATTTTAAATTCAGACCTTAGTTGTGCTTTAGTCATGTTGTCTATGTGCATTATTTGTGGAGGTATGCATGATCCTATTACTTGCTTATATGTTTCCCCCTCTAGGTGCAGTCTTATATGTTCTTTGTATGTCGCTTTAGTATTTTTGCCTTTAAACCTGAGGGTCTGCCTAGAACCTCCTTCTTATAGGAATATGAGTCCTAAATTCCTCTGGGACTGATAGTAATGGGACGTGTAACAACATGCAATAGGGGTCGAGACCAACCCTCACTTTAATATGATAACCGGTGCGCTAATACCACGTGTATCCCCTCTTCATTGGAGTGTTCTACCGGGTATTTCATTGATGTGATCCATATTACAAACAAACCTAGGATACCCCATTTTATATTCATAAGCATGCCTTAGATTATAACTCTTTTCAAAATTTCGCCTTTCAATAATTGTTTTCAAACACTTGTGTATTTAAACTTAAATCCCCTACTACTTGAGCCTTACTTGTTTATTTTGTATGAGCACAAATTCACAAAAACATGTCTGGCCAGGAACCACTCTAGTGGATCCTGAGGGGTGCCTAACACCTTCCCCTTAGGATAATTTCAAGATCTTACCCCTATCTCTGGTTATCAAACATAGTTGTAGATAAACCATGTAGGTGCCCTAACATACCTTAAAAATCATTAGGTGGCGACTCTTCAAAAACGCAATACCCAATTGCCAAAAGGAAATTTCATCACACCCCATGAATGTCGAAACCGGACTCCTCTCCGCGGAGGGAAAAAGGGGGACGCGACAGCATGACGACTCTGCTAGGGATATTTAGGCTTTTACCATTTCAGATTGTTCTTGTGAATTTGTACCCCTCCCTTTTGTGCAATTACTTGTTTAATTTCTTTAAGCATTTGATTTCTTCTTCAAAAGCAAAACTGACATATCTTTCTTGTTTCCCTCCTTTACTGTTGCTTTAAATTATAAAATTGTTGTATTTATCACTTTCTTAACGTGCAAATACATGTCATCATGCTTTTAATTATTTCATAATCATGCTCAACATCATACTCCACTCGTGACAAACAAATACTATAGCAACGGTTGATGAGTAGTTATGCTCTTCCTATATCATTACCCCCTAAATTCAGAAAGGCATATTTGCGGTAAAACTAGTCGATCAGCGGTGCAGTTGATAGTTCTGTGCCTTCCCCCTTGATTTTTCCGCAAAAGGGTACCAGTCTAAAACCCCATAGAAACCTTACTCTGTTCAAATTATGCATGCATCATGGTCAAACCTAGCCGGTCAGTTATGTTGTCCACATGATGCTCCTTTAAGATAGCGTTGTCCAAAAGTCCATCAGGTTTCCCTAAACCCAAAAGGACATCATCACGTTCTGTGCATTTATTTTGAGAACTAAATGCTTCATGCTAATTGTTAATGTTAAATAGTCGAGTCCGGTGGGGGTAAGGTCTTAACCCTTTTGTTTTGCAGAAAATGAAGAATGAGGTCCCCAACTTCGGTATGGTTAGCACACCCTTACTGGATTGGTGGAGGAGTCTTCCATCAAATAACCAAATCAATGAGTGGGAAGAGAGGGTTGTCAACGCTAGCGAAAAGTTAGAATATCTAGAATACAGTCTGTTGGAACTGGAAAGAAAAATGAGGAAGAGAGTCGTCGACTGCTAGAACGCTGAAGGAAACGAAGGAGAACACCTGGCAAAGACATTTTTACTTGTGAACCTACGCGAGCTGGAGGATTTGATCAACGAGAGCATTTAACCTGTGGAAGGTCCATCTAGGACCAAGTAGATAGGAATTTACTTTTTTGCTTTATGGATATAATAAGGCCAATGGCCATTAGCCACTTTTATTTCTTGCCTATTTAGTGTCGATTTGAGATTCGTCTATTTTTATCAATAAAATGAGGCATTTAGCATTCTATGTTCTCCAAATTATTTTGTCGCTAGGCCTAGCTCGGGCACAAAAGAGGTTCCCAGATTAGGACACGTTTGACATTCCCGCACTATGTGTTTAAATATTGCAATACTTTTATGATCCTCACTGACTTGGTTACCTTTTGTTTTTATTATTCTCCTCCCCAAAGGTTAGTTCGTGCACTCTGGCATCATCATCTTATTTCACAAGATCCAAGGGCCCTCCACCCGCTCCTCCTTCTAGTCTTATCAAAGGCAAGAACAAAGGCAAAATGGAAGATTTAAACAACATCAGGAAGGAGAACGCAACTGAATGGGTTGTGGCCACAGATAGCCAGGGTATTCGGGTTCCAAACGAGAATGTATCACAACTTGAACAAAAGCTGTTGAAATTCCAGGAAGAGCTCGATTAGGTTCGGAATCTAGCAAGCCTATCATTTTCCCTCAACACCCCAGATATCAACTTCCCCAAAGCTCAAAAGCCTACACATCCTCAAAATATCCCAAAACAGCAGAATCATCCCGCTCTTCACCATCACGTTGCTCCACCAAAGAACCAATGTAACACCTGCCATACCCCAAAAAACACTTTACTACTCATCCCAGAACCTCAAAACTCCACAAATGACCATTTCCACACACCAGGCCACCATAACACTCCTATCTACGAGGGACATGAATACACCTAGGAAGAATTCAATAACTGGTCGCCACCATGGCGCGGTCCTTACTATCCATTAAAGCAGCCAATACCGCATCTGGAACAAACTTTCCAACAGGCCGACATTATTTATGGGTCATATGAAGAAGAAGCACTTGCAACAGTGAAGAACTTGTTCCTAGAAGACAGTGATATGGATTGTTGTGTTATTCTCAAGGAGGAGGGAGAGAAAGGCCCTTCCATACTGGCTGTGCGCAGAGGGGCACATCTCAATAATTGGACCATCAGGACAACCAGAGTCCGACGAGCCTCGGGGTAGCAAGGCTAAAACAAGCATCATTCACTATTTTTATTTACTAAATGATTTTCTTTTCGCATTTTCAATTCCCGCAATAAGATCTTAGATGTTCAAAACAGTTATTCATTTTATCAAAAGCATTTCTGATTTTTTCTTATGATTTAATATTTATTGCTATCTCTCCTTACTTTACCAATAGAGCATTACTATTACTTGTCTTGATGAACCAACGACTGTGACATGCAATGAGACAACGTACCAAACGGACATTGATTTAGAGGAAGATGACATACCTGACGAGATTTTCAAAGAAGTTGAGAACTTTGAGAACAAGCCTAAGTCCAACCTGGACAAGACCGAAATTATCAACCTGGGAGATGTAGAAAATGTCCAGGAAACATGAATCAGCGTTCACATATCGCCATTAGAAAAGAAAGAATATACAGAATTTCTGAAAGAATATGAGGAAATATTCGCCTGGTTGTATGATGACATGACTAGTCTGGATACGTCTATTGTGGCGCACAAACTACCAACCGATCCAATGTGTCTACCGGTAAAGCAAAAGCTCAGAAAGTTCAAGCCTGATATGAGTTTGAAAATCAAGGAAGAAGTCAACAAGCAGATAAAAGCTAAGGTTCTCAGGGTAGTAGAATACCCGACATGGTTAGCCAATATCATGCTAGTGCTAAAGAATCATAGGAAGGTCAGAGTCTGTGTCGACTAACGGGATCTCAACCGGGCCAGTCCAAAGGACGACTTCCCTTTGCCAAATATACACATCCTGATCGACAATTGCGCCAAGCATAAGTTACAGTCATTCATAGATTGCTTCGCTGGTTATCATCAGATCTGGATGGATGAGGAAGATGCTGAGAAAACGTCTTTAATTACGTCGTGGGGAGTGTACTATTACAAGATGATGCCATTCGGTCTGAATAATGCATGGGCCGCCTACATGGAGGCCATGAATACCATCTTTCATGATATGATACACAAGGAGATAAAGGTATATGTGGATGATGTTATTATCAAATCCAAGAAGGCCACTGACCACATGGAAGATCTAAGGAAGTTCTTCAATAGACTGTGAAGATACAACCTGAAAGTAAACCCCGCAAAGTGCGCATTTGGGGTTCCTACTAGGAAATTGCTTGGGTTTATTATGAGCTGTCGAGGAATAGAACTGGATCCATCAAAAGTCAAAGCTAATCAAGAACTACCACCGCCAAAGAACAAGAAGGATGTGATGAGTTTCTTGGGAAGGCTTAACTACATCAGCCGATTCATAGCACAGTCTATAGTTATCTACGAGCCAATCTTTAAGATGTTGAAGAAGGACGCCACTACAAAATGGACAGATGACTATCAAAAGGACTTCGATAGAATCAATGAGTATTTGTCAACACCACCAGTCTTAGTCCCGCCTGAGCCGGGTAAACCCTTGCTACTCTACCTTGCAGTGTTAGATTGAGCGTTTCGCTGCGTTCTAGGATAGCATGATGAAATGGGGAGGAAGGAGCAGGCCATTTATTATCTCAGTAAGAACTTTACCCCGTACGAGGCCCGGTATTCTCTATTGGAATGCACATCAATCGAGGCAACCCCCTATATACTGGTTTACGGTATAGAGGCTATCATTCCCGCTGAGGTAGAAATTCCTTCCCTAAGGATCTGTCACGCCCCAACCTCGAGAGGAACGATCGGCACTCAATCGAGTGATCCCAACTGAGCAAGCCTTATCAAACACTACCTGCCCAACTCAATATGAATAAGGACACTATGCTTCCATTTATTTAACCAAGGGAAGATAGTGCATCCCACATTACTAGTTCATTTTAAATCACCACATCAAACCATAAATGAGTTCCTAGGTTCCATACATTTATACTTTAGAGAAACGGGAATTATAATTACAATATAGTTAGTACACCCATCCGACACCCGCACATGACCCAGACATATGTCTATGAAGCCTCTAAGGATGTAAAAAACAAGTATGATAATGACGGCAACAAGGCCCCGACTATACCTCAAAAGTGAAAGTCCACAACACAAAGATATACATTATAGCCCCTTGAAGGAGAAAAGGGCTCACCAAGATCTTGAGAAGAGGGATGCTTCGCTATACATGACCAGCACCATCCGCTATGGAGCCACCAACATTTATTAAAAAAATGTAGCTCCCCCAGCAAAAGGGACGTTAATGCCATCGAATAGCACTAGTATGTATAACTAAACACCATTAAATTAGAAAGAACTTTCATACACAAATAAAGGAAATCACAAGTATCACTCCAAAGCTTTAAACGGTCACAACATTATCAACATGAAAGAATTACACAACCTTCACATCATGTTTCCATAGCCTTTAGTTGGGCATTTCATACTGTTCCACATCGTTCAAATTACCACTGCTATCTTGAGCGGAGTCCGATCTCGACCCGATCGGCTAGGCCATCTCCCGGAGACATTACCAATATTCTATTCACACTTTCCAGTTTCAATCATCAATGCATAACCGCCATGTGTATATGTCATGGCGTCCGATCACGGCCCAATTGACTAGGCCGCCTTACTGAGGCGTTACCATTTTCCAATATTCATCTCACTCCAATCTTTGGTTACACATGTATTAGTTTACCGGCACTTGGGGCCACAATTTTCACATTCCACAATTCACGTTTCACATTGTTCCCATTTTCAACATTAGGTTTGTAATTCAATAGAGTATAGCACACAAGAGGAAATAAGGTTGTAGGCATAGATGAGACTTCATGTAAATGGCACAACAACGCACTTCAATTTCAATCTAAGGTCTAAGCATTTCGATACATGATTCATAGTCCTTTCACCTTTTCAAATTATCAAGAATAGCCCGTTGATCAATTTGAGACACAGTTTCCATGCATATAAGGTTGCAACACCAAGTCAAACCATACTCACACAACCAACGATGAAGATCAATTTCTAAAAGACGGGGTTTTAGCCATACATACCTCAATAAAGCTTTCCTTATTCCTTACAAAATTCCGGAACTTTTAGCAATTCAATCTATTGAGTAAAAATTACAAATTAAACCGGGAATTAGAGACGAGATTGAGATTCTAGCTTGTTTTGAGCATACTATCAAACACTAAAGGGGCATTGTGATCTTAGGCCCTTTTTGAGAGAAATTTCAATCATTCTATACCCCAATTGCTTTTCTTTTTAGTTCACTACCCCCCAACACTCAAAGGTTTGATATGCACGCAAGAAATCCACTCTTATACCAATAAATTGCCTCACTAATGAACCCCTTATAGCTAAGTATAAAAATAAGAGCTGAGGTGATGAAGCCTTACCTCTTGGGATGAGGGTTTGGGTCCCTCACTTGATTATCTTCAATGATTTACCACGGATTCATGGAGTAATTTTATGAGAAACACCTTCCCTCTCTTAGACCCCTCTCTCTTACTCTAGAAATATCAGGAAATGGGCTCAAAATGAGCTATTACACCAAATATAACGATAGGGGGCTGGGTTTAAAATTTAGAAAATCGGAGCCCCGAGTCAGATTTGCAATCGCCCTTTGCGATCGCAAAGTCGACATGCGGTTCGCATAATGGACCGCAAAAACACTCCCCCAAACTTGAACACACTATTTGGGTATACGGCGGAAATGTGGTCCGCATACCTGTTCTGCGTTCACATAATCGACCGCATAGTTGACCTCAAATTGACCAACACACTGACTCACTTTGTGGTGACTATGCGGTCCGCATACCTGATTTGGGACTGCATTCTCGACCGCAGAATCACATTTTTCTGGGAAACATTATTTCTTGACTACGAGGTTTCATGTTTAAAGTGGAAATTTTCACGGGGCCTCACATCTTCCCCCACTTAAGATCATTCGTCCTCGAATGAGGATCAAGGTTCACTTATTAGCAATCTTTGTATAATCTTCAGCTCTTTGCAACCTGAAACATATTTATAGACCCCAAATTTAGCTAACTCCCTAAATTTCTAAAAATTTCGCCAGAGTTTCCTCTGTATTTAGTCCTATCCACCTATCAGAGAGCCCCAGAAACGTATCCTAACCGCATGTACACATTCCATAGACATAATACATAACATAACTCGTATAATACTAACCATGGCCGCATGGGCAACATATAACCGAAACAGGACAGTTTTACATAGATCAAGTCTAAAGATGAAAGTTCATAGGAGCAAAATGCATAAAATCTATTACATGACTATTCAAACAAATGTGGATACTTCCTTTTCATTTCATCCTCGGCTTCCCAAGTGGCTTCCTCAACTTGCTGGTCCCGCCATAATACTTTAACGGATGCAATTTCCTTATTTTTCAATTTCCGGACCTGCCTATCAAGAATGACAACTGGAACTTCTTCATATAACAGTTCTTCATTTACCTCCATAGTTTCAACTGGCACAATAGTTGACGGATCTCCCACTACCTTCCTCAACATGGACACATGAAAGACCGGGTGCACCAATGACATTTTGGGTGGCAACTTGAGCTTGTATGCCACCTGACCAATCCTCTGAACGATTCTGTATGGTCCGACATACCTCGGACTCAATTTTCCCTTCTTTCCAAATCGCATGATGCCCTTCATAGGGGAATCCTTCAGAAATACCCAATTATCTTCTTTGAACTCTAAATCTTTGCGACGCACATCTGAATAGGATTTTTGGTGGCTCTGAGCAGTTTTCAATCTCTCCTTAATAATCTTGACTTTCTCCATGGCCTGATGCATGAGGTCTAGCCCTATCAATTCCACTTCTCCAACCTCGACCACCCAATAGGAGACCTACATCTCCTACCATATAGTGCTTCGAATGGTGCCATCTAGATGCTAGCGTGGAAGCTGTTATTGTAAGAAAATTCTATGAGTGGAAAATGGTCATCGCAACTACCCTTGAAATTAAGAGTGCACGCGCGCAACATGTCTTCAAGCGTCTGAATATCCTCTTTACTTGACAATCGGTTTGTGGATGAAAAGTTGTGCTAAGATTTACCTGCGTACCCAATCCTTGCTGAAACTTCTTCCAAAAGTTGGCTGTGAACTGAGCCCCTCGATCTGAAATGATTGAGACTAGAGTGCCATGTAACCTGACTATTTCTTTGATATACAACTGAGCATACCGTTTCGCTGTGTCGGTCGATTTTACTGACAGGAAGTGCGCTGACTTTGTGAGTCGATCAACAATCACCCAAATTGAGTCGAACTTGCACGGAGTGCGTGGTAACCCTACCACAAAATCTATGTTGATCCTCTCCCATTTCCATATTGGAATTTCTATGCTTTGAGCCAATCCACCAGGCCTTTGGTGTTCGGCCTTTGTTTGCTGACAACTCGAACATTTTGCTACAAAGTCCGCCATATCTTTCTTCATGTTATTCCACAAATAAATTTCCTTGAGATCATAATACATTTTCGTGGAACCTAGGTGCACGGAATACCTGGAAGTGTGAGCTTCTGCCATGATCCTTTTCCGAAGACCGTTGATATCAGGAACACATAGGCTATCTTGGTACCGTAGGGTACCATAATTCATGCCCAAGGAAAAAGCTGTGGTTTTGTGTTTGAGAATCCCCTCTGTCAGTTGTGCTAACAACGGATCCACAAATTGCTTCTCTTTTACCTCTGCCACAAGCGATGATTCAGCCTTATTTTACACAATTACCCCTCCTTCATTAGAGTCCGCAAGGCGAACTCCCAAACTAGCCAACTAGTGAACCTCCATGGCCAACGGCCTCTGATAGGCCTCCAAATGAGCTAAACTTCCCATGGATTTTCGACTAACTGCATCTGCCACAATATTAGCCTTTCCCGAGTGATAGAGAATATCAATGTCATACTCCTTGAGTAACTCTAGCCATCTTCTTTGCCTCAGATTCAACTCTTTCTACTTGAAAATATATTGAAGGCTCTTATGATCCGTAAATACATCCACATGGACCCCATACAAATAATGTCGCCAAATCTTTAGCGCAAACACCACTGCTGCCAGCTCTAAGTCATGGGTTGGATAGTTCTTCTCATGATTCTTGAGTTGCCTAGAAGCATACGCTATAACCTTGCCGTATTGCATTAACACACACCCAAGCCCGATTCTCGAAGCATCGCAATACACTACAAACCCCTCCGTACCCTCTGGAAGGGCTAACACCGGTGTTGTTGTCCATCTTGACTTCAATTCTTGGAAACTCTTTTCACAAGCATCGGACCATTGGAATTTAACTACTTCTGTGTCAATTTAGTCAATGGAGAGGTAAGAGTAGAAAACCCCTCCACAAACCTCCTGTAGTACCCATCTAAACCCAAGAAACTATGAATTTCAGTTGGAGTGGTAGGTCTAGGTCAATTCTTCACTGCCGCAATCTTTTGAGGATCAACCATAATTCCTTCCCCGGAAACGACATGACCCACAAATGCGACAGATTCAAGCCAAAATTCACATTTTGAAAATTTCGCATACAATTGATGTTGCTGAAGAGTTTGCAAAATTGCTCTGAGATGGCCAACGTGGTCCTCCTGACTCCGGGAATACACACGAATATCATCAATAAAACTCTCACAAAGGAGTCTATAAAGGGCTTGAAGACTCGATTCATAAGATCCATGAAAGCTGTCGGGGCATTTGTTAGCCCAAAAAACATTACCATAAATTCAAATTGCCCATACCGGGTTTTGAAGGTTGTTTTGGAACATCCTGCTCCCTTATCTTCAATTTATGGTACCCGAACCGCAAGTCAATCTTTGAGAAACATGTAGCACCTTGCATTTGGTCAAATAAGTCATCTATTCTTGGCAAAGGATATTTGTTTTTGATTGTGACTTTGTTGAGTTGTCGGTAGTCAATACACATTCGCAACGACCCATCTTTCTTCCTTACAAACAAGATCGGTGTGGCCCATGGTGACACACTCGGCCGGATAAAACCTTTTTCTAGCAAATCTTTCAATTGTTCCTTTAGCTCTTTCAGTTTTGCCGGTGCCATTCTGTAAGGTGGAATTGATATAGGTTGCGTGCCTGGTATCACATCGATCCCAAAATCAATCTCCCTGTCCGGTGGAATCCCAAGGAGTTCATCTGGAAACATGTCCGGAAATTCATTCACTACTGGTACAGACTCAAGGCTAAGCACCTTAGCATCGGTGCCCGTGACCCAAACTAGATGATAGATACACCCTTTCTTGATCATCTTCGCAGCCTTAAGGTAGGAAATAAACCGACCTCTAGGCACTACATTATCTCCCTTCCATTCAATAACGGGTGCATTAGGAAATTCAAGCCTAATGGTTCTAGTCTGACAATCAAGTTTGGCAAAGCATGAATAAAGCCAATCCATTCCCATTATTACATCAATATCGACCATACCTAACTCAATAAGATCGGTCGAGGTATCCCTACCCCATACCGTAACAACACATCCCCTATAAACCCGAGCAGTTGTAATAGACTCACCAATTGGGGTAGACACCAAAAATGGATCATGAAGCTCATCTGGCTCTATCCCGAATCCTATAGCAACAAAAAGGGGTAATATAGGAGAAGGTGGAACCAGGGTTAATAAGTGCATACACATCATGAGATTGGACAGTCATAATACCTGTAACAACATTTGGAGAAGCCTCTGCAGTCTGGCGACCACTCATAGCATAAAACTGGCTGGGTACTCCTGAACTCTATGCACCACCCCTAGCTGCACCACACCCTGTGGGTGCTGGGGTACCTCGAGCTGGGAAGGGGGCTGAAAATGTTGTAGCTGCCTGGCTGGATGACTGAGTTGTGCCCTACCCGCTCCCTGGCGGGATGCACGACAATGTCTCTAAATATGACCCCGCATCCTACATCCATAGCATATAGGTAACTTTAGATAGCAAGTACCTGAGTGCATCTTCCCGCACCTGGGGCACGGGGACCTCCGCTACTACTGGAACCTCTCTCCTGACCGACCCCGCTGATGGGATCCCCTACTGTCCTGACCGGGCCTGAAACGACTCCACTACTACTGGATGGGCCCTGACGGTGGTGCACTAGCTGAAGACTATGCAATAGACTGGGAAGGCCCTGATGATCCTCCCCTGAAAGCTGATCTTCCCCCACCTAGTGACTCTCCCATATTGCCCGTAGACCGGGCCTTGCTGCTACCCTCTCTCTCCATTCTGTTCTTTAATTTACGGTTCTCTATGGCCTGATCAAAGGCTACGATCTTCCAACATTTCATGTCGGAATTCAATGTTGCCGTCGAAGCCTCATTAATGGTCAAAGAATTAAGGCCCTGAACAACCGGCGCACCTTGGCCTCCATTGTGGGAAACATATGAATGGCATACATGGAAAAACGAGCAAACTCCATGTGGTACTCCCACATACTTCTGTTACCTTGCCTCAAATTTTCAAACTCTACTGCACGGGATGCCCTTGTCTCGGTGGGCAGGAAATGGTCAATAAAGGCATCAACAAACTCACTCCACGTCACCGAAGGGCGCCCCTCCTCTCAGGAATCCTCCCACAACTCAAACCATGAATATGCCACCCCTTTCAAGCGGTAGGCATCCAACTCTACTCCTTTTTTCTCAGTTGCATCCATAACCTCGAGGGTCTTGTGCATCTCATTAATAAAATCCTGATGGTCTTCTTCTGGATTGGCACCTGCAGACACTGGAGGGTCTAACTGAAGAAATCTGTTCACTTTGGAACTAATCGAATCCCCTTGCTGGCTGGATGAACTAGGCACAACATTCGACCTCTGGGCCTGGGAGGCCACTAGGTGGGTCAACATCTGAATAGCTCCCCTAAGATCCCCATCCGAAATACCAGAACCGGAAGCTGGAGCTAGAGGCGGGATATGGGTATTAACGGGAGGGATGGTGGTACCCTCCACGGGTGTGGGAACTAGGGAAGTCTGCTCTGGAGTATAAGAATCAGGCAGAGCGATAGCAGGGCAGCTACCCTCATCCACAATATAAGGCAGTGAATCATCAACCACTACTGAGGTGGCATTGGCTACTTGACCAATTCCCGCTTTCTTCTTAGGTGCCATTTACTGAAAGATCGAACATTGCACAAATTAGATAGGGACAGTTTCACCGCACAATCTAGAACATCAAAGAAGGGTGTTATTCCTAAATGCCCAACTAGCCTCCAACTTATAGATGTGGTAGGCTACACATTGATAAGAAGGACTCTACTAGACACGGCTCCGAGACATCCTAGAACACTTTAAAACCTTAGGCTTTGATACCAAGTTTGTCACACCCCAACCTCGAGAGGAACGATCGGCACTCAATCGAGTGATCCCAACTGAGCAAGCCTTATCAAACATTACCTGCCCAACTCAATATGAATAAGGACACTATGCTTCCATTTATTTAACCAAGGGAAGATAGTGCATCCCGCATTACTAGTTCATTTTAAATCGCCACATCAAACCATAAATGAGTTTTGAGGTTCCATACATTTATACTTTAGAGAAATGGGAATTAGAATTACAACATAGTTAGTACACACATCCGACACCCGCACATGACCCACACATATGTCTATGAAGCCTCTAAGGATGTAAAAGACAAGTATGACATTGCCGGCAACAAGGCCCCGGCTATACCTCAAAAGTGAAAGTCCACAACACAAAGATATACAATATAGCCCCTTGAAGGAGAAAGAGGCTCACCAAGATCTTGAGAAGAGGGATGCTTCGCTACACATGACCGGCACTATCCGCTCTGGAGCCACCTACATTCATTAATAAAAATATAGTGCCCCCGGTAAAAGGGACGTTAGTGCCATCGAATAGCACTAGTATGTATAACTAAACACCATCAAATTAGAAAGAACTTTCAAACACAAATAAGGGAAATCACAAGTATCAGTCCAAAGCTTTAACGGTCACAACATTATCAATATGAAAGAATTACACAACCTTCACATCATGTTTCCATAGCCTTTAGTTGGGCATTTCATACTGTTCCACATCGTTCACATTACTACCACTATCTTGAGCGGAGTCCGATCTCGACCCGATCAGCTAGGCCGTCTCCCGGAGACGTTACCAATATTGTATTCACACTTTCTAGTTTCAATCATCAATGCATAACCGCCATGTGTATATGTCATGGCGTCCGATCACGGTCCGATTGGTAGGCTACCTTACCGAGGCGTTACCATTTTCCATTATTCATCTCACTCCAATCTTTGGTTACACATGTATTAGTTTACCGGCACTTGGGGCCACAATTTTCACATTCCACAATTCACGTTTCACATTGTTCCCATTTTCAACATTAGGTTTGTAATTCAAGAGAGTATAGCACACAAGAGCAAATAAGGTTGTAGGCGTAGATGAGACTTCATGTAAATGGCACAACAACGCACTTCAATTTCAATCTAAGGTCTAAGCATTTCGATACATGATTCATAGTCCTTGCACCTTTTCAAATTATCAAGAATAGCACGTTGATCAATTTAAGACATAATTTCCATGCATATAAGGTTGCAACACCAAGTCAAGTGAAATAGCAATCAATACAACAATTCAATTTAGTCTTACCGTACTCACACAACCAACGATGAAGCTCAATTTCTAAAAGACATGGTTTTAGCCATACATACCTCAATAAAGCTTTCCTTAATCCTTACAAAATTCCAGAACTTTTAGCACTTCAATCTATTGAATAAGAATTACAAATTAAACCGGGAATTAGAGATGAGAGTGAGATTCTAGCTTGCTTTGAGCATACTATCAAACGCTAAAGGGGCATTGTGATCTTAGGCCCTTTTTGAGAGAAATTTCAATCATTCTATACCCCAATTGCTTTTCTTTTTAGTTCACTACCCCCCAACACTCAAAGGTTTGATATGCACGCAAGAAATCCACTCTTATACCAATGAATTTCCTCACTAATGACCCCTTATAGCTAAGTATACAAATAAGAGCTGAGGTGATGAAGCCTTACCTCTTGGGATGAGTGTTTGGGTCCCTCACTTGATTATCTTCAATCCTTTACCATGGATTCACGGAGTAATTTGATGAGAAGCACCTTCCCTCTCTTAGACCCATCTCTCTCACTCTAGAAATATCAGGAAATAGGCTCAAAATGAGCTATTACACCGAGTATAATAACAGGGGGTCGGGTTTAAAATTTAGAAAATTAGATCCCCGAGTCAGATCTGCAATCGCTTTTTGCTATCGCGAAGTCGACATGTGGTCTGCATAATGGACCACAAAAACACTCCCCCAAACCTGAACACACTGTCTGGGTATGCGACAGAAATGCGATCCACATACTCGTTTTGTGGTCGCATAATGCACCACGGAACTGCCCCTTACAAAATACCAAGGGAATTATGCGATGACTATGCGGTCCGCATATCGGTTATGCGATAGCATAATCGACCGCATAGTTGACCTCAAATTGACCAACACACTGACTCACTTTGTGGAGACTATGTGGTCCGCATACCTGATTTGCGACTGCATTCTCGATCGCAGAATCACACTTTTCTGGTAAACATTATTTCTTCACTTTTTAGAGCATAGATCAGTCAAAAAGGTCCGAACCGCGGTGAGCTTGCTTGCCACAAAGAATTTTACGCATCATTAACACATGATCCTAATTGCCACTACGAGCTTTCAGGTTTAGAGTGAAAATTTTCACGGGGCCTCACAGGATCATACAAGAAGTTGAGCTCGACGATAGAGTGGGTAAAAAGTCGTTATGAGCAACTAGCCCTTATAGACGGAAAGAGAATGAATACAGTCTGCCATGATCAACTCTATCAGAACAGAATGTCTAGAGCCTTCAACAAAATAGTCAAGCCAAGACAATTCACATCGGGGCAGCTAGTGTTAAAGAAAAGTTTTCCGCATCAAGATGAAACCAAAGGGAAGTTCTCTCCCAACTGGCAGGTTCCATACATGGTTCACTGGGTTTTAACAGGAGGAGCCCTCATACTTGCAGAAATGGATGGAGAAGTCTGGCCAAAGCCGAGCAATTCGGATGCAGTCAAGCGCTACTATATGTAATTTTTATGCTTTTCTTATATGATGTAAATTGAACTACGCCTGACCTGATTCCATTATAAGAGGGGATACGTAGGCAGCCCTATAGGTTCAGTTACAATTCACTAAAATTTTCGTTTTCCGCCGTAATTGGAAACTGAGACAGAATTTTGAAGAGGACCCTCAAAATCCGAAGTAATTTCAGCCGATAGCTGCACGAGCAATAGTCAGAAACGTCAACCCGTTAAATTGGGGCAAAATTTTGAGGGGGGCCCTAAACATTCCGTAATTGGAGAGGTTGCAATGTCTCGAGCTACGTCGCAGTCGTCGGTTTATCTAAGAAATTAGTTTTATACACTTATGTCATATTTTTACAAAAGCATGCATGTTTATTGTTGAAACTGCTTTGTTTAGCAAGGCTACCCCAATGATACAGACGACTTCACCAGATCAAAGCCGGACGAATCACAGCAAAGCCAGCAGGGATACGATCTATTCTTCCCCTTACAAAACTCACAATTTTTCTTAGGATGCAGGCACTAGGATTGAGAAATCATTAAACATATTGTACGCCCAAGGGACAAACATTGTTTGAAATACGACTCTCAGAACCATTACACTGTCCAACATTTGCTATCAGCACACACCAGTGATGTTTCGTACGTCACAATGCTCCCAGTAATCTCGACGCACAATCTGCTTCTAACTAAGAAAACTCTACAGTCATTTGTTATTTTATTTCTTACATAAGGCTACCATTTTGCCTTCCGAGACTAAACACTGTCTCCATCTACATCTGCATTGCATAAGGCTACAATTCTGCCTTCCAATCTGCATAAGGCTACCATTCTGCCTTTCGAGACTAAACGTTGTCTCCATCTGCATCTGCATTGCATAAGGCTACCATTCTGCCTTCCAATTTGCATAAGGCTGCCATTCTGCCTTCCAAGACTAAACATTGTCTCAATTTGCATCTGCATTGCATAAGGCCACCATTTTGCCTCCCAATTTGCATAAGTCTACCATTCTACCTTCCAAGACTAAACGCTGTCTCCATCTGCATTCTTCCATAAGGATACTATTCTGCCTTCCGAGAGTAAACGCTACCTCCATCTGCATTCTTGTACAAGGCTATCATTCTACCTTCTGAGGCTAAGCTCCACCTCCAATCAAGAACTATCCCAAGCACTATCTATCTCGCTTCTCTTACGGGCTAAGCTTTGCCCTTCAATTAGCAAAACTATGCTCTGTCTTGTCCGCATCATATTACTGCATCCTTTATGGGTTGAAATATCGCCAACTCATCTAAAGGCATCATCGTTCGGAGGCACCATCTTCATAGCCTGAGAACACCATGTCATGGCATGAGGATCCCTTTCAATCTTTTGCATATCATTATTCAAAGGCGCCATGGTTCGGAGGCACCATCCTCAAAGCCCGAGAACATCATTTCATCGCCTGTGAATCCCTCATCATACGCTTTATGGTCTAAGACATCATGTTCTAAGGACATCATCCTCATCATCCAAAGACAACATTCATGGTCCATCGGGAATTTGCATCATGTTTAATTACGCAATATATGCTTGTATCATTTATTGCAAGTAAGCCGGCAAGCAACGAATCCCGGCAGAAGCAATCCCACTACAGTGACCACAACCTTATCAAACCTAACCATTCCCGTAAATCGTCCACTCAGCCGGCCTTAGATATTGCGTCCATCCTTGAAATATCTTCATCAGCATACTCTGCTGGTGAATCCTGAACTACATACGACCTGATTCCTGTAAAACCAGGGATATGCAGGTAGCTCAGAAGCTAGGTTGCAGCCTAAATATCTTCAAACCATTTCGCTCGGTCAAAATTGGCCATCGTATTCTTTACCCGGAAACTCTTTCATCCTTCCCGGGTAAAGAGAGACAGTTGTTGATACCCAATTTTCCCTATATATTTTCAATATGCAAAATACCTTCAAAATAGAATATGTATGCATATATAAGCATGTCCAAGTGTTTTATTATTTTTCCATAATATTAAGGGTTTTTAAATTGATTTATTTCCCTTTTTATCCATAAAATCCCCAATAATTATTTTCAAAAGTATTATTTTGATAATTCATCTATTGGATTTTTATATGTATGCCAAAATATGGCTAAAATAATTTTAACATATTTTTACAATTTCATTTAGTATTTTTAAAGCTAAATTGCACATAATTGCAATATTAGCCCTTTTAAGGTTTAATTATGTTTTATACACATAAAATTGGATCTTGTATTATTAAATTATAATATATGTGTTATAAATCATTTTAGTATTTTAAATTAATTTTTATAAGCTAGTTACTATTTTTTATAAATTAAAAAGGGAAATAATGGCTATTTAAATTTTAGCCAGATTGGCTTTCAAATCTAACCCAATTCCCCGGCCCAATTTCTAATTATATCCGACCATAACCCTTTTAAACCCTACCCAAACCCAGATCCCCACCTATCCTATTTAATCTGGCCCGTTGATCATTTAGATCAACGACCACCATTCCACCTGCGTAAAATAAACCCAAACGACCCCGTTAACCTAATTCGTTTCGACCAACCCGCCACCCTTGAATCCCCTTCCTCTCCAATTCTCTCTGCAACCCCACTCAAACCTTAGCCGCCGCCACCCAAACTAACCCTAATCCCCTTCGATTCTCACCTAATCCATGGACTCCCATGGCTGTTTGAGATATGTACCGGTCTCCTATGTCTCCTAAGTTCCTGCTTCCATGATTTCATGGAAAGATATCAAAGAGATATAGTCCAGTCTTTGCTCAACTTCAATCTATGGTCTTTTCCGGCCATCCATGGCCGTTCGAGTCAGATCCATGGCTTTTTCGGCTAGATCGGTAACTTTTCAAAGTCTTTCTCATTTTTGTGGGTTCTCCGAAACCCTAACTTTAAAGGCTTTCCGATTTTATTTTAGATCTAATTTATATTTGTGTATGTTATGAACCTCTTAAGTGTTTTCCTTAAAGGATCTCCGTTTTTTCAAAAGGGACTCTTCGTCTTCAACGATTAGGGTTTTCTTAACCTCTTTTAAAAGATCTCTTCTCCGTTTTTCAGTGTTGTCTTATGATTTTACTATGTTTACACGATTTGTTTATGTTTTTTCTTCTACCTGGTTCATCGTGTTAAAACCCTAAGTATCTTGGTTTTACCTGAGGTTTGGAACTGTCTTTGTTTATTTTGTGTACTAGTTTTGACTGAGTTCTTTGTGTTTGGATCCCTTTCTTTGTTTAACTTGACTGATTTTGAGTTCTTACCTTTTTAACTCAGCTCTGTTAAAGCCCTAATTTCTTAAAAAATCTTTCTTCACTTATTACTATGAGTTTGAAGACTTTCTTGTATCTGTGTGTTGATCTTCTTTACCTGTTAGGTTGGTTTCACTGTGGTTTTATGTGATTAGCCATGACAACTTGACTTTGTTGACTACCACGCTTCGAGTAGGTTCTTTTACTACGGAATCCTTAGCCTACTCCTGTTACTGTTTTATGTTTATGTTTATCTAGTTGCTTCTTTTGTCAGTATGGTTGGCCTTGCATGTCTGACACTCTTGCTCATTCTTCTCTATTTATATGTCGAAATGCAGAATCATGATTCCTTCTTGATTGATCTTGATTTCCTTAAGTTACGATTTGATCGCAAGGTTTTCTTATAAACCCTAATTTTTACTCATTTGTTTAAGTTGATTGATTCCCTTCATTTATTTGCTTTGATGTTTTACCCTGCTGAACCCTTTCCCCAAATTAAGTATATTCTGTACCTAGACTCAATTGTATACTCTATATTCTTACTATCCCTTATATGGTCAGAAATTAATCTTCCTCAAATTGATTTTCTTTCCTTAATTATCCATGTTAGTATCCGTTAAGCAGTAATTCCTTGATTAAAGGGAAGTACTTGTAATAATGGGATTCTGATTGTGATAATTTCCATATTTGTGTTAAACCTTTACTTGTTACCTTATTTTCTAATCGTTTTCAAAACTATAAACATCCTATAATCTCTTCTCTAAAGACATGAACAACTGAGTTCAAAAACACACACTTACACATTCAAACTCTCTTTCTTTTTCTACTACTTGTGCTACTGCCTTGTCTAGTCGACTGAAAGCCAAGGCTAGACTGTGGAATTTTGATTGCTTTACTTTTCTTTTCCTGTACTTTGCTTATTCAACTGGTATGTCCCTAGTTTAAATTTTGAAACTCAAACCTATGTGTTCCCTTGTTGTCAATCACTATCTTTTCTGCACTGACTTAATGGCTCAAGCTGTTGCACCTTTTGTTTACTGCTTTACTTAGCATACTTAAAATTCTACCCTCTTTTGTTCGAATGTAATTAGCATGTTTACTTATTCCTGCTTATGTCCCTCAACTAGCATGTCTTCTAATGTACTTGATTCATGACTATTTATGTGTTTTTGTTTTGGGTCTTGTATGTCCCCAACCCCTACTCCCCTGTTTGTAACTACCGAAGCATGTACTCCTTTCTGAACTTGTTCTGTATGTGTTTGTTGCTCCAACCCCTTTTCGCTTTCTAAAAACTTTTTATTAGGCAATTCTTTTGCTGTTTTACAAACTCACTTCAAACATATTGTTTCCAAAACTATTTTCCAACTCCACTCCTTTGAGTCTATATCAAGCACTCTAACATGCACTCTTAGATCATTAGGTTCTGCCCCTCTTGTGTGAGCCCCGCTTTGGGACCCTTGAACTCCATCTGAACCTGGACACATAAGAGCTGGCCCTTTCCATACTGCACTCACTCTGTTTTGGTTATGCAATCTTGGTGTGAGCACTGCCCGGGATCCCTTGATGTCCTTAGGGAACTCTGACACACCCAGATATAAGAAAGGCTTTGGAACAATATTGGCATTTGAGGTGGTTTATAACATCCCTCGGAGAGGAAGTCAGAATCAGGCTTCTTATGGTTGTAACTTCTTATTTTTGCATTTTCTTATGTAATTCTATCACATGGTCTGTAATAATTTGTAAACAAGTATTGGGGAGGCTAGGGAAAAGGGATGGGAAATATACATGCTATAGTTGTTAAAGGGTAGAAAGCATGTTTATTAGGGTTTATATATTCCTAATTGTGCAATAGAAACCATGTTTAGGGTTCATACATGCACTAGAAATTCATGTTCTTAGGATGTATGTTTTCTTGCTTCAGCACTTCATTCAATAGTCCATGCTTTACGTCTATCACTTAGAAATCCTGCTCCTAGGGAAATAACAACACTGGTATAAAAAGTTGTTATTCTGCAACTCTTGTGTACATTTAGAAATCATGCTTTAGGGATTCTGTTTTCAACAAACCTTGCAATTTGCATGTAGATACCATGTTCTAGGGTCCTGTTTGCATTTTGTTAAAAATGCTTAGCTAATTACTGATTCATGGAAAAAGGTAGTAGAGTAACAATTTTCACATTGTGAACTTTCTGAATAACTGGTAATAACCTCTGCAACTAGAAAAACATGTTTTAGGTAATAATAATCTCCAAACTGTCTTAACAATTCTGAACAACTATTGCATCTCGCTTTATGCCTAGGAAAGCCTTAGGTAATAACTTAAATAAAACTGGAACTGCCTTTGTTTAATTATCAACTGTTACAACCAGCAGGCAGGCCTGATTCAGACTTCTAATCTGACTCGTGTAATAAATTTGGTTCTGCTATAACAACTTAAACACCCTGCTTTAGGATTTGAAATTCAGACCTTAGTTATGCACTAGTCATGCTGTCTATGTGCATTATTTGTGGAGGTATGCATGAGCCTATTACTTGCTTATATGTTTCCCCCTCTAAGTGCATTCTTATATGTTTTTGTATGTCATTTTAGTATTTTTGCCTTTAAACTTGAGAGTCTTCCTAGAACCTCCTTCTTATAGGAATAGGAGTCCTAAATTCCTCCAGGACTGATAGAAATGGGACGGCTAAAAATATGCAATAGGGGTCGAGACCAACCCTCACTTTAATTACCTTCACGAGGCGGGAAAAGGCAGATATGGATATGATGACCAGTGCGCTAATACCACGTGTATCCACTCTTTTGAGGAGTGTCATGCAGGGTATTGCATTGATGTGATCCATATTACAAACAAACCTAGGACACCTCCTTTTATATTCATAAGCATGCCTTAGATTATAACTCTTTTCAAAATTTTGCCTTTCAATAATTGTTTTCAAACACTTGTGTATTTAAACTTAAATCCCCTACTACTTGAGCCTTACTTGTTTATTTGCTAGTTGGACAAATTCACAAAAACTGTCAGGCCGGGAACCACACTAGTGGATCCTGAGTGGTGCCTAACACCTTCCCATTAGGATAATTTAAAGCCCTTAACCTATCTATGTTTATCAAATGTAGTTGTAGATAAACCTTGTAGGTGCCCTAACACACCTTAAAAATCGTTAGGTAGCAACTCTTCAAAAACGCAATACCCAATTGCCAAAAGGAAATGAGTCATGATACCCCATGAATGTCGAAACCCGGACTCCTCTCCGCAGAGGGAAAAAAGGGGGTGCGACAACTCTATTTCTATGTTTAATTTGTCTAGTGCAGTATGTTTCCACATGGTTGTTCTGTGATTCATGCTCTATGTCTCTACTTCCAAGTTGTATGACTAATTCCTTACTCCTATAAAACTCTAGAAAAGCTTCTGTGCTCTTGTTGTTATGTGCTTCACTATGACATTGATGTGTTCTGTATGTCCCAAATTCCCACTACCCCTGTGTGAATTCTGTTGTTAAGTGATGTTGGACCTATTTGTTCTGTAGCTAGCCTGTGTGCTTGATGATTTTTTGTAAAAATGTTTACATTGTTTTCAAACTGTTTTACTACTGATCAGTCCTTATTTTCCGAAAACTTCTTTACTTATTGAATCAATCTAGCACTGTTTTCTTGTCAAAACCTTTTCAAAACTATGTCAAGCACTCTCACTTTACTCCTAAGTCCCTAGGTTCTGCCCTCTCCAATGTGTGTACTGCCTTGGGATCCTTCTAAGATCCCTCTGAACTCTGGAACACTGAGGCTTGCCCTTCCACACTGCACTTACTCAATCCCTATTATGGAAAGTCTAGGTGTAAGCACTGCTTGGGATCCTTGAGATCCTTAGGGAACTCTGACGCACCTAGACAATGATATTGTCTATGGAATTTGGCATTTGAGGCTATTTGATGCTTGGGAAAATCATTTGGGCCTGTGTAAGGCTCCCTATAGTGTCACTTCTTAGTTTATTTTATCTATTTATGTAATTCATTCATCTAGTCTGTAATAATTATTTGTAAACGAATATTGGGGTGATTAGTGATAAAGGGTGGATAGTTACATATCTGTGGGGTAATATGGGTAGAAACCATGCCTACTGTATTTTATACTTGTTGTATTTGCCTTACCATGCTGGAAATCATGCATATAGGGTTTAAGTGGTTCCATTAATAGAAATCATGTCTATAGGTTTAAAAATCAACTTCATAAGTAGATACAATACTCATAGAATGTGATCAGGTTTAGTTTCTATTACAACGGGTATTTACATTTGTTTTCATTAGATATCATGACACATGTCGGTACCTTACTCTACCGAGAACCAACGTAACATATCTTTCTTATTACATCATCATATACACGTGACATACGAGCCTAATAGGCCAACATAATCATTGATAAACTCAAAACATAGGCCGACAAGGCCTTACTATCTTTCAAGTACATGACATGTGTCTACAAGCCTCTAAGAGTACATAAATGTCATAAAGGTTGGGACAGAGTCCCACCATACCAAACAATACACGTCTAAATCATACTAACCAAACAAGCAACTCCAAAGCAAATGGAGTGCACCAACATCTTCCGCTGAGCTGATAGCCTACTTGGAGGGTTCTCGACCTGTCTATCGGGTCCAGTGGGCATAAAACACAGTGTCCCCAGGCAAAAGGGACCTCAGTACGAATAATGTACCGAGTATGTAAGGCACATAAATAAATATATAAGAGACATGTAACACATATAGAGTACATGACTCAACCTGTAAGTCTGAATAACTTTATAATCATAAATTACTTTTAACGTCATGCATATGCGTATGAATGTCATGTCGTGTATAGGTACATGTTTTATAACATCATCAGCCTCTGAGGGTACCCCATCATATCCTATCGGCTACTGTGGGCAAATCATCATCGTATACCAGCTGATCAGGTGGTGGTGCATACATACCACCATAACCTTTCCCATATCCCATATACATACATACATACATATGTACATATATACGTGTATATAACACCGTTTGAATCATATTTCAGCCACTGTGGGAAACATTATCATCATATACCAACTGATCAGGTGGTGGTGCGTATATAATGCCGTAACCTTTTCCCATATCCCATATACATATATTTACATATATACGTGTATATAACGCCATATGGTCATGGGTCAATGTACATGAATGCAATGCATTAAAAGTACGTTAAATAAAATCTTTTGAAATGTCATAAGGCCATTTTGCCTTTGGGTAATATCATAAAGTAAACTCGTTTCAACTTTCATATTTTTCTGAGACCCAATAACAGATGATAAAATTTTATGACACATGAAAATCCAAGAACATAGATATCTCAAATATTTCTATGAATAGAGTCATCTATGAAATTTGTGCATTTTCACATTTCGTTCGTATCGTATGGATCATACCAAAAGAAAGAAGGGATAGACTTAACATACCTGAGTCGATTCTCTTGACAATCCTCTGATACACATTAATTGCGATGAAACACATAACGGCGGATCAGAATAGGGGAAAATCCATATGTTATTCTTGAGAGAAATTGTACCGCACTCCATTAGAATTGTAAAATCCCGTTGCTATTATGCAGTATAATCTCGTATGAATTTTCTTGTAGAAAATCCATTACTTATCAAGCTTAGCATCACACCTTAGTGAAGTAAAGAGATCCCTTAAAAATGAGAGCTATATCCATTACTGTGTATCAAGATATAAGCAAGATTCTAATACGCATTGTTTCAAATAGCAAATGGAAAGCTAGTCTTTCATTTTTCTAATTTGGAGGAAGAACGCTGCCTTAGAAAGACTTATCCAAGAAGCTTCAATGTTAAACTATACATTCTATAATTATCAAGAATGTATAGATTAACATTCTTTTGATAACATTATTTTAGCCCAATGAAATGAAGGTGACCATTTCATTAATTGTTAACACCTTGCAAAAATGATTCAAGAGTCAGGTAGTTGTGCTTTAAACAAATCCCTTGGCTGCCACGTTAATGCATACTCACTTACCCAATTATCCACCACTTTTCCTTAAACGATTTATTAATTTCCCCCACTAGTCCAATAATTAACCAATTAACCACATAATTAAGATTTATCTCAAATTACAGAAAATACTACTCACTTTTAATACACTTTATACACCTTACTATCATAGCCATATGGTACCTTGTATGGCACTGGTCCATAAATACCAGGTATTTTAGCTCGGGCCATATTTTATCCCAAATTGTCAAACTTCGACAAAATTTAATTTCTTCGACTTTCTTACCCTCTCACCTTCACGAACTTACTCTTCACTTGTTTGAAATAGCACAATGCTTATAATCTCAAAATAATCTCATTTTGAACTTACGTCGATTAACCTACGATGAAACTTTAATGTAAAACAAATGTGGGATGTAACATCTTATATCTGAATTTTCATCAATTTATTTATGGCATACTTTCACATAAGAAAATATGGGGTGTAACATATCATGCCTATAAGTTTCTAACATCAATTCTTAACAATTAGATACCATGCCTATAGGAATTAAAAAATTAGAAATTCTGCCTATATAATAAAAATCAATAAGTTAGTTCAATTCTTTCAAATAATGCCTTCACTGTCACTACATGGCATGCCTATATGAACCCAAGAATCCATTTTAAAAACTGTTCACTGCTTTACTGTATCAACATAGTTATCCTTCTCTTAGGACATCACTGTTCTGCGTTTAGGCAAGCCTATAGGGTGATTTTAAATACTGTAACTCTGAAACTCTTTTTGCTTCTTAAAGCTATTCAGATTTAACAGGCTTAAAATCAGTAGGCAAACTGATAGAGCCATTACTTCTGAGTTTATAAAATAAACTGTCAATCTTCTATGTTTTGATATTCACTTAGACATCATGTCTTAGGATCCTGTTCAATAATATTACCCTTATGTGTGTTTGAGTCGTGTTGTTACATGCCTTATCTGTGGAGGTAAAATTGAGCCACTTATTTGCTTATTTATGCTTTTGTTCTCCAAGAGTCCTATGTGTTCTTTCTTGTCACTTTAGTATTTTCTCCATTAAACCTTAGGGGTCTGTGTAGAATTGCCTATAGGTAGAGGTCCTAATTTCATCCAGGACCATTAAGAAGGGACGGGGAAAGCACGCAATAGAGATCGCTAACCAACACTCACTTTAATAACCGCTAAGGGGTGGGAAGGGTAGATATGGGATATGATGATTACGCGCTAATGTCACGTGTAGCCCCTCATTGAGGAGTATTTACCGGATATTGTGTGGGGTGATCCTGTAGGCTAACCAACCTAGGACCCCTCATTTCCCAAATTCCTTTTGTTTAAAACTTTATTTTTATATGTACACAACTTGTTCAAATCCTTTGTTATTATTTGAGTCATATAATATACAACGTGCTTTATCTGCAATTATTTGTTTCAAGTACTTATTAGTTAAAGGACTAATTCATAAATATAAGTTTGGTTGGGACCCACAATTGTGGACCGAGAGGGGTGTCTAACACTTTCCCCTCAAGGTTATTTCGAGCACTTACCCTAAATCTCTGGTAATGCAAACCAATCCAAGAGTTAATCGCTCTAGGTGCCCTAATGCACCTTAATCTGTTCGGTGATGACTCTTCAAATACCCAATTCCCAAAAGAATATGAGTTACTACCCCCCATGTAATGTCGAAACCCAGACCTCTCTCCGTGGAGGGAAAAAGGGCGCATGACAGTCATATTCTATTCTCAACTCCTCCATTATAATAACAATTTCTGCATCCAATTCATGCTCTTCTTGGCTACTATCCACAATATAAACTTCTTGCACTTTACTCAATTCAATTAGTTTATTCACTTGAGCCTCCAAATTGTGAATAGTTATCTCTTGCGTTTGTATCTACAATGGTTTCTTATCATATAGTACAACGAAACACTTTAACATATCCTTGGTCAGCTTTAACATATCTTTGATCTCCTTCAGGTCAGCTTCCCTAGATTCTTTGTTCCTATTAACTTCACCAAAACAAGTAAAACTATCATAGTAAGGGGTTGGGGGAAGATAAAAAATATAAGCAGAACCATGAAAGTGACCATCTTGACCCCACACATATCACGCATTCCACACATAAGATTGAGTTGGTGGACATAACTCGCTCCCGAAAATATTTTGACAATTTTACAATGGGTGATTTCCTCCACAATATACATAAGGAGGATCAAAAGTAGAATTACCAAAATTAGAACTCTCATAATTCCAAGATGCCATGTCTCTCAGATCATAGATAAAAAAAATAAAATAAAAATAATCAAATACAAGAAAACAAAAATAAAAGTTCAAACTTGCAACCTAGAAATATGTACATGTTACAACCCATATCCACACGCGTTAGTTCATGCCATATATTAGTTAACATAAATTCAAGAAGGAATTACCTTTGAGATGATAAGACGTTAATCCTATTGGTCCTAAGTGATACAAGGGTGTATAAGGGTGATTAACAAGTATTAGAAGTTAAACGAATCAAGGATGTTGTAACTCGTATTTTCAGGTAAACTTAGAGGTTCTTAATACACTCAAGATCATGTATTAAAGTGTTTGAATCATATAATATCCGTATCATAAGTCTTGAAGTCAAACGAGTTATGAAACAAAAGTCGACAAACGTTGTCGCAACTTAGGTTCAGAATTTTACTTAAACATTAGGTTAAATATTTCTAAACTTTGATCCTAATTTACAAGGAATTACGGGGTGATCTACCCACCAAATTAAAGATCTACGAGTCTAGTTTCCAACGCATTAAACCATTTGTCAATACGATCTTAGAGTATAGAGATATTCATATTTTCGCAAGCCTGCGCAGATTGGTAGATGACAAGTAGGTGCATCACCTACTTGCCAAAATGATAGAACAAAATTAAAAGACCTAAGTCGGCCAAGAGAGGACTTTTAAGGGGTTATGAACTCAGTTATTTCATCCATATTTCAGACCCTCAAAACCAAAGTTAACCCCTGCAACTCCTCCCCAAAAATCCCACACAAACCCTAATCGATTTTCCATCTCTTTCAAGTTCTATTTGAAGGTAAAACGTAGAGTTTGAAGAACCAAGGAAAGGGCTGAGTTATCCAACAAGTAAGACTAAGGAATTGTGACAATTGCATAGCTTGTGATTGGGGCAGTATATACAAGGTATGTGAGGCTATCCCTTTTCTTCTTTTGCACGACTCCGATTGTACATAATGTAATGAACGAGCTTCCAAAGATACTCTACTCTTAGAAGCTAGCAGTACTTACATTGCTTTCCCTCTTATGGAACGATTGATGTTAATGTTGCTTCTCTTATTCTTATGTTATCAATGTTGTTGGTACTTCCTGACTCTTATAAGGTTCGTAATGAAGAGTTGGTCCTAATAACGTGTACAGAGGATACCGACCTTACGTCACTCCGAAAGGTTTAGAATGTGATTCCATGAGTCGAGCATGCATTATATATATGTATCTATTTTACTCTACTGAGCCGCGCTATAGTCGGCCGGGTACGGCACATATTGTGCAACCACTGACCAGTTGGGTTTTACCGAGCTCCACGTGGCCGGGTACGATTCTACCGAGCCTTATGACGGCCGGGTACATTTTTACCAAGCCTATCATGGCTGGGTACGATATGATGAAGATGATGCCCACAAAGGCGTATGTTTTAAAAGTTTATGTATACATACATATGTATCATGCATTTCATGTCAGTAGCCCTCAGAGGTACTCAAATGTTCCAGGTTGTATATTCTTTATCCCTGCTTACATTACTGTTCATATTTATGGTTCCCTGCCTTACATACTCAGTACTTTATTCGTACTGATGTTCTTTTGTTTGTGGACGCTGCATATCGTGCTGCAGGCCCTAACAGACAGGCAGGTGCAGCTCCCCCACCACAGTAGGTTGTCTAGTTCAGCAGTGATTGGCGAGATCCCTTCTCCGGACTTGCCGCGGTCTTGGTATGCATTTTTGTTATAGACATTATGGGTATGTTGGGGACCTGTTCCGGCTATGTTGCAGCACTTATGTTCATTTAGAGGCTCATAGACAAGTGTCGACTCATGTATAGTTTGGTATGTCTTGTCGGCTGGTTTTTGTTGTATAGTCTTTCATGGTAGCGTGGTAGCTCGTACCTTATATGTAGTTTCTTGATTGTCTGGTCTTCCCCTGCTATGTATGTTCATGCCATCACATTTTATTGCTGGTTGTCCATGATCCAGGTCTACCATTTTTATTGATCTCGTCAACCCTAAAAGATAATAAAAAAAAGGATAGATAAAATGCACGTTAGTGCTCGGCAAGTATGGTCGGGTTCTAGTCATGGCCCTCCAATTTGGGTCGTGACAAACTTGGTATCAGAGCAAGTCTATCCTAGGGATTGTCTATGAGCCGTGTCTAGTAGAGTCTTGATTATGGATGTGTAGCGCGCCACATTTATAATCAGGAGGCTACATGACATCTAGGGTTGTTACCTTCTTCCTGAATCTAGATCGTGCATAGAGTTGAGTCGTAAGTGTTTGTCTCTAATATTCACCTTGTTTTCTTTCAGCGATGACTTCGACTAGGAAGCAAACAATTAGTAGACGGCTTGATACAGGAGCGGGAGAGGGTACCAGTCAGGTGCCCCAAGCCAGAGCAGGCAAAAGTGAGGCTCAGAGTGAGATGCCGTCTCATACCTCAGCTACCCCGTCTCCTCCAGAGGATATTAGGAGGCACCCAGCACCTCCAGTTCCTCCGTCTGGCGCTACAAACCAAGATATGCGGAGTGCTTTGCAGTTATTGACTAGCTTGGTAGCTGCTCAGGCTCAGAGGCAGAATACAGGTGCTGCTGAGAAACCAGTTAGTACGAGAGTTCATGATTTTATTAATTTAGACCCTCCAGTGTTTACCGGATCAGACCCCAAGGAGGACCCGCAGACTTTTATTGACCAGGTTTATCGAACACTTCGGGTTATGCATGTTAGTGATACAGAGAGAGTAGAGTTGGCTTCTTATCGGCTACAGGATTTAGCGGTTCTCTAGTATGATAGTTGGGAGAGATCCAGAGGTTCGAACGCTCCTCCAGCTGTGTGGAAGGAATTTTCTGAGGCCTTTCTTCGTCACTACTTGCCAGTTGAGATACGACGAGCTAGAGCTGATAAGTTCTTGAACCTTAGACAAAGTAATATGAGTGTGAGAGAGTACAGTATGCAGGTCGATTCTTTAGCAAGGTATGCTCCCCATGTGATGGCCGAGATGAGTGATAGGGTGCATTTGTTCGTGAACGGATTGGGACCACATCTGATAAATGAGTGCACGACATCCTCCTTGGTGGAGGGAATGGATATTTCCCATATTCAAGCTTATGCCCAGACCCTAGAGGATCGTAAGCGCCAGTAGAGGGCAGATAGGGAGCAAGATAGGGTCCAGCATAAGAGGGCGAGATTTGCAAGGTATTCTAATGACTTTAGAGGCAGCGTCAGGCCCCAGTCTTCGAGGAGTTCGGCGCCACCTGTAGCTAGTGCTCCCCCACAATTTCAAAGGACTCAATATGATCGATTTACCCATTCTGGTCCAGGTCAGAGTTTGCAGGCATCAGGCTCGCAACATCACAGGGATACTAGTCAGACGAGACCCACATTGGACTGTGTCGTCGAGGTTCTGATGCATGGACATCCTGGCCATATGATGCGGGATTTTCCTAATAGGGGAGGTGATGGTATGGCCCAGCCGACTGGATCTGTGTCTTCTTCTTCCTCATCAGTTCAACCTCCAGCACGGGGTTTTCAGCAGTCGACAGGTCGTGGTAGAGGTAGAGTTGCAGTGCCGAGTTTGAGGGGTGGTCAAAATTGAACCTATGCTCTAGTAGGTTGACAAGATCTCGAGTCATCTCCAGATGTTGTTACAGGTATATTATCTGTGCTGTCTTATGATGTATATGCGCTGATTGATCCGGGATCTACATTATCATATGTTACACCCTTTGTGGCTAATATGTTTGACATTGAACCTGAATTGATAAGTAAACCCCTTGCGGTATCTACTCCGATAGGAGATTCTGTAATTACTAGAAGGGTATATAGAGGTTGCACTATGATAATTTGTAGTCATCAAACCTCGACAAATTTATTTGAGTTAGAAATGGTTGATTTTTATGTGATAATGGGAATGGACTGGTTGGCCTCATGCTATGCAAATGTTGACTGATGTACGAAGATGGTTAGATTTCAATTTCCTGGTGAACCCATCATTGAATGGAAAGAGAATATTGCTACACCAAAAGGTAGGTTTATTTCCTATCTTAAGGCAAGGAAAATGATCTCAAAAGGTTACATTTATCATTTCGTTCGCGTTAGGGATGCGGAGGCGAAACCGCCTACTTTACAATCAATCCCCGTGGTCAACGAATTCCCAGATGTTTTCCCAGATGAACTCCCAGGCCTTCCTCCTGAAAGGGAGATTGAGTTTAGCATTGATGTGTTGCCTGACACTCAACCGATCTCTATCCCTCCATATAGAATGGCCCCGGCAGAGTTGCGAGAGTTGAAGGTGCAGTTGAAGGACTTGCTGGATAAGGGCTTCATTAGACCTAGCACTTCACCTTGGGGTGCACCAGTCCTATTCGTGTGGAAGAAAGACGGGTCGTAACGGATGTGTATCGACTATCGACAGTTGAATAAGTCTACTATAAAGAACAAGTATCCACTTCGAAGAATTGATGACCTATTTGACCAACTCCAGGGTGCCAAGTATTTCTCCAAGATTGATTTACGTTCAGGGTATCATCAGGTGAGGGTTAAGGAGAAGGATATTCCAAAGACGGCTTTCCAGACAAGATACGGGCACTTTGAGTTCTTGGTGATGTCGTTCGGGCTAACAAATGCCCCAACAACTTTTATGGATCTCATGAATACTATATTTAGGCCCTATCTTGATGTGTTCGTGATTTTATTCATTGATGACATTCTAGTATATTCTCGTTCGGAGGCGGAACATGCGGGCCACTTGCGGATAGTATTACAGATGCTTCAGGATCATAAGTTATATGCTAAGCTCTCCAAATGTGAATTTTGGCTGAACTCAGTAGCATTCCTTGGCCATGTGATATCTGATGAGGGTATTAGTGTCGACACTCAGAAGATCGATGCAGTAAAGAATTGGCCGAGACCTACAACACCATCAGAAGTCCGCAGCTTCCTAGGGCTAGCAGGATATTATAGGCGGTTTGTGGAAGGGTTTTCCTCTATATCATCACCATTGACTAAGTTAACACAGAAAGCTACCAAATTCCAGTGGTCTGACACTTGTGAACGTAGTTTTCAGGAGCTGAAGAATCGATTGACATCCGCACCAGTGCTCACTCTTCCTGAAAGAACAGAAGGTTATGTGGTATATTGTGATGCCTCAGGTATAGGTTTGGGGTGCATATTGATGCAGCGTGGGAAGGTGATTGCTTATACATCAAGACAATTGAAGAAGCATGAAAAGAATTATCCAACCCATGATTTGGAATTAGTTGCAGTAATATATGCTTTGAAGATATGGCGGCACTACTTATACGGTGTCCATGTTGACATCTACATAGATCACAAGAGTTTACAATACATCTTCAAGCAGAAAGAGTTGAATTGGAGGCAGTGTAGGTGGCTTGAATTATTGAAAGACTACGACGTCGAGATATTGTATCATCCCGGTAAAGCCAATGTTGTGGCAGACGCTTTCAGCCGTAAATCAATGGGAAGCTTAGTACATATTGAGGCAGGTAGATGGGGGTTGACTAAAGAGCTTCATCAGCTAGCCAATATGAGAATTAGATTGTTAGACTCTGATGACGGAGGTGTTACTGTACAGAATACATCAGAATCATCTTTGGTAGCCGAGGTAAAAGCATGGAAATATGAAGATCCTATCTTAGTACGATAAAGAGAGCATTCATCAGTGTAAAAGTATGGCTTTTGAGATCGGAAGAGATGGGGCACTGAGATACCAGGGCCGATTATGTGTGCCTAATGTGGCAGGGTTGCGAAAGAAGATTATGAATGAGATTCATCAATCCCGATATTCCATCCATCCCAGCTCGACAAAGATGTATCATGATGTCAAAGAGCAATATTGGTGGGATAACATGAAGAAGTCTATTGCAGAATTTGTAGCCCAGTGTCCCAATTGTCAACAAGTAGAGATAGAACATCAGAAACCCGGTGGATTGCTTCAGAATAAAGAGATTCCGACCTGGAAATGGGAGGTGATTAATATGGACTTCATTATTGGATTACCTCGCTCTTATCATAAGTTTGACTCCATCTGGGTGATAATTGATTGACTTACAAAATGTGCCCATTTTCTGCCAATTAAGACAACTCACACGGCTGAAGATTATGCGAAGTTGTATATCAAGGAGATTGTTAGGCTTCATGGTGTGCCAGTATCTATTATATCAGACCGAGGAGCTCAATTTACAGCTAAGTTTTGGAGGTCTTTTCAGAAGGGTTTAGGCACACAAGTGAATCTCAGCACTGCATTTCATCCGCAGACTGACGGACAGGCTGAACGTACCATTTAGACACTGGAAGATATGCTACAAGCATGTGTTCTAGATTTTAAGGGAAATTGGGATGACCATCTTCCACTTATAGAATTTGCCTACAATAATAGCTACCATTCCAGTATTAAAATGGCCGCATACGAGGCACTATACGGTAGAAGATACAGATCATCAGTTGGATGGTTCGAAGTCGGTGTAACAAAATTATATGGGCCAGATTTGATTTACCAAGCTATTGAGAAGGTGAAAGTGATACAGGAGCGATTGAGGACGGCACAAAGCAGGCAAAAATCTTATTCCGATGTCCGACGTCGTGATCTGGAGTTTGAGGTTGGTGATTGGGTTTTCCTGAGGATATCACCAATGAAGGGTATTATGCGTTTTGGGGAGAAAGGTAAGCTGAGTCCAAGGTATATCGGGCCGTATAAAATTCTTCGACGGATTGGACAGGTTGCTTATGAGTTAGAATTGCCATCCGAATTGGAATTTGTCCACCCGGTATTCCATGTATCTATGTTGAGGAAATGTATTGGAGACCCTTCTCGAGTCGTCCCTATCAAAGATGTACAGGTTACAGAGGACCTATCATATGAAGAAGTGTCTGTGGCTATATTAGATAGACAAGTTCGCAAGCTGAGAACAAAAGATGTAGCTTCCATCAAAGTATTGTGGAGGAACAAGAATATGGAAGAAATAACATGGGAAGCAGAAGAGGAGATGAAGTCTAAATACCCGTACCTATTCCAGAATGAAGATAACAAGGATGCTGGTGGAACACATGATACATTGGAAGGTGAAATGGCTCTATGAGGTAAGCAATAACTTGAGAATACTTTTCCTTAATACAAAATGGCGATATGCAGATAATGTACATGTACATAATGCTTTGCATACTCTGGTAAGGCCATACGTTGAGTTAACCGCTTGCAATTTTGTCCTCTATTTATGGGAGAAACTTGACCGGATTCCACGATGATTTAAACTCCCCATGAACCCTTACATTTGAGGACGAATATTCCTAAGGGGGGAAGGGTGTTACAACCCATATCCACACGCGTTAGTTCATGCCATATATTAGTTAACATAAATTAAAGAAGGAATTACCTTTGAGATAATAAGAAGTTAATCCTATTGGTCTTAAGTGATACAAGGGTGTATAAGGGTGATTAACAAGTATTAGAAGTTAAACGAATCAAGGATGTTGTAACTCGTATTTTCAGGTAAACCTAGAGGTTCTTAATATAATCAAGGTCATGTATTAAAGTGTTTGAATCATATAATATCCGTATCATAAGTCTTGATGTCAAACGAGTTATGAAACAAAAGTCGACAAACGTTGTCACAACTTAGGTTCATAATTTTACTTAAACATTAGGTTAAATGTTTCTAAGCTTTTCTACTAATTACAATGAATTACGAGGTGATCTACCCACCAAATTAAATATCTACGAGTCTAGTTTCCAATGCATTAAACCATTTGTCAGTACGATCTCGGAGTATAGAGATATTCATATTTTTGCAAGCCTGCGCAGATTGGTAGATGACAAGTAGGTGCATCACCTACTTGCCAAAATGATCGGACAAAATTAAAAGATCTAAGTCGGCCAAGAGAGGACTTTTAAGGGGTTATGAACTCAGTTATTTCATCCATATTTCAGACCCTCAAAACCAAAGTTAACCCCTGCAACTCCTCCCCAAAAATCCCACACAAACCCTAATCGATTTTCCCTCTCTTTCAAGTTCTATTTGAAGGTAAAACCTAGAGTTTGAAGAACCAAGGGAAGGGCTGAGTTATCCAACAAGTAAGACTAAGGAGTTGTGACAATTGCATAGCTTGTAATTGGGGCAGTATATACAAGGTATGTGAGGCAATCCCTTTTCTTCTTTTGCACAACTTCGATTGTACATAATGTAATAAACGAGCTTCCAAAGATACTCTACTCTTAGAAGCTAGCAGTACTTACATTGTTTTCCCTCTTATGGAACGATTGATGTTAATGTTGCTTCTCTTATTCTTATGTTATCAATGTTGTTGGTACTTCCTAACTCTTATAGGGTTTGTAATGAAGAGTTGGTCCTAATAACGTGTACAGAGGATACCGACCTTACATCACTCCGAAAGGTTTAGAATGTGATTCCATGAGTCGAGCATGCATTATATATATGTATCTATTTTACTCTACCGAGCCGCGCTATAGTCGGCCGGGAATGGCACATATTGTGCAACCACTAATCTGTTGGGTTTTACCGAGCTCCACGTGGCCGGGTACGATTCTACCGAGCCTTATGACGGCCGGGTATGTTTTTACCAAAACTATTATGGCTGGGTACGATATGATGATGATGATGCCCACAGAGGTGTATGTTTTAAAAGTTTATGTATACATACATATGTATCATGCATTTCATGTCAGTAGCCCTCAGAGGTACTCAGATGTTCCAGGTTGTATATTCTTTATCCCTGCTTACATTACTGTTCATATTTATGGTTCCCTGCCTTACATACTCAGTACTTTATTCGTACTGATGTCCTTTTGTTTATGGACGCTGCATGTCGTGCTGCAGGCCCTAATAGACAGGCAGGTGCAGCTCCCCCACCACAGTAGGTTGTCCAGTTCAGTAGTGATTGGCGAGATCCCTTCTCCGGACTTGCCGCGGTCTTGGTATTCATTTTTGTTATAGACATTATGGGTATATCGGGGCCCTGTTCCGGCTATGTTGCAGCACTTATGTTCATTTAGAGGCTCATGGACAAGTGTCAACTCATGTATAGTTTGGTATGCCTTGTCGGCTGGTTCTTGTTGTATAGTCTTTCATGGTAGCGTGGTAGCTCGTACCTTATATGTAGTTTCTTGATTGTCTGGTCATCACCTGCTATATATGTTCATGCCATCATATTTTATTGTTGGTTGTCCATGATCCAGGTCTACCATTTTTATTGATCTCGTCAACCCTAAAAGATAATAAAAAAAAGGTTAGGTAAAATGCACGTTGGTGCTCGGCAAGTATGGTCGGGTGCTAGTCATGGACCTCCAGTTTGGGTCGTGACAGTACATTAACAGCTACACCATTAGTTCCCTGGAAACGGCGCTAAAATTTGATCACGCCCAACTATGCCTTATAAAAAGGACTAATCGGTCATTGTAAGTTTAATTTGTTTTACATGTCCGGAATCGAATCCCACAGAGAACTAAGGCTTAGCTACAGTCGTTCAATATCGCTAAGAAACACATGTCCAAACAATTTCCTAATTATAAAGATTATAATGTTCATTTTTATCTAATTAATTAACAAATACTAGAAAACAGTAAAACTATCAATTAACAAGGATAAGGATTGAAGACAAGATTACGGAGGTCTAGAGTTATGATTTCCCATATGGTCGAAACTTTCCGCTACATTTTCTATAAATTTACCTAGGTTTTCTCTACCGATCATGAGCGCTCTGAGTGTTGTAATTCTCTCTCGAGTAACAATCATAATTTACTAGACATATTCTCCCAAATTACGCTACCTAGCATAAAGTACGGCTCACTCGGATCTCACCTAGATTTCGTTATCCCTAATCCCACCTTTAAACCCTCCGTATTGATCTCTCATATAAGTTAGGAGTGATGTTGTTCAACAACTACCTAAATATACACTCTCTCCCGAGTAATACACATTAAATAGGCACAGTCAATTGAGTGCTCTTCAACCAACCACAATAATAACATAGTTGAACAAAAAGAGAAAATACTATGGCAAAAATATATTAACCCAACTTGAAAATCATCCTCCAATAAGTTCCATCAAAACTCTAGATAAAAAATTAGATGCATAACTACAATACCAGAATTCATAACCAATAATGAAAATAGGAAGAAGGAAGTGAAAAACTTGTAGAAGAATTCTCCGCCTTGCTCCTAGTGTGTTATTGCCTCCTTAGGTAGAATCTCCGGTCTAATGTCCATATCTCGTCGGTCTCCCTTCAAAGTGGCATTTTTAGGTTATTTATATTTATAGGAAAAGACCTAAACGTGTAGGTCAAGTCCTAGTCAAACTAGGAGACAAAATAAATCTTCAAAACTCGGAATGGATCTCGCCCCAGGCCTGGTGTCGCCAGGCATAATGCCTAGTGGAGCTGGCCTTTGCCTGACCTCGCCAGGTCTAACGCCTGGTTAAGCTGGCCTTTGCATGGCCTTGCCAGGTATAAAGCCTGTTCAAGGCCTAGCATCACAAGCTTTCTCCTTTTCACTGTTCTCCAGGAAGCTTTCAATGTTTAAGTATCCCTTTTCTCTACTTTCATCTTCAATTTACCTACACATAAAATAGACTCCATTACGTGCAAATAAAGTGTAATTTATCATTAAAGCGTATAAAATGCAAGGCAAATAATGTACGAAACTATGGAATTATAGCTACACATCATGTGGTAATATGAAAAATGTAGTGCAATTGAATTGATAAGGAGGGTGGTCAAGGAGGTATTAGAATTTAGGAAATAGGAAAAACGAGAATGATGAAGAGTACAATTTGTGCTGCTCGGCAACCCAGCTAAGAAGACACCTAAACCGAGTTCAGAACCAAAATGAGAGCAAAAAAAATAAATTACTTTCCTATATTACATATGAAATTTTATTACCTTTCCTAGTCAAGTTTTAACTTAATTACATGGGCATATACAATTTACCAATTATATACAATTAGTATTAATGAGTATCCTTTTATATTAGGAATTGAATAGGGATTTATTTATTTCTCATCCCTGCTCTCTCCCGCTCTCTATCTGTCTTTCTCTCTCCCCATCTCTCTCTTTCTCCATCTCTCTCTCTCTCTCTCTCTCTCTCTCCTTCTTTGTTCTTTCCCTAATTTTCTTTATTCGTTTTACTCTTTTTTTCCAGCAATTTCCTGTCATGTTGCGTAATTGGTGTTCGAATTGAAATTTCCAATCAATAAAATTTGAAGGTATTTGATTCTCCACCATTGACAACCATTAAAAAGGTTCAAAGGTTTAAATTCAAATTTGGATTTTCAAAAACTATTGTTTGTTTGGATTGGGTGTTATTGCAAATAATTAGGAATATTCTTTGCAGTTTATATCTCAATTTTGAGGGTGCTTAGTAAAGATTAGACTTGATTTTGGCTGAATTTCAGATTGAAACTCCAAGAAGAAGAAGAAAAAAAGAAGAAGAAGAACACATGACATACAATATACTTACAAAATTGTATTAATGTTGTATGTAAATTATATTTAAGTTGTATTATGTTATAATTATATATTCTTTTATTTGAATGTTGTATGAATATTGAAAAATTGTTGTATAATGTATGAATCGTTGTATGAAATTTGTATTTAAGTTTTAAATACTAGTATCTTTTTATATAAATTTGTTGATATGTATCAAAATTGTTTTAAGAGAGGAAGTTTTGATTGGAATTTGTCATGACCCGGAATTTTCAACCTCAGGACCGTGATGACGCCTAATATTTCACTTGCTAGGCAAGCTAATGCTAGAACAATTGTCCATTTTTAACAGTTTGAAATTAATTAATGAGAAAGAACTGAAATAACTGCAATAATCAAAAGTATAATTTGCAGAAACTAAAACAGCCAAACATCTAATAAAATCCCTAGATCCAGTGTCATAAGTGCACGAGCTACTAGAATAGTGCATACAAGGATCTGAAATAAATACAAAGCTGTCTGAATAAAAATACTCAACTAAATAAGAGGGAGGGGACTCCAGGAGCTACGGGTACAGAGCAGCTTGTTTACTGTGAAAATGGTAATAACAATTAAATTTATTGATGAGACTCTAAAAATACATGATCTATTTGTATGTTGGTTGTTAAGTAGTTGATTCTATATATATATGAAGATAAAAGATGAAATGCGAGCTAAAATGGAATTATAATCGAACCGATGGATTAGCTATTCTGGCCTCGGATTGATCGATGAGGGGCCTCGAGGTCGATGCCTGGGCTCGGGCTCAATCTATCGAGAATAATCGAGAAATGGATAACAGTTAGGATATAATTACGGGAGGCTCATTATGGCCAATGACAAGCAATAAATGAAGAACAAGTATAAAAGTGATAAGTAAAACCAATAGTATCGAGAGAATATGTTAGAGGGAAAAGAAAGAGTTCTTGAATATTTCGTGTAGAATAGTTAGAGCATTAGTAGGGGCTTTACAAAATGGCAAGATCTCCTTTATATAGAAGGGGAATCCCAACATAGTACAAAATGCATTAATTGTAAAGGTATGAATATGGGACGGCTAGACGTGACACCAGGCTCTGTCAGTGTTGTCTGCTCATTTTGAGAACTCCCCTTTCCCGGCATCGTTGTTGTGTCGGGCATAAATGGACGTCGAGGGAGAGAATTTGACCGCAACCCTACAGCTTCGAGATCTCGAGATAACTTCCCGAAACGCCTTAATGACGAGGAATTAGACCCTCTGATTTCACCGTATACAGATAGTCTCCGTGTTTCCTAGAACGAAGTAATAGGAAATGATTTTGAGCCGCCGTTATGAGGGAATCATTGACATGTCATCAACCTGTAAGAGCATTAAATGCCATGCCCCAGAAAATCGTGCAAGGGTCGCCATCAAGTGCGATTATCGAGGAACCCACGAACTGTTTTATCGCTCGACCTTTTTGCTGCCCAAGCGGTTCCTATAAATATATCGACTGTTTGACAATCCTTATCTTCTTAGCATCTTCAAATTCACGAGTCCATACCTATCTTCTTTTACACTCTTCTATCTTGCTATCTGAGAGAGAATTTTACCATTGCTATGGCCAGGACTTCTAGAACGTTTCCTCGGTGAAATGAAGTTGAATCTTTATCTCGGTCGTCTAAAGAGAGAGCCAAAGCGATACCCACTTTGGAACAGTGCACTCCCTCCAAGCTTTATATGTCAAAAGATTTCACAATCGATACCACTTCATCCACACCGGGTTGATGTGAACATGTGTCCTGATACATTAGTGTTGTGACAAACATAGAAGCGGTGAAGACAAAGTGCCGATGGAGCAAGGCAGTGGAGGTGGAGATTCCCAGACCTGATGAAAATATAACAGACTACAAGGCCGACTTCCTTCATGTGTATACCTACCCGTTCACCTTGGGCCCTGCTGATTCCTCTGAATCCTCCCCCCCAGAAATAGATCTGGTTATCCTTGATTTTTGTGACAAATATAAACAGATGCTCGGTCAGATCTACCCTTCTATATGGAGGATAATATTGATGCTCCGTCATTTTACTAAAGGGGTTGTGGGTGAGACTTTTACCCTTAGTCATTTGATTAGGTTGTACAACCCTCGATTTTATTGAGGTTTGATCAGGCTTCATAATCGATCCAAAAAATCGTTTTTCTCGAGCACCGACAAGGGGAAAGATCAAGGATGGATGAGTAGGTTCATCCGGGTAAGGACCGTGGACATCATTCCGTCCCAGAGGATGCCTTTCCAGGAGAGATGGAGCAGACAGTGTAAGCGGTTTTCCCTTAACCATGTTTTGTAATTTTCTTCCCTTTCCCCTGGAATGATGACCTCATTGCCATTTTACGCAGCCGTAGCTTGATACCCCGAGGCAGTTTCAGATTTGCTGGGGTGGATCAAACGGATGGACACCGTATTCCTGTATCGTGTTCAGTCTTGGACTGACCCGGCCAAAGAGCGACAGGTGGCCAAGAATCACGGTATAGCTCCTTTGTTGTCTATGTCTTAGATTTGCATTTCTCCTTGCATCCATTTGTGCTGAAAAATCATGGTTATCGTTCTTGTGCAGGCCTTGGCGAGAATATGGAGATAAGGCTGGCCCCTGGTGGTGAAATGGAGGCTTCAAAGCCCGGCAAGAGCAAGAAGAGGGAAGGTAAGGCAGCTGCTAATCCTTCTATGGCATAGAAACCTAGGTCGCTCGAGCATCAAACCGCTACTAGGACCTCTATTTCAACTTCACGGGAAAATCCAGGCACTGAGGATGGGGATGATGAAGTTCAGTTAGCACGGAGGACAAGGTCGAGTGCGGGAGCCTCGTAGGTGCCTCGAGCAGAGGCTGCTAAGTCTGGAACGGTCGACTCAGGTCAGTCTCGTAGACATAAGACCCTTGAGAAGGTTGTTAATGTGACCTTGGATTGCATAACCGGGTTTGGCATAGTCTCCGTTGCGGGGACTGTTTCTATCGATCCTGAAGGGTCGGGCCCGGAGCTTTTAAGGAGAAGGGGTTGCCTTTTGGGGAAATCTGCGACAATAATGATTTTATCTCATGCTTTCAGGTCTCGTCTGGGGAACTGAGGGACACTCAAGAAGCGAACACCGCCAAAGTGGGGATTCCTCTCAAAGGGGGAGGCTCACATGCCAACATCTTTGAGGGTGTTAGCGATAGCGTCGGTCTTGATGTTACTCGTTCCGTCAAGGCGGCGGAGAGATTCATGCAGCACGTGATAGCTATCTTTTGTATATTTCTTTTAGTCTTGGGCATTATTCTTCATTTTTTCTAACTCTTCCGTTATGCCGCAGTGCAAGGATATGTATGATCATGCCTTCTTTCGGCTCCGCGAGGAGCTTTCTTACCGTGAGAAGGAGTGTCCGAAGCTTACCTCGATGTTACAAGATTTGGAGGCCCACTCTGCCCAAGGAGAGGAAGAATTAGGAGAACTCCGAGCTGCTTTGGAGAGAGCGTTCCGGGAAAAGGCTGATCTCATTGCGCAGGTATTTCGCCCTGCTTGAACCCGACCTTTGCTCCCATATTTCGACATAGGTTGGCTTACCTCTCTATTGTAGGTCGAGCAAAATGGTTTGCAGATTAGTCGATTGAACGCGGAGATCCTCGGGCTGAGGAAGCAAAGTGAGGTAGCGACTGAGGAGTTGGTGTCATCCCATGATCTTCTCAAGAATGCTCGCAAGGAGATTGCTACCTTGGCCGCAGCCAAGTCCGAGATTGAAAGAAATGCTGCCACTTATCTAGATGATGCAGCCATGACACATAAAATAGCTCGTGACATATCGATAGCAGCTGAGCAGAAGTTAGTTCATGCTATTTAACATGTTAAGGTGGAGGCGAGGAGGGAAACCCTGGAGGAGATCAGAGCCAGAGGCGTCGATCTGTCAGTTGATCTCGAGGAAGCCTGTGAATTGGAGAGAGAATTGGCTATTTTGGTGATCCCAGATGAGGGCAAAGGCAGCGGTGATGAAGATTAGTCCCCACGTCATTTTGCATCCTTTCTTTTTCCTTTTGTATGCAATATCCGGGGGATGGATTTTGTAAAAATGCCTCTTGTGGATATGTTTTTGGCAATGTGAAAAGAGGGAATTTTCTCCTTTCAGTTTTTTCGTTCCTTTGCTTTCGCGGATTTAATCTTTCGACTTTTGATGTTAGCCTTTTAAAATTCATTCTTGGAGCGACCGAGACCCTCAAATGGTGTGGATCCTTGGGGTTAAATCTACAGCTTCTAATGGGCCGGTGCCGGCGATATCACGGAGCCCCCGAGGCCCCGCAATTTCTTTAATTCTACGGGGTAGCAGCATTTGCTTAATCTAGTAAAGGGGCCCCAGAGCGATTATATCAGTACGTTTCCCTAGGAGAGGATGATGTTAACGGGGCTAGAATTAATTGGCCTCTTGGGTAGGCGGGCAATTGCTGTCTTGCCCCTATATATTCATTCACTTGCCTTTCCAATGTTGATTCTGCTGCTTTAAGGGACTACCTCTTCCATAGACCCTGGCATTTTGTCCTAGTTCTTCTGTTGCATCAACCCAAGATTTTTGCTCAGATCCATATCTTTCTCCTCCTATTCTATTGTGGCCATGACTACTACGTCGATGTCTGACCACCAAGTAGAGGGGAGTTCTTCCTACGCTCTATATTCAGTTGGTGATAGTGACGCACTGCCAGTACCCGGTGAGTGGGCCTCGAGGTGCCTTGCCTCGAGGAGAGACATCATGCCGGGGAGGCCTCCTAATGTTCCGGGTCACCGGGAGCACGTGTCAAGGATCATTTCATCAATGGTTGAAGAAATCCTCGAAATGATCAGAAAAGATTGCGGATGGGGAGAAGGTGCAGTATTACAAGTACCTTCTTCCGAGGAGAGCATCATGACATACGCTGAGGGATTTTTAGTGTATACACGCTTATTTTTGCGTCGAATCCCCCCGACCTGGTCGTGCTTGATTTCTATTAGCGATATCGGGTTACTTTAGTGCAGGCTCACCCCTTTCTTTGGAAAATAGTGCAGACAATGAGATATTTTGCCGATAAGGTCTGGGATAAAGTTTACCCTCAGTCATCTCATGAGGTTATATCGGCCACTACGTTATCAGGGTTTGATCGCTCTGCAACATCAATCCACCCGAGATCATGTCGTCGGTAGCGAAGAGGACAAGGACCGTGGATGGATGAATCGATCGTTCAGATTCGAACGACCAATGTCATCTCTACAAAATATTTGCCATTTCCTTAGAATTGGAACTTCACACATAAGTGTCTCACCTGAACTATCATCATTTTGATCAGAGGCGGGCTCCGTAATGATATCTTTCCATTCCATATTTGTAGCAACTCATTGGTCGCCGAACGAGGTCCTCGATTTAGCCGAGTGGTCTTGTAAGCTGGCAGCTTGCTCGATTCATGATAGGCACCGGTGGCGAGATCTGTCCAAAGGGAGATGGGAGGCGAAGCATCGTGGTAGGTGTCCGGTCTTTTGTTTCCTGAAAATGGCGCTTTTCTTCTCTCCTTATTAACTCAACTACCGTAGGTATCAGAGATTTTTCCGAAATGAAGTTGTGTCCTCTAGGAGAGTAGGAAATATTACCGGCCTCGAGATCGAGGATCGATGAAAAATGAAAAGGGGCTCCGGGGTGTGAAGGGGCTTGCAATTGGGTGACTCCTTCTCAGCGGTTAAGAAGAAGCGATTCAATTGATCGGCTATCTTCTGAAAGAAGTAAGACATAGAATATTGGCTCGGCTTTTGGCGAGGATCAGTGGCTTGGCGTCATGGTGAGTCTTTGATCGCTGTAAAATTATTTCAGTCCCGTGCCTTTCCTTTTTCATTTAGTTTTCTTTCATAGGTCATCGACAGGCTCAAATCCGAGCTACTTCGCTGTGAGGCACCGTTGCAGGAGGCCTTGGATAGGGAAAAATCCCTTAAGCTTTTCTATGAGGAAAAGGAATGCGAGCTGGTTTCTCTACGGTGCGAGGTGGACTGGAGATAGAGCCAGAGCCATGAGAGCTACCTAGAAAAATAGGTACCCTGCATTCCATGCTAGCTTGCACCCCATATTTCATCTCGGCGAATTAATGTTTTGATATTTCAATTGGAGAACAAGGCAGGGGGAGTTGGTACAGCTCTGGGGTGAGGTTGGTCGAACCAAACGCAAATTCAACGAGTTGCAGGCGCATGTAAGCACCCCTTTTTGCGGCCAAAGAAAGTACTTTAGCCATGGTTTCTACTCTTGAAGTGCAAATCCAGATCGTTCATGTGAATGATTCTCCACGGGCGAATATGATCGCAAGGCTTTCGTCCGAGCTTTCGAAGGCGAAGGCCAAAGTGGTGAATGCCCGGGCTGAGGTCGTTATGAGCAGCACCAGGGCAGGACAGAATGCGGCGGCCTATTCGAAGAGTGCTGCCATTGCTAAAGTTGAACTGAAGAAAGACCTCAATCATACAAGCAGTAGCAAGGAGTATGTGAAATGCAAATCTTGGAGGGAAATTCTCGAGGAGATTCATGTCGGGGGCTTTGATCTCTCTGTAGAGATCGAGCAAGCCAAGGGGGAGGAGTATGATGCCAATTTCCTTCTGTCTGATGCTGAAGATGGCGTGGAAGGGGCCGCCGGGCCATAGTCACCAACAGAGGATGTTTATTTCCTGCCTTGTTCTTGTGTATATACCTTTCACAGTATGTTGAAAACAGAGCTTGTATTTTATCATATATATGTATAAAGAGGAAACCCCAAAATTTGTGTCTTCTGTTTGTCAAGATTTTAACCAGGTCGGTTCGACCTTTGAGCTAGTGGAAATCTTTAGATTCATGATATGGACATGAGGCTCGTTAGGCTGGCGATAGTGGCTCTTACGTTTTGCCCTTGGGCATATGCATTTAACTATATTTGGTTTAGTCTCCGAGTCGGGTTTCAACTCGAGCTCAATTGACCCTCGAGTTTTATATTCGTGCAGGCTGGCGACAATGGCTCATACGCCTTGGGTCGAAGCGACCTTTTGTGTGTGTGGTCCTGAGGCTCATTAATCTAGCAACAATGGCTTTTACGCTTTGCCCTTAGGCATGTATAGTTAACTATTTTGGGTCCAGTCTCCAAGTTGGGTTACGGCTCGAGCTCATTTTAACCCTAAGGCTTTTAAACTTTAAGCTGGCGATAATGGCTCTTACGCTTTTGGTCATTGCAACCTTTTAGTGTGTGTGGCCCTAAGGCTCATTAGGCTGGAGACAATGGCTCTTACACTTTGCCCTTAGGCATATGTAGGCTTTGTTTTCCTCTCGTTAAGGACTTTTTGAAATGATTTTGCCTAACCCATCGTCGGTTCGAGAAGAACCTCGATTTCAAGTCGTTTGCAGCGATCTTCGAGCACCTCGGAAGGTTTGGCTCGTAGGTTAAGTAGCTCGAAGCCTTATGATTTGGAGCTGACATGGTCGAAGCTCATTTGACTGTCGAGGGCAACCTGTTTAACCAGTTCTTTTCGAAGTAGATTTGAAGTAATGGCCTATGATTTTGTAGCGATGGCTTGGCGTCCTCAAGTCGCGTTAATTCGGATGGTACAGCCGTATGACTCTAGTCATTTATGTTTGGCCGGATCCATTTTTGTTCCCCGAGTGTAGTATTTTAGGTGTCTATATCGAGGGTATGTCCTTTTGGGGAGTCTTACAAATGCGACTTATATCCTAAACTCCGAGATTAGTTTATGCCTGTAGTAAGGTCTTACAAAATTTTCATCCCTTTTGAGGTCTTGCAGATTTTTTTATACTTGGTACAAGTATGATTCATTCCTTGCTTGAGGTCCTACAGTTTTGTTGATACTTGGTACACGTACGATTCATCCCTTGCTTGAGGTCATATAGTTTTGTTGATACTTGGTACAAGTATGATTCATGCCTTGCTTGAGGTCTTACACTTTTCGTTGTTGCCTTGTGTAGGTCTTACAAGACCGAGTCATCCCGCTTGGGGTCTTACGGCCTCGGGTTTTTTAATTAATGGTAATTGGCGACAGTCTCCGAGTCATCGAGTTTGTTTAGGCTCGGGAGCCATTACTCGTAAGCTCAGAATTGCCTCGTTGAGGGCTTACAATTTTGGAGATTCTGACTTTGAGGTCATGATGCCAGTCTCCGAGTGTTCGGGATGTTTTTCTTTCCTGGAGATGTTCCGTGATTTTTGTGCTGCCTCATTGAAGGCTTATGAGTTTGGGGTACCGACCCTGAGGTCCTGCGGGTGCCGAGTTGATGACGCCGGTTTTCGAGTATTTTGGGGCGTCGTCGTTGCAGGGATCTTTGCTATGATGATGCTAAGTTTCCTTTGGAGTTCGAGATGCTTTGGAAAAGACATTCTTTGATTGCTTGGATCAAGTACATATCGTTTTGTTGCCATAGGTCCGTCTTATATGGACACGATTCATTTGACCGTTTGGCCCGGTACATCATTTCCTGCTGGAACCTTGCTCGGCGTTCCTTGGTTTCTCCGAATGGATGACCTTCTAAGGGGATGCCCTCCTATGTTCGGGGTTGATTGGAAAAGAAGCCTTGAATACTTGTTGGATCCCCCTTAAGGTCTTCGAGCTGGGTTAGCGTTTTGATCGCTTTGACCGGGTGCCTACATAAGGGTTAGTTTGAAATACGAAATGAAAAGGGAGATGGTCGTACCTTATTGTGAGACGCACTGGCGATGTTAAGGGGATCGATATGTTCCAATCACTCGAGATGAGGACACGGTACGATCTTTTATTTCGTTTAATCGGGCTTGCTTGAGGGTATGGCTCGACTACCCTTTGGCTCTTTTGCGGGCAGAGGTGCGACCGCCAGTGCCACGTCGTGCACCGCGAACATTTCCCTTGCCGCATGTTGTTCCTCGTAGATAGTTATGATTCCGTACTTTATGGGGAATTTCGTTATTTGGTAAAGAGTGGATGGTACTGCTCTTATGCAGTACATCCATGGTCTCCCGAATAAGGTGTTGTATCTCATGTCGCCTTTGTGGAATTTGACATTTTGGGTCATGCCGGCCACCCTGACTAGGAGAGTGATCTCTCCTTTCGTTGTTTCGATAGCCTTGTTGAATCCGTTAAGGACTTGAGAGGTGGGCACAATTTGGTCTAGCAGTCTGATCTGCTCTATTACCCTCGACCTGATAATGTTGGCCGAGCTACCTGGATCCACAAGCACATGTTTTATTCAAAATGAATTAACGACGAAAGAGGTTACTAGTGCGTTGTTATGAAGTTGGGACGAGGTTTCGGAGTCCTCCTCACTGAATGTGAGGGCATCTTCGGCTATGTATCCTTGAGTTCACTTTTCTCTGGTGATGGATATTTTTGTCCTCCTCACCACGGGTTCCTGGGGAGTGTCGATGCTCCCCAATGTCATGTGTATAATATGTTATGGCTCATTTGTTTCATTCTTCTTGGCCGCCTCTCTTTCTTGGAACTGAATTTTAGCCTGATCGCTCAAAAATTCTAGGAGATGACTTTTATGGAGTAGCCTGGCTATTTCCTCTCGGAGCTAGTGGCAATCTTCGGCCTATGGCCGTGCGTATTATGAAGTTCACATATTGAGTTATGATTCCCCTGGGAAGGATCCGGCTAAATAGGCCTGGACCATTTGGTGTCCCTGGTTTTGTTGATGGCGAACACGATGTCCGATATGTCAACGTTGAAGTTGTATTCTGGTAGATGCGGTGCCCCTATTTGCCCCATGTTTCCATTGAATCTGGCTCTACTGATGAGTTATGTCCGTGGTTCACCAATTCGTCGTTGCGAGGTGGGTTGTGCCTTAGGGCATCCCTCCTATCTTCAGGGTATGGCTGATACCTCTCTATGTTCAATTTTGACTCCTTCTCCAGGAGCCTGTTCGGATATACTAAGCCCCAGGGGGCTCCCAGCAGCTCATCTTTGACCCTGATCTTTGACTGATACCGGTTGTGGACGTCCGGTCAGCTTACGGCGGGATACTCGATCAGATTCTCATTTAGCTGCCTTGAGGCCACTAAGCTTCGTTCATTCAGGCCTTGAGTGAAGGCCTGCACCGCCCAGTTGTCGGAGACCGGGGATAGTTCCATTTGTTCCGTTTGTAAGCGAGATACGAATTCTCGTAGAATTTCATCCTCCCTTTGCTTAATCTTGAATATGTCAGACTTCCTTGTTGCTACTTTGATGGCACCGGCGTGTGCCTTTATGAAGGAGTCTGCTAGCATGGCAAATGAGTCTATGGTGTTGGGAGCTAGGTTGTGATACCGCATCATGGCCCCTTTTGAGAGTGTTTCTACGAGCTTCTTCAGTAAGACGGACTCGATTTTGTCGTCTTTTATGTCGTTGCCCTTTATTGCGCACGTATAGGAAGTAACGTGTTTGTTGGTATCTGAGGTCCCATTGTTTTTTGGGAGTTCTGGCATTCTGAACTTCTTTGGAATGGGTTTTGTAGCTGCTTCCTCTGGGAACGACCATTGCAGGAACTTCTTCGAATCTACAGCTTTTAGGACCGGGGGTCCGCCCGGGATTTGGTCGACCCTCAAGTTATAGGTTTCAACCTTTTTTTCATTGGCTGCTATCATTTTCTCGCCCTACTCGATCTTTTTGTTGAGGTCCTCGAGCATTTTTACGATGGCAGGATCGGCTACCGATCCGTTGTTTCTCGATCTCTCCTGTACTTGTTCGACTGGGAGAGTAGCTTCCGGTGCTATTGTCCTGGGAGTCTTCGGGTGGCTTTGCAGCTGAGCAATAGCCAGTTGTTGTGCCTACAACATTTCAAAAATAACTTGAAGACCAACTTCCCGTTCTTCACGAGCTGGGGTTTTTTGGGCTTCCTGTTGGTCGCCATGTAGTATGTTCCTGTTAGTGTGTGAGGTTTCGTCGACCTATTGTGCGTCTTGCGAACCCGCATCCGCTAGAATTGGTCCAGGTGCATTATCGGGGTTCTGTGGTGGCACGCCAACAATTGGAACAACCACACCGTTTTCTTTGTGGTTTTCAAGGTTTTCATTCTCAACTCTGTTTACTTAGCCAGACATTTTGACCTGAAATTGAAGATCTTGGACAAGAAAAGGTGTAAAAGATAAATTGTGTTGTGTGAAGAAACCATCAAGAAAATAATCACTATTAGTTTTAGCCCCACGGTGGGCGCCAAACTGTTTACCGTGAAAATGGTAATAACAATTAAATTTGTTGATGGGACTCTAAAAATATGTGATCTATTTTTACGCTGGTTGTTAAACAATTGATGCTAGATATGTAAAGGAAAAAGATGAAATGCGAGCTAAAATAGAATTATAATCAAACCGAGGGGTTAGCTATTCTGGTTTCAAATTGCCCGATGAGGGGCCTCGAGGTCGATGCCTGGGCTCGGGCTCGAACTATCGGGGATAATCGGGAAAGGGATAATAGTTAGGATATAATTAAGAGAGGCTCTTTATGGTCAATGACAAGAAATAAATGAAGCGTATGAAAGTGATTAGTAAGAGCAATACTATCGAGAGAATATGTTAGAGAAAAGAAAGAGTTCTTGTATTGTCACGACCCAGAATTCCCACCCTCGGGAGTCGTGATGTGCCTACTAATGTGAGCTAGGCAAGCCAATCCTTAAAAACTTTCATTAACAAATCACTTCTTTTAACGATTATCAGTGATAGCATGAAAACAGCGGAATTTAATGAATATAAGGAAATCAACATATTCCTCTACCCACTGGTGTTACATTACTCACGAACTTGTAAGAGTACTAAATACAACAGTTTGAAAGAAAAATATAAACGGTTTGTCTCGAATACATGAGATAACATACTGAAATAAAGATAGAGGAGACGTTGGGCCTGTGGACACTTGCAAGGCTACCTCGGTGTCTCACTGGGCTGAAAGCTGGCTCCTGCGCTACTGCTGCTGTCCATGACCTGGATCTGTGCAAAAGAGCACAAAGTGTAGTATCAGCACAACCGACCCTATGTGCTGGTAAGTGTCTGGCCTAACCCCGGCGAGGTAGTGACGAGGCTAGGACCAGACTCCAGATAAACCTGTGCAGTTATATAATATACAACAAAAATATAAACAGGTAATAACAGTTTAAAAGGGAGGGGGAAACATGCTTCGGGAAAACATACCAATTCTATCAGAAACTTAATAAAGTATGACAATTTAACTTCTAACACAGATAAAGAGAAATAAGGCAACTTTCACTTTCAGTTTCATCTTGTTGCAGGCGTGCAACACGATCCCATTTCTCATATCTTGTGGTAGCAGTACCACTCGCTCCCATTTCATTATACCTCGTTGTAGGCGTACCACCCGCTCCCATTTCAGTATATCTTGTGGTAGGCGTACCACCTGCTCCCATTTCATCATATCTCGTGGTTGGCGTACCACCCGCTCCCATTTCATTATATCTCGTGGTAGGCGTACCACCCGCTCCCATTTCATTATATTTTGTGGTAGGCGTACCACCCGCTCCCATTTCATTATATTTCGTGGTAGGTGTACCACCTGCTCCCATTTCATTATATCTCGTGGTAGGCGTACCACCCGCTCCCATTTCATTATATCTCGTGGTAGGCGTACCACCCGCTCCCATTTCATTATATCTCGTGGTAGGCGTACCACCCGCTCCCATTTCATTATATCTAGTGGTAGGCGTATCACCTGCTCCCTTTTACATTTCATCACATAATCACAAGAAATACCGGCAAGGGAACACAACAATATTATAATTTTCCCGGCAAGGGAACAACAATATTATAATTTTCCCAGCAAGGTAACAACAATATTGAATTAGTCAATCTGGCAAGGGAGAATCAGACATAACCAATCTCAACTCAACTTGTACTCAGTTCAATTATTGAAAATGCTCAATCATCGAAGATCATTAAGTAAAGAACCCAAGTGTTACTTAAGAACACAACAACTTTCAATTTAAGACTCACGGTCATGCTTGACACCAATGTATAGATACTCGTCACCATGCCAATACGTCGTACTCAACAAGAAGCAAGTAGCAAGTATGACTCAAATCCTAATTCCTCAAGCTAGGGTTAGACCGAACACTTACCTCGATGCCTTGATCACCACTCAAATCTCAACTATAGCTTTACCCCTTGATTCCACCACCAATCCGCTTGAATCTAGTCACAAGTTACTTAATTACATCAATAAGTGCTAAAGAATCAACCCCAATTCATGAAAATGAGTTTTCTAAAGTTTTACCCAAAAGTCAGAAATCACCCCCAGGCCCACGTGGTCAACACCTGAGGTCTGGACCGAAACACGATTACCCATTCCCCCATGAATCCAAATTTATAATTTGTTTTGAAATCGGACCTCAAATTGAGGTCCAAATCCCCAATTTTAGAAAAACGTAGATTCTACCCAAAACACCCAATTTCCCCCACGAAAATCTTTGATTTGAAGTTGAAATCATGTTAAAAGATGTCAAGGAGTGAAGAAAATGAGTTAGAAATCACTTACCAACGTTTTGGAGAAGAAAGGTTGTTTGAAAAATTGCCTCTTATGTTTTTTGGGGTTTTGAAAAGTGAAAAATAGCTGAAATTCCCGTTTATTTATACCCCTCTCAGACCCCTAGTACGGACCACATCAAATAGACTACGGCCGCACAGCCTCCACCGCGGACCGCATAAAGGTGACCGCAGCCGCGCTGGCCCCTCCCTAAAGACCTGCAGTTGAGCACCCTGTGCGGACCGTACAAAGGCAACTGCGGCGGCACAGCTTCCACCGTGAACTACGCAAAGGCGACGACGGCCGCGCTGGCCCCTCCGCAGTCGCACGCGATTTCTCACGGACAGCACTAGAGGGTTCAGAGACTATGGCTTCCTGAACCTGCAACACCTGACTTTCTAAGCCTAAGGCATCCCGGAACCTACTAGAAACTCACCCGAGCCATCGAAACTCCAACCCAAGTATACACACAACCTGAAAAACATCCTACGGACATGTTCATGTAATGAAATTACCAAAATAACATCACGAGCATCTAATAAAACCTCAAGATCACTGAAATTTCTCAAAACTCTTTTAAACATCAAATTTCTCAATTAAGGTCCGGATCACGTCAAACGATGTCCGTTTTTAACCAAATTTCACAGGAATGACTCAAGTCATATATAGGACCTATACCGGGAGACCGAACCAAAATACGGGGCCGATACCATTTCTTTCTAATCAGTTTTCATTTCAAATTTCCTTAATTAATTTCTGAAAACAATTTCACTTAAAAATTCATTTCTCGGGCTTGGGACCTCAGAATTCGATTCCGGGCATACGCCTAAGTCCCATATTTTCCTACGGATCCTTCGGGACCTTTGAATCATGGATCCGGGTCCGTTTACCCAAAATGTTGACCGAAGTCAAGATTATTCCTTTTAACATCAAAACTTAGCATTTTTTTTTCACAGAATTTCATATTTAAGCTTTCCGGCTATGCGCCTGGACTGTGCACGCAATTCGAGGTGACTCTAATGAGGTTTTCAAAGCATCGAAGACACAAAAATCAACTGAAAGCAAGTGATGACCCTTTGGGTCGTCACATGTATATTTCGTATAGAATAGTTAGAGCAATAGCAGGGGCTTTACAAAATGGCAAGGATCCCCTTTTTATAGGAAGAGAATCCCAACATAGTACAAAATACATTAATTGTAAAGGCGTGAAGATGGGACGGCTAGACATGAAACCAGGCTCTGTCAGTGCTATATACTCATTTTGAGAACTCCCCTTTCCCGGCATCGTTGTTGTGTCGGGCATAAATGGACGTCGAGGGAGAGAATTCAACCGCAACCCTGCAGCCTTGAGAAATCGAGATGACTTCCCAAAATACCTTAATGATGAGGAATTGGACCTCAAGTCTCCGTTGCACTGATCAATCTAAGCACGCTAATAGCCACTACTGGGACCGACTATAAAATCTGCACAAGAAGTGTAGAGTGTAGTATGAGTACAACTGATCCCATGTACTCTGTAAGTGCCGAGCCTAACATCGACGAAGTAGTGACGAGGCTAAGATGGGTCACCTACACTACAACTTGTAAGCAGTATATAATAAAGACAAAAATGGAAATATAGAACGGAATAAGACAGTCAACTACAAATAATAATTACAACCTCAAGAAATGATCCAGTGTTGTCCAGAATTACCAATCCTTAACATTTCAAATGAGAAAACCGAAAACCAACACAACTCAAGAAAATATAAACACATAGGTTGTTGCGGCCCGCAAATCGATCCCACCGTACAATATAGAATCCTCCCTTATTTCACCGTAATAACATCAACAACGACAATAATAAATATCAATGATAATAAGTAAATATATGTTGAGGCGTGCAACTCGATCCCACCATATAATCAGAGTCAATATCGTAATTCACCCTTATTTCACCATATCAATCCACCCTTATGTCACATGTTGCAATGCTACCTGATCCTACCGTACAATACAAATTCACCCTTATTCCACCATATCAATCCACTCTTATTTTACCTGTTACATCGTGCACCCCGATCCCACCATATCAGTACTAATTGCTCAATGTGCACATTCAAATTAACATTTCAAACCACGAAAATCTTTACGATCAATAAATATCAAACTAAACCAAGAAGGAAACCTTGTACAACATAGAAATCTATATAAGTAATACTACACAGCGAGACTAGTCTAGTAATTGACAGTTAGAAGGTGCAAGTAAGTCAGTTTAAGCAAATAGTAGGGAATCATGAAATTATGAAAAGATCTAACATCATTTACAGGAGAAGGCATTGATTGACAAGTATCAAATAATCATGAAAACCATTTAGGGCATATACCCTTCAAGGCAGGGAAATAGATAATTAAAGAACAACGGAAAATCAGGGAAAACAAGTAATCTGGCAGCATATAAGCACTTGTCACCTCGCATATATGCCGCTCACATGAAATTAACATATCACATAGTTCGAGGGTTCCTAATTTCTTCAAGTCAAGGTTAGACACAACACTTACTTCGCTCTAAAGACCACTCAAAGCTCAACGACAACTTTTCCTTTCAAACAAGCCTTCGAACAAATAATATCTAGCAAATCACCAACCAAATGATTTAAAATAAGCCTTAAGAATAACTCATAATTGTAAAAGATTCAATTTAGGTCATTATTGAAAGGTCAACAAAAGTCAACTCCCGGGCTCGCTTGGTCCAAACCTGAAAATCAGGCCAAAACCTGATTACCCATTCACCTCCGTGCCCAGTTATGTAATTTATTTGGAAATCCAACCTCAATTTGAGATCTAAATCCAAATTTTACAAAAATCCCTAATGCTACCCAAACCCCCAATTTCCACCATGAAAATACTAGGTTTTAGGTTGAAACCATAGGAAATGTATTAAAATACTAAACGAAATTAGATTAGAATCACTTCCCAATGATTTGGGGAAGTAGGGTCCTTGGTAAAATCGCCGAAAGGGATTTCTTGTTTTGATAATTTGAAGAATGGGAGAAAATCCCATTTTTCAGCTATTAGACCAGTTGTAGGTGTCGCAATTGCGACCGTGCGAACCTCGCTAATGCAAGTTTTACTTCGCAAATGCAAAATCTCACTATTCCTGCACATCGCAATTGCGATGACTTGTTCGAAAATGCAAACGCAATGCTGACCCGCCCCTCTTTGCAAATGCGAACCTGATAGAGGTTGCCAATGCGAAGCCTGACCCCGCAATTGCGAGGTTAGAGGCCTGCACCTGTAATACCCGACCGGTCATTTAGAGATTTTGCACTTCGCTCGCCAGTTCTCGGGCATGACTAGTCCCGTGTGATGTATTAAGACTTATGCAAATCGTCGGTTTGGTTTTCAGGATAATCGGAATGAATTTGGAAGAACAGTTCTCAGTTTGAAGTTTAAAATTTGAAAGGTTTGACCAAGTTTTGACTTGTCAGTATATGATCTTGGATTGGAATTTTTATGATTTGGTTAGCTCTTTTAGGTGATTTGGGACTTAGGAGCGTTATCGGAATGTATTTTGAGGTCAGTGGAAGGTTTAGGCTTGAATTGGCAAAATTGGGATTTTGGCATTTTTCAGTTGATAGGTGAGATTTTGATATAGGGGTTGGAATGGAATACTGGAAGTTGGAGTACGTCCATTGTGTCATTTGTGATGTGTATGCAAAATTTTAGGGCATTCGGACAAGGTTTGATAGACTTTTTGATCGAAAATGGAATTTGGAAGTTCTTGGAATTCTTAGGTTTGAATCTGATGCTAATGTGGTGTTTTAATGTTGTTTTGAGCATTCCGAAGGTTGGAATAGGTTTGAATGATGTTATGGGATATGTTTCCATGTTTGGTTGAGGTCCCGAGGGCCTCGGGTGTCTTTCGGGTGGTTTCAGATCAAATTCTTATTTTGAAAGTTGCAGATTTCTTAAGATCAGTGTTGCAGAGTTTTGCTCTTCGCTTTCGCGAGAGGGCCCTCGCGTTCGTGAAGAGATGTTGAGTATGTTAGGCCAGTTTCCTTTCGCGTACGCGATGGTTGTCCCATGTTCGTGAAGGCTGAGTCTATTTGTGCATCGCGGACGCGTGGCATGGTTCGCATTCGCGTAGAAGGGTGAAGCAAACTTGGACCCCAGGCCCTGGTGCTATGCGTTCGCGAGGTTAGTGTCGCGTTCGTGAAAGAGCTGGACTGGCAAAACATCACATTCGTGTGGCTACGTCCGCGTTCACGAAGGGTATTATAGAGAGGAAGTGTAATTTGTGCTACGCGAACATGAGAGTGAGGCCGTGTTTGCGATGAAAGAAAAATCTGGGCATAATGATTAATATCAAAATCGAGGGTTTAAGTTCAATATCAAAAAAACCATTGGAGAGATCGGGAGAAGGTGAAATGTGAGGAGATCTTCAGTGGAGCTATTGGGGTAAGTATTCTTCACTCATATTTGGTTTAATTCCATGATTTATTCATGAATTTCATCATTTAATTTGAGAAATAAGAGTGGAAATTGGGGAAAAATTGAAGAAAAGTTTGAGAATTCTTTTGGGTATTTGAATGGGCATTTGATGTTCGATTTTGATGTTCTTGGTATGTATGAACTCGTGAGAGGGTAAAGATTTTATTGATGTGATTTTTTTTTTATTTTGAGAGGTGGGCCCCGGGGCCAGGTTTGGCCAATTGCGGAATTTTTGGTATAAATTGGATATTTTCGAATGGGCTTTGTTTCCTTAGCATATTTTGATGGTATGAATCTGCTTTTGGCTAGATTTGGAGCATTCGAAGGCCTAGTCCAGAGGCCAAGGTATCACGGGTTAGAATTTGGACCGGATTAAGGTGAGTAATGATTGTAAATGTTGTCCTAAGGGTATGAAACCCCGAATTTCACATTGTTGTGCTATATTGAGGTGATGCACATGCTAGATGACGAGCATGGGGTCGTGCACTATTGGGGATTGAGACTTAGTCCATCCCAAATAACTGTTTTACTGCGTATTCGATGAAAACTATTTGCTATCATCATGTTTTGGGCTGAATGCCATATTTGGGCCTCGTGCCAACTGTTTTGGACCCTTAGGGGATTTTTACTGCTCTTTCCTCATTGTTTTGATTTTATATCTATACTCAGTCATGCTATATTCTACTATTTTCATAACTCAGCCATGTTTACTCTATTCTGACATCTTAAATGATATTTTTTGGTTGAGCGTCATATTTTAATGTTCCCGAGTGGCTTTTTGAGATTGCTGACTAAGTAGGGCCGATGGCCTGTGTTGTGAGGTTATTATGGGATCGGGTTGCACGCCGCCGTAGTGTTTCACTGATTTATGATGATAAGGCCGAGGGTTTGAGTTGTTATGCCACGAGGTGGCTTGATATGAGGTCGAGAGCCTATTGATAATGCCACGAGATGACTTGATATTGCACTTGGGCCGTACGGGGCCCCTCCCAGAGTCTGTACACCCCTAGTGAGTGTGGGTACCCAGTGTGTTATGTGATATAGCCCGAGGGGCTGATGTTGTTCCATGTTATTGCCTGAGGGGCGGTTCTTGATTTATGTTATGCCCGAGAGGCTGATTATGAGTGATTGTGATGTAGCTCGAGGGGCTGGTTCTGTTGATATTATGCCCGAGGGGCGGTTTATGGTACATGTTTTGCTGAAGGGCTGTTTACATTTCTATCATGTTTACTCACTGTTTCATCACTCGTTTGAAACTGTTGAAAATTATTTTTAAAAGGTTTTTACCGAAACCGAGCATGATTTACGAAGTAAATGATTTCTGTACTGTGTTGGAAATATCTTGTATTTATTGTAGCGTTTTGACGTAGTTTACGTGTTTTCTTACTGCTCAGCTTTAATTTACCTTTATCACTCACTGAGTTGGAGTACTCACATTACTCCCTGCACCTTGTGTGCAGATTCAGGTATTTCTGAATAGCGGGTGTTGATTGCTCAGAGGTAGAGTCATATGAGTTTAGCTAGGTAGCTGCCCGATGTTCGCAACACTGCTTTTCTCTCTCTTACTTTTCTTTAGACTATATTCAGTACACTTTCAAACTTTTTTGTTGTATTCAGACCTTAGTAGATTCTCGTGACTTGTGACACCCCGATGTCGGGCTTGTATATTCTTTCCGCACTGTTCATTTAGATTTACATTTTGAGATATTTGATTAATTAAAAGCATAAAAACAAATTATTATTGATTAAATGGTTAACTTGGGAGTTGTGTCGGCTGGACTAGTTTCACGATAAGCGCCATCATGACCGGGTAAGCTTTAGGGTCGTGACAAGTTGGTATCAGAGCCTAGGTTACATAGGTCTCACGAATCATGAGCAAGTTTAATAGAGTCTTGCAGATCGATACGGAGACACCTGTACCTATCCTCGGGAGGCTGTAGAACCTTAAGGAAAAACTTCACATTCTTGAATTCTTACCGTGCGTCCTTGATTCAGCTTGAAATGTAACTCCTTGAATTCCTTCCATGCGTTCGTATGCGTGCATGAGCGCTCAGTATCAGATATGCATCGATGACTTATGATTCCCTGATCAAGGGGCGGATGTGATCTCTGTGTTGATGTTGGGCCAGTCTAGAGGACTTGAGGCCGGATTTTGCCTACAGCTTGAGCACTGAGGCATTGATTATGTGAGCCCGTGCTTTTGGATTCGTATGTACGATAGTGTCTTTATTGGTGGGAGTGATGACTGGATAGCTACGTGATGAGTATGATGTGACTACGGAATGTGTGCATATGATTTGAACAAGACAAGAAGGGGTCTGCTTGGGAGTCGTAAGGACTATCCGGTGCTTGGTTTCCATAGTGATTTGATGTTTAGACCGAGTGTGGATATGTTAAAGGACATTTCATGTTGCCTAGTTGGAAGTAAAGTAAATTTCACGTTGAGATATGAGTTCAGACTTAGGAAGATTAAGTGAATGCGTAATGTTTATGTCGGTGGAAGGGTATGATGAAATGTTAGTTTGAGGCGAAACAGGTGGGTTATCTCCAGCGGATTGTTCTGAAGTTTGCGTGATCCTTTATGTTGTTTATTGGAATATCTCTGTTACTAGTGGAAGATATGTGCTGCAATTTGAATTTGGGTCGCATAAGAGAGTGGGCTTGACTGTTATAAGGGTGAATGCGATATTTGTAGAAGATTTAAAGTACTAGATGGTCTGTGTTTCACGAGCTTATGAAGGATTGAGTTTAATCTCACTATGGTATTATGGCAGTAATAGAGTATATGTGTTATGAGTTATTATGTGTTTTGATCTATCGCTTTGAGCCAAGTGGGGGAGTCTGTTATTTAATAGTTGATTGCATGGTTATGTGTTATGTTGGTCCCAGACAGAGGCGTATGGGTGAGTCAGTTATGACTTATGGAGGTTGAGACCGAGGATGGCTTGGGTAAAAGAAATTTCAATGAAAGTTATGTTATGATTTATGGGTGTATGAGAATCATGGAATAACTCGAGTTGTTATTGGTAAGGGATGTACGGTGCATAGAGCAGTAAGTTTCTTGGTTGTAGGTGAGGTTACATTTTGCGGTTTCGTACGACTCTCGAGAATGGTTCTAATATATTCAAGATTTTACATGTAATAATTGGAGAGCATTTTGATCAGGCGATTTCTAATAATCGTACGACTCTCGTGTAATAATCGTACGACTCTCGTGGTATTTCTATATCATCAGGCGATTCTACATAATAGTATCAGGAAGGTGAAGGTAATGGCTTTAGATTCGCAGGTAGTCTCTTTAGGGAAAGCATTTTGAATATGGTGCTTTTGGGTATATTTGAGAAGGTAGTCAGCGGTTTATGAACTGTGGGACGGTGTGGCTTTATGTTTGGGCCTCGTGTAGCGAGTCTGGGTCGAGGATTGTGGTGTTATAGCGAAAAAAAGTATCAAGTTGAAAGAAAATCATAAGGAACTTGGATAGATGGGATAGCTTGGTAGTATGCCGGGTCGGCATGGTAAGGATATGATTAGTTCTCTGGGTGCTTATGAGGTAATGAGTTTCTACAGGTGTTTCGTGGCAACGCTCTTAGGTATTGATGGCTTACGTAGCTTGGTTGTGTTAGAAGGAGTCAGCTGACGGTTTGGTTTTGTGCAAAGGGGATTCAGAGAGTTCTTGATGATTTCTACCACGGTTTGGAGGTGTATATTTTCTACCGGCATGAGGAGCATGGGATGTATAGTGATTTCCTCCTAGATGGGATCAAATGGAAAAGTTCTTGGCTAGTTGAGTATGTAATTGTTTGTGGCTCGGAATGGATGTGAAGTTCTCGTGTTTACCCTAGGATGGTATGGTATATGTGGTATATTGTGTAGGATTGAGATTTGCATGTGCAAGGTCACGGTTCAAATTTGAAAGGAAGGTCACAAACTCTTAGGCAGCTCGGGCATGTCACACCTCCTTTTTCCCCGAGGGGAGAATATGGGAATTTTTCCAATTTAAGTGACATAATCGAAATGGGATTATTTATTCAATTCAGAGTCACCACTTCGAATAATTTTATGGTGTTCCAAGTCACCGGTTTATTTTAAATCCCAAATCGAGGTAGTTTTGACTCTGTGTTAAAATCTGCAAAATCCGAAGACCGGATAAGGAATTCTGTTTACTCGGGAGAAGGTGTTAGGCACTCCCGAGTTCCGTGGTTCTAGCACGACCTCTTTAATCATACATGGCTTAATTAAATTGCTTAGCTACATATTTTAGAACCTATGTGCATTTTATCTTACCGCTCAATTAAGAAATTATCATGAGATGAGTCACACGTATGTGTACTAATCTTATTTAGTGCGCTAAAAACCATGTCACGCATACGTGTACATAATTAAAAGTCGTTAATATTATTAATATTTTTCGGCCAAAGTAACGCGAACGCATACCTTGATTTTTAATTTGGAAAATCAAAACTATGTCACGCGGATGTGTACATAATAAAGATAATTGATTGGTTAACACGAACCTAAAGCATACTAGTTGATTTGAACCCATAAACATAATTATTGAAAAATGAAAGAAATGTAATTCTTTTTATATCACACCAACTTTATGTTAGGTCTCAGTTTATGTTTGAATCAACGGTGAAAAACAAGAGACGTGTGGCATAAGACAATTACTAAATACCAACTGTGATAATGAAATAGAGATCCAAATTAAATCATTTACACTCCGTCAACAATAATTATTAGAATACTCGATTTCTTTTAATGTTTCTTCTTTCAAACCTTTACTTATAATGAACGATATTAAGAATGCTGAAACTAAATGTTAACACGGCTAGAACTTCTCAAATTCTTATACATAAAAAAGTTTCAAAATATAGCAATAACATATTTAGCAATATATATATAAGCCAAAAATTAAAGAAATGGAGAGGAACCTTTTGCGAAGATCAACAAGATAACAACTACAATCAACTGATTTCAGAGTTAAACGATGCTAACACTTTAGCAACCTCGAATGAAAACCTTGACGTCAAAACATCTTCAATGCAGCAATACTTATCCTCCCCTGCTGACATGGGGAATTCCAAAATATATAGATATGTGGATGAGGGAAGTTAATGTGTTGGTGTGCTGAATGGGGGGAAGTGGGGAAAGGGACGTGAGGGAGTTGGATGGTGGGGGTGAGGGACGTGAGGGAGTGGGAAGGTTGGGAGGTTAGATACTAGTTTTATTATATAGGATTTAGCTTTTATTTGTTTGTCCTTTTTCTGTTTTCTTTTCGCTTTTTTTAAACCTTTATGTAACCCATTTTATTAAATAAAAAAGAAAGTAAAATAAATAGCTATATATATATTAACCAACTTACTTTTAGACTTAAATAAAACTATATGAATAAGAAGACCCAATATTTACACTAAAGTTTAAATTATACTAAGAAAAATACTATAACTTACAATGAACGGGAAGAAGAAATATATATATATATATATATATATATATATATATATATATATAAATTTTCTTCTATTTAAACATAGGAACAAATATTATACTCTAAGAATGTGAATATTTTTTTTAGCTTTTTTTTTATAAATAAAACCTATTAAGAGTAAGATAAACGTTTTAAATATTAAGATTAGACCTAAAAGAAATATTTACACCAAAATAGTATAGAATTTGGGTGTGGTCAAAAATTAGTTGTTCACAGCATGCCCCTCTTTGCATGGAAACATGAAGAGTTTTCAAGCAAAGAAAATGAACAAGGTAAATAATTTTTGACCTCACTATTATTTGAAAAGGAAAAGAAGATAAAAGGCCACATGTAGTTCAAGTGGAAGAAGAGTAATGGAGTATGCTTAGATGGAGAGTCGAGCGAAGTTCCATCGAGGATCCGATCCGCGGCTCCTACTATTTCATCAAAATGAAAAAAAAATTACATACTCTTGAAATCTAAGAGTTACAAAATTCTTATCTAAGTGTCATCTAGAGTCTTGTCTTGATTCTTGATTTGCTTCTCCCATTTGACTTTAGACTGAAACATGATGCTCTCGATGCAACACACTATGAAATATTCTTGCAAGCTTGTTTCTTGATCAGATGATGGGAAGATGGATCTTAACCATATGTCTCCGCATGCATTACATCAAAGCTGGTTGCGGCTGGTATTGAGATCAAGCATTCCACTTTCTCTAGAAAGAATTGAAATCTTATTTTTTGCATATCCAATCCGTGCTTTGCAGAAAAACCTACAAGCCATCACAAACTTACAAAACGAACAAAAAATTTCTATCCCAATTTGCACTAGAAAATTTTTTTGAGTTATTGAAAACACATTAAACAATCTTTGCTATTGCAGAATAAGAAATTGGAAAAAAAACATCTTTTTAATAGGGGAAGTCGTACCCCATGTTAACAAGAAAGAAGCCAACCAGGGGATATAGTACCCTGCGTTGATAATAAGATGAGGCTCGTGGCACTCTAGGATGCTACTAGGGAATATCGTACCCTATATTAGCAGAAAGTAATGCAGTCAGGGGATGTAGTACCCTGTGTTGGCAATAAAATGAGGCTCGTGGTACTTTGGGAGGTTAATAGGGAATGTCGTACCCTATGTTGCATAAAATGAGGCTTGTGGCGCTCTGAGATGCTACTAGGGAATGTCGTACCCTATGCTAGCAATAAGTAATGCAGCCAGGGGATGTAGTACCATGTGTTGGCAATAATGTAAGGCTCATGGCACTCGGGATGCTACTAGGGAATGTCGTACCCTATGTTTGCAATAACATGAGGCTTGCGACGCTCTAAAATGCTACTAGGGGATCTCGTACCCTATGTTAGCAATAAAATGAGGCTCGTGGCACTCTGAGATGCTACTAGGGAATATCTTACCCTATGTTGGCAATATATAAAGCAGCCAGGGGATGTAGTACCCGGTGTTGGCAATAAGGTAAGGCTCGTGGCACTCGAGATGCTACTAGGGAAAGGCGTACCCTATGTTTGCAATAAGTAATGCAACCAGGGGATGTAGTACCCTGTGTTGGAAATATGATGAGTCTCAAGGCACTCTAAGACGCTACTAGGGAATGTCGTATCCTATGTTGGCAATAAAATGAGGCTTGTGCCGCTTTGAGATGCTACTAAGGATTGTCGTACCCTATGTTGGTAATAAAATGAGGCTCGTGGCACTTTAGGATGCTACTAGGGAATGTCGTACCCTATGTTGGAAATAAAATATGGCTCGTGCTACTTTGGAATGCTACTAGGGATTGTCGTACCCTATGTTGGTAATACAATAAGTCCCGTGGAACTTTAGGATGCTACTAGGGAATGTTGTACCCTATGTTTGCAATAAATGAGGCTCGTGGCGCTCTGAAATGCTAATAGGGAATGTCGTACCCTATGTTGGCAGAAAGTAATGCAGCCAGGGGATATTGTACCCTGTGTTGGCAATAAGGTGAGGCTCGTGGCACTCTAGGATGCTACTAGGGAATGTTGTACCCTATGTTTGCAATAAGAAATGCAACCAGGGAATGTAGTACCATGTGTTGGCAATAAGGTGAGGCTCTAGGAATAGCATATTTACATGTATATTGGACAAAATCAAGGATTGGAGAATTTCACTTGGTGGTATTCGTGTTTTCACAAACTGTTTCTTAAAATTGTTATGTTCCTATTCTGAAAAAATAAAGATTTGTTAGTTTTAAAATGGAGGTCGGTTTGTGGCCTTAATTATTTCAATCTCTTGATCTCGGCTCATCTTCTTTAATAATTTCAACTGCAACTGATTATTTCCTGAATACCAACTGCATTTCTGTCTCTGGAGAACCTTTAGCTTTTCCAAACTTTGCCATGAAGGTACTTAACCCTTTTCAAATTTATGTTGCCTTTGTGAGCATTTAACTTTTGACTTCTTTCAAAGTTTTTCATTTCAAAGCATCGGCCAATTATGGCTAGTCAGGGTTGACTTGATGCCCTTGTCTAGGCTGGGCGACTTTTGAATATATCAGCTCGCTTCACACGAGAACCCTGTAAATCAGTCTTGCCATCTTTTCTTTGACTTATTTTTGGAACAAAGTTACGCCTAAAGGGATTCAAAGAAAAGAAAAACAATGGAATAGAGAATGAGTTTAAAAAAAAGGTGTCCCTTTCGGGGAACAGAAATACGGACTTATCTGGGAGTACATGCAGACTTCAATGAACATGACATGCCTCTTGGACTGGATGGCTGATCTGTGCAAACCGTCCAACTCTCAAAAATTCATCACAACCCATGCTTTCAAACCAAGAAACCTTGCCAGGGTTCTGTTGATGTCGAACGGTCGTGAGGATCCTATTTTCGATCAGTGGCTCCCTTTGCGAGTTTTCACTAGCTAACCTATCTCGTTTCTCTTCTCACTGTCGCCTTGTAGTGCTCTTTGCGATTTTTCACTAACAAGACTCTCTCATTTTAATTTCTCTGCTTACCATCACCTCGCGAGAGTTTACACCAATAAGACTCTCTCATTTTAGTTCTCTCATTTTGATTGTATCAGCTCCAAATGATTGTATCCTCTAATTCTTTAAACATTCTCGCCGATTGATCAGAAGGACTTGAAAATGATTTGGGCAAAAAGAATTTGAACTGAATTACAACTTTGGAACCTTTTAGGAAAAACCTTTGCCGAAACGTTATAATATCTTCCCCAGTTTCACTTTTTAGGGAATTCAGATTTTTATTTTGGTATGAATGAACCTCAGAGAGAGGCTGCCTACGTATCCTTTCGAAATCAGGTCGAGCGTAGTTCAGAACTCTATCTTTTATTTTGTTTTTTTTTTCATTTTTGTTTTCTTTTGCTTTCTTTTTTCTCCTTTTTTATGTTTTTTTCTTTTTCTTTCTTTTCTTTTTCATTTTTAATAATAACTTCCAAATTCCAAAGAGGGTAATCAAAAAGAGGGAACCGACTCAAAGGGTTTGCAAAAGGGTTCATAGTGTTTGGGTAGCGAGAAAGAAAGCCTTCGTCATGCCAATCAGAAAATGTTAACACCAAGTAATGAGTTAATTATTGTAACTTTTGACTACATCTACATTGACTGTTGTCTCGGGGACTACCTTCGATGTCTCCCAAATACAACACTCCATTTGGCAATACTCTTGTTACAATGTATGGACCTTTGCAATTTGGAGCAAATTTTTCCTTAGCTTCTTCATGGTGAGGGAGAATATGTGTCAGGACGAGTTGCCCCACTTCAAATTTCTTGGGACGTCTTGTTATAAGCATGTGCCATTTTTTGTTGTACAACTGCCCATGGTAGCCTCCGCCCAATCACTTTCCATAAATCAAAGACAATGTTTCAACCTGGTCTTGACTCAATCTTCATCATCGATCTCGGCTTCAACAATGATCCGAAGAGAGGGAATCTCATTTTCGTTTAAATTCTTTGTTTATTTTCTTACAAGCCTTATCTTCAACATATTATGCTTCTTGGATCATTATTTTAAAATCTGACAGCATTTTAGGATCTGGGCATGAAGTCCACAAGCATCTCATGTTATTAAAATCTACATTTACAGAATTGATATCGAATAAGAAAGGTGACAAGATTAAGAAAAGAGATATTCATGGATGATGAAATATTGATTTCATTTATTTGAATATTTTTTTAAAAAAAGATAGAAGGGTTTACATCAGAATGTAAGACAGTAAAGTAAAAACATTCGGATGATACACTGAAATAACTCGAAAGGCAAAAAAGATAGCAAGACTGGCTATCGAGACTCCCGTCTGATAGGGAAAGTTTCTGGGTTGGCGCCCGTTTTTTTTGTTTCTCTTCTTCCGCGGCAATGTCTACTATGACTTTTAATGCTGGATCAAATTTTCCATCATCGAATCATCCCGAGCAGGCCATGTCCAATTGCTCAAATCTGGTAAAGTCAACCCCACATTTTCCTTCATTTTTTATTTATTACCGCTAACTTTCCTACTTGTTTTTCCGTGACCTTGGATCAATAACGGTGGTGCTTGTTCTATTTGTTGAGAAGATGCTTTTACTTCCATGGATCTTGGATTGTTTGCGTGACTCACCATTGCAAACCAACAAACCGACCACCTTTAATTGGCTTTTATTTCAGAACAACAAGCATGTTAGAATAAATACTCTTTTTTTTTCTTTTTTCTTTTTTAAACCACCTTTTCTCTTCTTTTTTTTTTTACTTTTTTTTTCTTTTCAAAATGATTTGATCGAACCTGAAGTGGGTTGCCTACGTATCATGTGGAGACATGAATCATATCTTGTGTAGTTCGAAAAGATCAGGAATAAAGCAAATAATCTAACTTTTTTTGTGTGAATATTTTCTAAAGAAAAACTTCTAAAGAATAAAGAAAATATTTTTTGGTTTTCAATTTTTCTTTTTGGGAATTTTCGAAAGAAAAAATCGTGAAGAAGAACGAAAATATTTTTGGATTTTGAGAAGAATTTAAAAAAAATATATTTTTGGATTTTTAAAAAGTGGGGGCCAAACCCGATTAAGGTTGCCTACGTATATCACATTCGGTGAGAATCAGACCCGCGTAGTTCGTAAATGTTTCAGGAATAGGATGATACTTTTTAAAAAATTCAGGCTTATTTTGTATTAATCTTCTGGTAAATACCGAGATTTTTCAAAAACCGGGTAAATTTTTTCCCTTCTAGGTTTCCCTCAATTTTTATATTTATATTTTTATTATATTATTTTTTTAGAAACCGGTCAACATGCACAAGCCGAATCAAACACAATGCACAAGTAGCACATAAGATGCATCAGGATGGTCTTACAATTCTCGGGTACACCTATCCTAGACGGACCCAACCCCTGTATTGAATCCCCAAAATCAAATGCACATGATGCAAACAAACGTTCCTACTAGGGATCCGGCATGAGGCTATGTTATTCTAGGTTTAAATCCTAGGGGGAGTGTTTTAGACCTGGCTTACCCAAGCAGACAGCTCGAGCCGAGGTGAGGGAAACGTACCGGGAGTACGAAAGTCTACCCGGCCTAGTTACTTGACCCAACATCGTTCTAATTGGTATGACTTCTAACAGAAGAGTGGGCCACGCGCACGTGTGCACCATAAATTCAAAAGACGCAGAAGGGAGGCGTAAGAAGATAGTTTAATACAATTCAAATAATATAAAAGCGGTAAATAAGCGGTTGTGATGACCCAAAAGGTCATCACTTGCTTTTAAATTGAATTTTGTATTTTAAGGCCTTGAAAACCTCATTTAGCATCACCTCGATTTGCATGCGCAGTCCGGGCGTGTAGCCGGAAAGCCTAAATATAAAAATCTATGAAAAATGATAAGTTTTGACTATAAAATGAGTTAATTTGACTTCGGTCAATATTTTGTGTAAACAAACCCGGACCCATGATATGACGGTCCTGGAGGGTCCGTAGGAAAATATGGGACGTGGGCGTATACCCAAAATCAAATTTCGAGGTTCCAAGCCCGAGAAATGAATTTTTAAAAACAATTGTTTTCTGAAATTGTTTAAAGGAATTTGAAATGAATTTTGATTAGAACATGTTGGTATCGGGCCCATATTTTTGTTCCGGCGCCCGGTACAGGTCTTATATGTGATTTAAGATAATTCTGTGAAGTTTGGTAAGAAACAGATGTCATTTGACGTGATTCGGACCTAAATTGCAAAATTTGATGTTTTAAGAAGTTTGAAATAATTCATTGATTTTGAGGTTTAATTCGATGTTAATGATGTTAATTTGGTGAATTGATCGCACGGATAAGTTCATATGGTGTTTTAGATTTATTACGTATGTTTGGTTTGGAGCCCCGAGGGCTCGGGTGAGTTTCGGATGTGTTTCGAAAGGTTTTAAACTCTTAAAAAGTTGCAGGTTTTCAGCTGTTGGTATTCTGATATTTTCTTCTTCGTGTTCGCAAGAGGACCCTTGCGAATACGATGTATTAGTTATGCTGAAGTAAATTCCTTCTACGTGAACGCGTAACCCAGGTCGCGAACGCGAGGTGTTGGGGTCTTCCCTTCACGAACGCGAGCCTGGTAACGCGAACGCGAAGGTTAATTGAGCCTGGGCAAGGGGTGGGGCATAAACCTATACGAACGCGACCACATGGGCATGAACGCGAAGGCTCGAGGGGTCATTTCTCCGTGAACGCGAGCCGTATTCCGCGAACGCGAAGGCCTAGCAGTCCTAACCCATCGCGAACGCGATAAGTAATTTCGCCCAGTTATTTTAAGTTCCAAAAACAGAACACATTATGGGATTTTTATTATTTTTCACAAATTTCATCTTCTCCACACCTCTTGGGCTATTTTTGAAGAACTTCTTCACCATAATCTCTTGGATAAGTAATGTTTAACTTGTTTTCTTCCATTTTTATTAACACCCACTGGATTTCTAGGCCTAAAACATTTGATTAAGGGTAGAAAATTAGGGATTTGGGTAGAGTTAGGGCTTTTTGATTATTTGTTATTTGACCTCGTTTTGGGGTCGGATTTGAAAATAAATTATATATTCGGGCTCGTGGGTGAATGGGTGATCGGGTTTTAATCCAAACCTCGTATTTTGACCAAGCGGGCCTGGGGTCAATTTTTGATTTTTTGGGAAGAATGATTAGAAAGCTATAATTAAGCATTGGAATTGGATTGTTTAACGTTTATTGATGTTATGAAGTCGATTATGTATAGATACAATCGATTTGGAGCCGAATTCGAAAGGAGAGGTGGTATTTGAGGCTTGAGTTGGCCGTGTAAATTCGAGGTAAGTGTTCGGTCTAACCTTAGCTTGAGGGATTAGGAGTTGTGTCCTATTTGCTATTTGCTTCTTGTTGAGTACGACGTATACGAATGGTGACGAGTATCTATACGTTGGTATCGAGCATGATCGTGAGTCTTTAACTGATATTTGTTGTGTTCTTAAATGATACTACAGATGCTTTAATTGGTGATTCTCGATATAGAGCAAGGATTTAGTTTATTTTCTTGGAAAGTAATTATGATTGAGTATTGGTGTTAGCTGAGATGAGTAGGGATTGAGTTATGATTGGTTATAGCTGATTCTCCCTTGCCGGGACGTATATACTTTTACTGTTGAATTTCCTTGCCGGGCTAGTGTAATTTATTGTTGATCCTTTGTCGAGACTCGTGGTATGGTTGAGTTTAAGTTATATAAATATATTGGATCGGGTTGCACGCCGCAACATTATTATATAATGGATCGGGTTGCACGCCGCAACAATGTTATATTGGATCGGGTTGCATGCCGCAACAGTAATATAAATGGATCGGGTTGCATGCTGCAACAGTGTTAAATGATAAGGGATCTGGTTTTGCGCCGCAACAATGTTATTATTGTTTGTTGTAGAACTTGAATTGTTCTCTCTTATCACTCTTTAGCTTCTGTTGGATTTGATATGTTCCCCGTAGCATGTACCCCCTCCCATTTACATTGTTTATTCCTATTTATTTTTTTGCTATATATTATATAATTGCACAGGTTTATCTGGAGTCTGGTCCTAACCTCGTCACTATCTCGTTGGGGTTAGGCCAGACACTTACCAGCACATGGGGGTCAGTTGTGCTGATGCTACACTCTACACTATGTGAAGATATCGAAGTAGCATTTGGACAGTAGCACTTGGGGAGCCAGCCTTCAGTCCACTCACAGATCCCGAGGTAGTCCTGCAGGCGTCCGCAGGCCCGGCGTTCTCTTGTATCTATTTATATGTTCTGTTTCTACTTGTTTTCGAGACAGACTATATTTCCTCATTCAAACATTTGTTTGTAGTATTCATAGATAGTCCATGGATATTGTGACACCGGTTTCTGGGTAGAGATGTATGTTGGCATTTTCGTACTGATTTTGGTATTATATTAGTCTAAGTCTTCCGCTAAATTTTATCTTTCACCATTATTTAAATTTTGATCACCTATTAACTCAATTCGTTAAATAGAGTCAAAAATGAAAGAGATTGAATTTTCTATATTTCGTGGCTTGCCTAGCTTCTACATGTAGGCGCCATCACGACTCCCGAGGTGGAAAATCTGGGTCGTGACAAGTTGGTATCAGAGCTCTAGGTTACGTAGGTCTCACAATTCATGGACAAGCTTAGTAGAGTCTGAGGAATCGGTACAGAGATGTCTGTATTTATCCCTTAGAGGCTACAGAGTTAGGTAAAACTTCACATTTGTTCTTTCTTGTCGTGCGGTTTTGTTCCCATTGCTAATTGAATTTCTACTATGTTCTTTCATAGATGGCGAGAACACGCTCTTCTTCATCCACCGCTCAGCAGCCCGAGCCCCCAGCAGCAGCTCCTACGAGGGGTAGAGGGCGAGGCTGAGTCCGTGCTAGAGGCCAAGGTAGGGGCAGAGCTCAGCCCCGAGCAGCAGTCCTAGTGGCAAAGCCTCAAGTAGACTTTGATGATGAAGTTCCGGCCCCAGCAGTTCCGTTGGGCCCAACTCTGGTCCCAGAGGGGTTTATTGCCACCCCAGTTCTTCAGGATGCTTTGGTCCGTCTAGTGGGCCTTATGGAGAGTGTCACCCGGGCAGGCTTGCTTCTTGTAGCACCAGCCGTTTCTCAGGCTGGAGGAGGAGCCCAGACTCCTGCTACTCGCACTTCCGAGCAGGCAGCTCCCCAAATTCAGACTCCAGCGATTCAGCCAGTTGGAGCAGTTCAGCCGGGTGTGGTAGCTCAGGCCGGTGATGGAGCAGTTATGTCTACCGATGCTTTGTGGAGGTTGGATAGGTTCACCAAGCTCTTCATTACTACTTTAAGTGGTGCATCTACTAAGGATCCCTAGGATTATCTAGACAGCTACCATGAGGTTCTCAGGAACATGGGGATAGTTGAGACCAATGGTGTCGATTTTGCTAAATTTCGCTTGTCTGGATCTGCCAAGACGTGGTGGAGAGATTATTGCTTGGCTAGACTAGCCGGATCACCAGCCTTGACTTGGGAGCAGTTTGCACAGCTATTTCTGGAGAAGTTTCTCCCCATTACTCAGCGAGAGGCCTATCGGAGGCAGTTTGAGCATCTCTAGCAGGGTTCTATGACTGTTACCCAGTATGAGACCAGATTCATCGACTTGGCTCGTCATGCTCTTGTCATAATTCCTACCAAGTGAGAGCGGGTGAGGAGGTTTATTGACGGTCTTATTCAGCCGATTCATCTTCAGATGGCTAGGGAGGCTGGGAGTGAGATTACTTTCCAGGAGGCGGCCAATGTGGCCAGGAGAGTGGAGATGGTTCTGTCACAGGGAGGTGGTCATGGGTCAAATAAGAGGCCCCATCATTTAGGCAGATTCAATGGTGCCTTGTCTAGAGGCAAGGATTCATATGGTAAAGGCCAGCACTTCAAGTTTCTCATGGTGCTTCAGGTGGTCGTGGTTCTCATATTCAATACTCTGATCAGCAGTCCTATAGTGCACCACTAGCTCCTATCAGTTCACCACCAGCTCCAATCAGTGCACCGCCACTCCAGAGTTTTCGGGGTGGTCATTCAGGTCGCCAAGGTTAGTCTCAGTTTCCTCAGTCGCAGCACTCAGTTGTATGCTATGAGTGTGGTGCGTACGTCATATCTGGAGGGCTTGCCTGAGATTGGTGGGTACTTAGTCGCAGCAGCAAGGTTCCCGTGCTATGGTTCAGCCACCAAGTGTTCCACAGCCCGCCCAACCAACAAGAGGTAGGGGTAGAGGTGCTAGAAGTGGAGGTAGAGGTGCTAGAGGTGGAGCTCAAATCGCTAGAGGTAGAAGCCAGCTAGCTGCAGGTCGTCCCAAAGAGGTAGTCCAGGGTGGTAGGGCCCAACACCTATGTTATGCTCTTCCAGCCAGGCCTGAGGCTGAGGCTTTAGATGCGGTTATCACAAGCACTGTTCTGGTTTGTGATAGAGATGCTTCAGTGTTATTTCATCTAGGGTCTACAAACTCGTACGTGCCATTTTATTTTGCACTGTATCTGGTCATGCCTAGTGATTCATTGAGTGTTCCTGTTTATGTGTCTACACTAGTGGGTGATTCTATCGTGGTAAATTGAGTCCATCGCTCTTGTATAGTTGTGATTGGGGGTTTTGAGACTCGAGTAGATTTGTTGCTTCTGGGCATGGTCGACTTCGATGTTATATTAGGGATGGACTGGTTATCACCTTACCATGCTATCTTGGACTGTCATGCCAAAACTTTGACCTTAGCTTTGCCAGGTTTGCCTCGTTTAGAGTGGAAAGGGACTCCTGTTCATTCTACCCGTAGTGTTATCTCTTATGTGAAGGCTCGACGTATGGTCGAGAAGGGGTGTTTGGCCTATTTAGCGTATGTTCGTGATTCTAGTACTGAGGTTCCTTCCATTGATTCTGTGCCCGTTGTTCATGAATTTCCTAAGGTAATCCCTTCAAAGCTGCCTGGTATGCCACCCGATAGGGATATTAACTTTTGCATTGATTTGGCTTTGGGAACTCAGCCCATTTCTATCCCACCGTATAGTATGGCGCCGCCTGAGTTGAAAGAGTTGAAGGAGTAGTTGCAAGACTTGCTTGAGAAGGATTTTATTAGACCTAGTGTTTCACCTTGGGGTGCGCCGGTGTTGTTTGTTAAGAAGATGGATGGGTCGATGAGAATGTGTATTGATTATCGGTAGTTGAACAAGTTTACAATCAAGAATAAGTATCCATTACCGAGGATTGATGATTTGTTTGATCAACTTCAGGGTGCCAAGGTATTTTCGAATATTGACTTGAGATCTGGCTACCATCAGTTGAGGATTAGGGCATTCAATGTCCCTAAGACATCTTTCTGCACTCGGTGCGGGCATTATGAGTTCTTGGTTATGTCATTCGGGTTGACAAATGCCCTAACAACTTTTATGGATTTGATGAACCGAGTGTTCAGGCCTTACTTGGATTTGTTCGTGATTGTCTTCATTGATGATATATTGATATATTCCCGCAGTCGGGAGAAGCACGAGCAACATCTTAGAGTGGTTCTTCAGACCTTGAGAGATAGTCAGTTATATGCTAAGTTCTCGAAGTGTGAGTTCTGGTTGAGTTCAGTTGCATTCCTGGGTCATGTTGTATCAGTAGAGGGTATTCAGGTTGATCCGAAGAAGATTGAGGCAGTCAAGAACTGGCCTAGACCAGCATCAGCTACAGAGATTAGAAGTTTCTTTAGATTGGAAGGCTACTATCATCGGTTCGTGAAGGGGTTCTCATCTATCACAGCCCTGATGACTAGGTTGACCCAGAAGGGTGCCCACTTCAGATGGTTGGATGAGTGTGAGGCGAGCTTCCAGAAGTTCAAGATAGCTTTGACTACGACACTGATGTTGGTTATGCCCACGGGTTCAGGGCCTTATACAGTTTACTGCAATGTGTCTCGTATTGGGCTTTGTGCAGTATTTATGTAGGATGGCAAGGTCAATACTTATGCTTCCGACAGTTGAAGATTCATGAAAAGAACTATCCGATTCATGATTTGGAGTTGGCAGCCATTGTTCACGCGTTGAAGATTTGGAGGCATTATCTGTATGGCGTGGCATGTGAGGTGTTCACGGATCACAAAAGTCTTTAGTATTTGTTCAAGCAAAAGGAGTTGAATTTGAGACAAAGGAGGTGGTTAGAGTTGTTGAAAGATTATGATGTCACTATCTTATATCATCTAGGAAAGGCCAATGTGGTAGCTGATGCTTTGAGTAGGAAGTCAGCCAGTATGGGCAGTCTTGCTTATATTTCGGTCAGTGAGAGATCGCTTGCTTTGGATATTCAGGCATTGGCCAATCAGCTCGTGAGGTTGGATGTTTCTGAGCCCAGCCGTGTGTTAGCTTGCATAGTCGCTTGTTCTTTGTTATTAGAGCGTATCCGTGAGCGGCAGTATGATGATCCCTATATGGATGGTCTTCAAAGAGTTGATCTTAGAGGAGGCCCATAGCTCCCGGTACTCTATTCATCCAGGCGCCGCGAAGATGTATCAGGATTTGCGGCAGCATTATTGGTGGCTGAGGATGAAGAAGGATATCATTGCATATGTGGCTCGGTGTTTGAATTGTCAGCAGGTTAAGTATAAACATCAGAGGCCTGTTGGTTTGTTCCAAAAGATTGAGATTCCTGAGTGGAAGTGGGAGCGGATCACTATGATTTTCATTGTTGGACTCCCACAGACTCAGAGGAAGTTCGATGCAGTGTGGGTTATTGTTGACAGGCTAACCAAGTCAGCATATTTCATTCCTGTGGTAGTCTCCTATTCTTCAGAGCGGTTAGCTGAGATCTATATCCGGGAGATTGTTCGTCTTCATGGTGTGCCCGAGTCTATTATTTCGGACCGAGGTATGCAGTTTACCTCACATTTCTGGAGAGAAGTTCAGGAAGAGTTAGGAACACGGGTTGAGTTGAGCACAACATTTCATTCTCAGATGGATGGGCAGTCCGAGCAGACTATTTATATTTTTGAGGATATGCTCTGAGCTTCTGACTTTGACTTTGGAGGCTTGTGGGATCCGTTTTTTCCTTTAGTAGAGTTTGCCTACAACAACAGCTACTAGTCGAGTATCCAGATGGCTCCTTAGGAGGCTTTATATGGTAGCCGGTGTCGGTCTCCGATTGGATGGTTTGAGCTGGGAGAGGCTCAGTTGTTGGGTATGGATCTGGTTCAGGATGCCTTGGACAAGGTCAGGATTATTCAGGATAGGCTTCGCACAGCTCAGTCCAGGCAAAAGAGTTATGCCGCCTGCAAGGTTCGAGATTTGGCTTTCATGGTCGGTGAGCGGGTATTGCTCCGAGTGTCGCCTATGAAGGGCGTGATGATATTTGGGAAGAAGGGCAAGCTTAGCCCTAGGTTCATTGGTCCGTTTGAGATTCTTGACCGAGTGGGAAAGGTGGCTTATAGACTTGCATTGCCGCCTAGCTTATCAGCCGTGCATCCAGTGTTTCATGTGTCCATGCTTCGGAAGTATCACAACGATCCATCCCATGTGTTAGATTTTTGCACTGTCCAGCTGGACAAGGACTTGTCTTATGAGGAGGATTCAGTGACTATTCTAGACCAGCAGGTTCGTCAGTTGAGGTCGAAGAGTTTTCCTTCTGTTCATGTTCAGTGGAGAGGTCAGCCTCATGAGGCATCGACCTGGGAGTCCGAGTCCGATATGCGGAGCCGTTATCCCCATCTTTTCCCCAACTCAGGTACTTCCTTCTTATGTCCGTTCGAGGACGAACAATTGTTTTAGAGGTGGAGAATGTGATGACCTTTTAAATTAAATTCTGTGTTCCGAGGCCTTGAAAACCTCATTTAGCATCACCTCAATTTGTGTGCGTAGTTCGGGCGCGTAGCCAGAAAGCCTAAATATGAAAATCTATGAAAAATGATAAGTTTTGACTATAAAATGAGTTAATTTGACTTAGGTCAATGTTTTGGGTAAACAGACCCGGACCCGTGATGTGACAGTCTCGGAGGGTCCGTAGGAAAATATGGGACTTGGGCGTATGACCGGAATCGACTTCCGAGGTCCCAAGCTTGAGAAATGAATTTTTAAGGAAAATTGTTTTCTGAAATTGTTTAGAGGAATTTGAAATGAATTTTGATTAGAACATGTTGGTATCGGGCCCGTATTTTGGTTATGGCGCCCGGTACAGGTCTTGTATGTGATTTAAGATAACTCTGTGAAGTTTGGTAAGAAACGGATGTCATTTGACGTGATTTAGACCTAAATTGAAAAATTTGATGTTTTAATAAGTTTGAAATAATTCATTGACTTTGAGGTTTAATTCGATGTTAATGATGTTAATTTGGCGATTTGAACGTACGAATAAGTTCATATGGTGTTTTCGAGTTAGTACGTATGTTTGGTTTGGAGCCCCGAGGGCTCGGGTGAGTTTCGAAAGGTTTTAAACTCTTAAAAAGTTGCAGGTTTTCAGCTGTTGGTATTCTGATATTTCCTTCTTCGCATTTGCGGGAGGACCCTCGCGAAGACGATGTGTTAATTATGATGAAGGAAATTCCTACTATGCAAACGCATAACCCAGTTCGTGAACGCGAGGCATTGGGGGGTCTTCCCTTCGCGAACGCGGGCCTGGTAACGCGAACGTGAAGGTTAATTGAGTCTGGGCAGGGGGTGGGGCATTAAACCTACGCGAACGCGACCACATGGACGCGAAGGCTCGAGGGGTCATTTCTCCGTGAACGCGAGCCGTATTCCGCGAACGCGAAGGCCTAGCAAGCCTAACCCATCGCGAACATGATGGACCTGTCGCAAACGCGATGAGTAATTTCGCTTAGTTATTTCAAAATCCAAAAACATAACATATTACGGGATTTTCATTATTTTTCACAAACTTCATCTTCTCCACACCTCTAGAGCGATTTTTGAAGAACTTCTTCACCATAACCTCTTGGGTAAGTAATCTTTAACTTGGTTTCTTCCATCTTTATCAACACCCACTGGATTTCTAGGCCTAAAACATGTGATTAAGGGTAGAAAATTAGGGATTTGGGTTGAGTTAGGGATTTTTGATTATTTGGGAATTTGACCTCGTTTTGGGATCGAATTTGAAAATAAATTATATATTCCGGCTCGTGGGTGAATGGGTGATCGGATTTTGGTCCAAACCTCGTATTTTGACCAAGCGGGCCCGTGGTCAATTTTATTCTTGGGAAGAATCATTAGAAAGCTATAATTAAGCATTGGAATTGGATTGTTTAGTGTTTATTGATGTTATAAAGTCAATTATGTAAAGATACAATCGATTTGGAGCCGAATTCAAAATGAAAGGCAGTGTTTGAGGCTTGAGTTGGCCGTGGAAGTTCGAGGTAAGTGTTCGGTCTAACCTTAGCTTGAGGGATTAGGAGTTGTGTCCTATTTGCTATTTGTTTCTTGTTGAGTACGACGTATAGGCATGGTGACGAGTATCTAAACGTTGGTGTCGAGCATGACCATGAGTCTTAAATTGATATTTGTTGTGTTCATAAGTGATACTACAGATGCTTTAATTGGTGATTCTCGATATAGAGCAAGGATTTAGTTTATTTCATGGAAAGTAATTATGATTGAGTATTGGTGTTAGCTAAGATGAGTAGGGATTGAGTTAAGATTGGTTATAGCTGATTCTCCCTTGCCGGGACGTATATACTTTTACTGTTGAATTCCCTTGCCGGGATAGTGTAGTTTATTGTTGATCCCTTGCCGAGACTCGTGGTATGGTTGAGTTTAAGGTATATAAATATATTGGAACTGGTTGAACGCCGCAATATTATTATATATTGGACCGGGTTACACGCCGCAACAATGTTATATTGGATCGTGTTGCATGCCGAAATAATGTTATATTGGATAAGGTTGCACGCCGCAACAATGTTATATTGAATCGGGTTGCACGCTGCAACAGTAATATAAATGGATCAAGTTGCACGCTGCAACAGTGTTAAATGATAAGGGATCGAGTTGCGTGCTGCAACAGTGTTATTATTATTTGTTGTAGAACTTGAATTGTTCTATCTTATCACTCTTTAGCTTATGTTGGATTTGATATGTTCCCCGTAGCATGTACCCCCTCCCATTTACATTGTTTATTCCTATTTGTTTTTTTGCTGTATATTTATAACTACACAGGTTTATCCGTAGTCTTGTCCTAGCCTTGTCACTACCTCGCCGGGGTTAGGGCAGACACTTACCAACACATGGGGTCAGTTGTGCTGATGCTACACTCTGCACTATGTGCAGATACCGGAGCAGCATTTGGACAGTAGCACTTGGTGAGCCAGCCTTTAGTCCACTCAAAGATCTGGAGGTAGTCCTTCAGGCGTCCGCAGGCCCGACATTCTCTTCTATCTATTTATATGTTCTATTTCTACTTCTTTCTGAGATAGACTGTATTTCCTCATTCAGACATTTGTATGTAGTATTCATAGACAGTCCATGGATATTGTGACACCGGTTTCTGGGTAGAGACACATGTTGGCATTTTCGTTCTGATTTTGGTATTATATTAGTCTAAGTCTTCCATTTAATTTCATCTTTCGCCATTATTTAAATATTGATCACCTGCTAACTCAATTCGTTAAATAGAGTTAAAAATGAAGAGTTTGAATTTTCTATATTTCATGGCTTGCCTAGCTTCTACGAGTAGGCGCCATCACGACTCCCGAATATGGAAAATCCAGGTCGTGACAGTGGCAATTAGCACATTAGGACCAAAAAGCACAGTAATAACATCAAATTAATAAAGCCAAGTATAGATCACATTACAAGCTAAAATTCTAAACCCTGAACAGAAGTTCTCGGTTATCGTCCCCATCAGAGTCGCCAGAGCTGTCACAGCTCCTTTTTCCTCGAGGGGAGGATATGGGAGTTTTTCCAATCTAAGTGACATAATCCAAATGGGATTATTTATTTAATTCAAAGTTTCCATTTGGAATAATTTTATGGTGTCCCAAGTCACCGGTTTATTTTAAATCCCAAATCGAGGTAGTTTTGACTTTGTGTTAAAATCTGCAAAACCAGAAGACCGGGTAAAGAATTATGTTAATCCGGGAGAAGGTGTTAGGCACTCTCGAGTTTCGTGGTTCTAGCACGGTCACTTTAATCGTACATGGATTAATTAAATTGCTTAACTACATATTTTAGAACATATGTGCATTTTATATTACCGCTCAATTAAGAAATTATCCTGAGACGAGTCACGCGTACGTGTACTCATCTTATTTAGTGCTCTAAAAACCATGTCACGCGTATGTGTAGAAAATTAAAAGCCCTTAATATTATTAATATTGTTCGGCCAAAGTCGCACGAACGCATACCTTGATTTTTAATTTGGAAAATCATAACTATGTCATGCGGACGTGTACATAATCAAGATAATTGATTGGTTAACACGAACCTAAAGCATACTAGTTGATTGGCACCCATAATCATAATTATTGAAAAATGAAAGAAATGTATTTCATTTTATATCACACCAACTTTTTGTTAGGTCTCAGTTTATGTTAGAATCAACGGTGAAGAACAAGAGACGTGTGGCATAAGACAATTACTAAATACTAACTGTGATAAAGAAATAGAGATCCAAATTAAGTCATTTACACACCGTCAACTATATTTATTACAATACTCGATATCTTTTTATGGTTCTTCTTTCAAACCTTTACTTATAATAAATGATATTAAGAACGCTGAAACTAAATGTTAACACGGCTAGAACTTCTCAAATTCTTATACCATAAAAATATTTCAAAATATAGCAGTAACATATTTAGCAATATATATAAGCCAAATATTAAAGAAATGGAGAGGAACCTTTTGCGAAGATCAACAAGATAACACCTACAATCAACTGATTTCAAAGTTAAAAGATGCTAACTCTTTAGCAACCTCGAATGAAAACCTCGACGTCAAAACTTCTTCAATGCAGCAATACTTCTCCTCCCCTGCTGAAGTAGGGATATCCAAAATATATCGATGTGTGGGGGAGAAAAGTAAATGTGTTGGTGTGCTGAATGGGGGGGAAGTGGGGAAAGGGACGTGAGGGAGTTGGATGGTGGGTGTGAGGGACGTGAGGGACTGGGAAGTTTGGGAGGTTAGATACTAGTTTTATTATATAAGATTTAGCTTTTATTTGTTTGTCCTTTTTGTGTTTTCTTTTCGTTTTTTGTTTTTTGTTTTTTTAACACCTTTATCTAACACATTTTATTGAATAAAAAAGAAAGTAAAATAAATAGCTCTATCTATATAATAAGAAGACCCAATATTTACACTAAAGTCTAAATTATACTAAGAAAAATAGTACTATAACTTACATTTAGAATTATATATTTTCTTCTATTTAAACGTAGGAACAAATATTATACTCTAAGAATGTGAATATTTTTTGTAGCTTTTTTTTTATAAATAAAACCTATTAAGAGTAAGATAAAAATTTAATATATTAAGATTAGAGCTAAAAGAAATATTTACATCAAAATAGTATAGAATTTGGGTGTGGTCAAAAATTAATTGTTCACAGGGCAGCTTCAGATAATTAGGTAAATGAGATCAATGATTGATGTGGCTTGATGAGGGTATACATTTTAGAAAGGGCGATGTGTTTGAGTTGAGGATACCTCATTATTATTGCGGCACTCTCTTATTGGATCGACTACTGATATTCGAGTTTGCTTGGTGGCACAGAAGGAATATAGGAGTACCTCTTGTGGGAAGATTGGGTATTAGAGGTGTGGTGTATATTCGGACGGTAGAGTTGGGATCGGATATGGTGATTCGCATGCTGTATGGATTTGGAGACTTGAAATTCTCATAGACAAGTTAGGTTGTGGTTGTGGACCGCGTATAACGGTCTGGTGTGGCAACTATTGGGGGTTTGGAGACCTGAGTTGATCTTTGTTGCTTGGTATGTTATATTTTGGATGTGATATTGGGTATAGGCTGGTTGTCTCAGTGTTGTGTTAATATGGGCTGTTGCGCTAAGACGGCGACGTTGGCGAAGCCGACGACGCCACAGACCGATTGGCGAGGTTCGACGGATTATGTTCCCAGTAGGGTGGTTTTATTCATTAAAACCTAGCGGATGGCTGGTGAGGGTTGTCTTTCTTATTTGGCCTTCGTGATGGATGGCAGTGCAGAGACTCCTATCATTGATTCAATTCTAACGGTGAGGGATTTTCCGGATGTGTTTCCTGCTTCCGTCCATATCGCTGGGCAGGGTTGTCAATTTCGGTATTGATTTAGTGCCAGGCTCCGTATCGTATGGCACCGGCGGAGTTAAAAGAGTTGAAGGAACAACTTCAGGAACTCCTTGATAAGGGGTTCATTTGTAGGCCAATATGGGTGTGTGTTCTACATTGAGTCGGCTTGGTTGACTCTGAGTTGTTATTGTTGAGAGATGCGTTGATTCGATTGTTATTGAGCTTATTGGTGATTTGAGGAGATCTATGAGTTACCTTTCTATGTTGCGAGGCATTGGGATTTGTTGGTTATAAGCACATGTGTTGCGGTTTTATTTGGGTCTCTCAGTGGAATTCGAGCGGGAAGAATACTGGGTATTGCTCAGCGGATAGCATAATGTTATGTCAATTGCTTCACCATGGTTATGATGATTTGCTTTGGTTCTAGATGTTAAATTGTGCACGGTTGTCGATTTTGAACATAGTGGCTTGAGGTGTTTCATGTGGACCAATGTTTGGATAGGGTCGAGAATTGAAGTGACATTATGTAGAGGTATGATCCTTCGGGTTAGTTTCATGTGTTCTGGTTCTATGAAGGGTGATGAGTTCTAAGCATTGTGTTGTGGTGGTACTGGTGAGCTTGCGGTACAGCTCTCTCACTTGAGTCATTTTTCCTTGATTTGAGTACATTTGGACTATTGCTTATTGGTGCACGAGTTGCACGAGTTGTGGCTTTAGAATGTATTGATGTGTCATGTCACCAGAGTAGTTGTATGGGAATTAGATGAGATTGTTGGGATCTAGAATGAATACAAACAGATTCGGTTTTAGCGTGTTGGAGGGATAATATCGATGTTCGGCTTAGAAATTTGCTATGGTCCTTGCTAAAGAAGAAGTGGCTTCACGAATGGTTGATCCTAGGAGTGGTTATGAATGAGGCTTTATTTGATTTGAGGATTATTATCGATATTCGATTCTTTTGAGCAACTGTTGTTATTCAAAGTTATCACTGCCAGTGTTTGAGTTGTGTGGTATATCATGTAGTTGCATCTGAGGTTGCAGGTATGGTTGTTACAGCTGGTTCGAGATTATCCATAGTATAGATGTGAGATTATGATCTTGTAGATGGTTTCAAAAGTGGAAATGTGGTTCTATGATTGGGCTAGGTTGGATTGTGAAATTTCAGTTACATTGTGTTATCAGACCTATATGAGATAGGGTAACGTGGGATCACCCTTGGGTATCTGCATGGTAAGGCTATACAGCGACTTGTTGGCTTTTGGAACAACTATGGGCCCGTTCGAGGACGAACGTATGTTTAAGTGGGGGAGGATGTAACGACCCGACCAGTCGTTTTGAGCTTTCTGTCACGACCCTAAAATTGGACTCGGTTGTGATGGCACCTCTCATTAAGACAAGGCCAGCCAACTAGTCTCAATTCCATTTTTAAATAGTTAAACATTAACAATCAGTCTAAGCATGAGTAAATAAACCAAAGACTAAGCAAAAGATTTTATAATGTACGAAATGCATCCTAAACACAGCCCGATACCGGGGTGTTACAAGTCATGAGAAACTACCAAGGTCTGAATACAACAAAAACAGTCAAAAGTGTACTAAGTACAGTAATGAAAATGAGAGGAAGCAGTCAATGCTGCGAACGGCGTGCAACCACCTTGCTAACTCTAATGACTCCACATTTGAGCAATCAACACCCGCTACCGGGTTCTGAAATGCCTGAATTTGCACACGAAGTGCAGGGAGTAATGTGAGTACTCCAACCCAGTAAGTAATAAGAGTAAATAAATACTGAGTAGTAGGAAACGATGAATCCACAATTATGATAACTCAATAAGCACAATAGGATTTCAATCAGAATACGAGTCAATCGTCTCATTTAAAATCCTGCTTTGGTAAAAATCATTTAAAAGTGCTTTCCAACAGTTTCAGTAGGGGTTCAATACCATTTATAATAAAAGAGATGAACCCATAATCGACCCCTCGGGCAAAAACTTAGTTCGTATACAGCCCCTCGGCATAATAGAAATTCACAACCCTTTTTTGTAACTTAAAAACTTCAGTTTAAATGAAAGATTATTTAAAACATTTGTTCAACATTTCAGTAGAGGCTCGGTCTAAAGATGAGTGAAAGGAGTAATTAAATCAAACAATTCAATAGAAACTCACTTTAAGAAGGAGTGAAAAATAGTAAGTTCATAAACAAGCCCCTCAAGCAAAGCATCACTCATGTACATGTATATCTATAGCCTCTCGGGCAAGCCTCTCAATCACTCGTGACTCAACTCTTACCAATCAGCACTCACACTCAACATTCAGACTCAATAGGTACCATATAGTAATTGCTGCACGTGCAACCCGATCCATATGTTGCTGCGGCGTGCAGCCCGATCCATATATATAGTCGACTACGCTCACTGGGGGTGTGCAGACTCCGGAGGGGCTCCTACAGCCCAACCGTTATATCGATGAGGGCTACAACTCAATATATTGCTGCAGCGCGCAGCCCGATCCATATAAGTATCACTGCGGCGTGCAGCCTAATCCATATATATATATATATTGTTGCGGCGTGGAACCTGATCCATAAATATATAATCCTCACAACCAGGCCCTCGACCTCTCTCAGTCATTAACCTCACAATCAGACCCTCAGTCTATCTCAGTCATCAACCTCACAATCAGACCCTCGGTCTATCTCAGTCATCAACCTCACAATCACTCGGACCATCAGTAAAACAGGGAACTCAGCCCAAACAGTTTTCACATTTTTAAGAAGTAAAGTGATAAAAGCAGATTTAAATAATAAACAGGTAAATCATGACTGGGGATATGCTTTCAAAATAAATAGAGTGAGGAAAATAGTAAAAATGCCCCTAAGGATCTCAACAGGTCGGCATAAGGCCCCAAACATGGCATACAGCCCAAAATATAATTTCAATCTCTAAAATATGGAATATCATAAGGTTTCAAATCAAATAAGCAACTTAACAGTCATATGGGATGGAACAAGTCACAATCTCCAATGGTGCACGACTCCATGCTCGTCATCAAGCGTGTGCACCACCTCAAGTAGCACAACGATGTGAAATCCGGTGTTTCAAACCCTCAGGATAGCATTTACAATCATTACTTACCTCGATCCGGTCCAAAATCTAGCCTACGATGTCTTTGCCCTCACGAATGGACCTCCGGATGCTCCAAATCTAACCACAATCAGAACATAACTATTAAAATATGCAAAGAGAAGAAAGCCCACTGGAAAATATCCAATTTACATCAAAAATCCCGAAATTGCTCAAACCCGGCTCCTGGGCCCACGTCTCGGAATCTGATGAAATTAACATCAATGGAATTCTCATCCTCTCATGTGTCAATAAATACCAAGAAATTCAAAATCGGACCTCAAATGCCACTTCAAATCCCAAATTTACACTTTCCAAATTCAAGTCGTAATTCCTCAGTTTTAGGCTTAAATTCCATGATTAATTAGATAGAATCCACATAAGAAACGAGTATAAAGTGCGTAAATCTTACCTCCAAGTGATTCCCCTTGAATCCCTCTTCAATCCTCTTCAAAAAGCTCCAAAAACGACCAAAAATGGTGGAAATAAACCCCAAAATCGCAGACAAGACGACTATTTAAACATTCTGCCCAGGCCTGAAATCCTTCTTCGTGAATGCGGTCAGAACCTCGCGTTCGTGAAGCACAAAATAACATTGACCAGAATTTCCTCTTCGCGATCGCATTACACCAATCGCGAACGCAATGAATAAAATGCCTCAGACCCAGCTGACCACTCTTCCTCTACACGAACACGGAACATACCTCGCGAACGCGATGAATGACTTCCCAACCCTTCGCGAACGCGAAGAACTTCTCGCGAATGTGAAGGCCGAAATCTCAGCCTTCTCCAGCTAACCCTTCGCGGTGGCAGCTCCCCTCTCGTGAACGCGAAGGTCAAAAGTCTGCAATACCGAACATCAGATTTCTGCAATTCCAAACTTCATGAAATGGTCTGATTGACCACCCGAAACTCACCGAGGTCCCCGGGACCTCAACCAAACATGCCAACATATCTCAAAACCTCATTTAATTTGGTTCCCACCTTCAGAGCGCTCAAAACAATATCAAAACACTAAATTCGTATGAGATTCAAGCCTAAGAATTCCAAAACCTTCTAAATTATGCTTTCGATCAAAATCCCAACCAAACCACGTCCGAGTGACCTAAAATTTTGTACACACATCCCAAATGATACAACAGAACTGCTGCAACATCCAGAATTTCATTCCGACCTCTATATCAAAATCTCACCTTATCAACCGGACAACGCTAAAATCTCAATTTCATCAATTCATGCCTAAACCTTCCATGGACTTCCAAAATGCATTATGATCACGCTTATAAGTCACAAATCACCTAACGAATCTAGACAAATCATAAAAATCCTGATCCAGGATCATATACTAACAAGTCAAATCTTGGTCAAACCCTTTCAAATTTCAAGCTTCAACTGAGAAATGTTCTTCCAAATTCATTCCGATTACCTTGAAAACCAAAACCAACGATTTACATAAGTCATAACATATCACACGGGGCAGTTCACACCCGAGAACTGACGAGCAAAGTGCAAAAGCTCAAAAAACCGGTCGGGTCGTTACACTTTTGCACTTCGCTCGCTAGTTCTCGGGCATGACTAGCCCTGTGTGATGTATTAAAACTTATGCAAATCGTCGGTTTGGTTTTCCGGGTAATCAGAATGAATTTGGAAGAACAGTTCTCAATTTGAAGCATAAAATTTGAAAGGTTTGACCACGTTTTGGCTTGTCAGTATATGATCTGGGATTGAACGTTTTATGTTTTGGTTAGCTCCGTTAGGTGATTTGGACTTAGGAGCATTATCGGAATATATTTTGGAGGTATGTGGAAGGTTTAGGCTTGAATTGGCGAAATTGGGATTTTGGCATTTTCCGGTTGATAGGTGGTATTTTGATATAGGGGTCGGAATGGAATTTTGTAAGTTGGAGTAGGTCCGTTGTATCATTTATGACGTATGTGCAAAATTTCAGGGCATCCGGCATTCAGATCTGTGTTGCAGAGTTTTGCTCTTCGCGTTCGCGAAGAGATGTTGAGTGTGGCAGGTCAGTTACCCTTCGCGTTCCCGATGTTGCTCCCGCGTTCCCGAAGGTTATGTCTATTTGAGCATCGCGAACACATGGCATGGTTCGCGTTCGCATAGAAGGGTGAAGCAGACTTGGACCCTAGGCCCTGGTGCTATGCGTTCACGAGGTTAGTGTCCCGTTCGCGAAAGGACTGGACTGGTGAAGCATCGTGTTTGCGTTGCTGCGTTTGCGTTCGCGGAGGGTATTGTGGAGAGGCAGTGTAATTTGTGCTACACGAACGCGATAGTTAGGCCGCGTTCGCGATGAAAGAAAAATCTAGGCAGAATGTTTAAGTTCAAAATCGAGGGTTTAAGTCCAATATAACAAAACCATTGGAGAGCTCGGGGGAAGGTGAAATTTGAGGAGATTTTTAGTAGAGCTATTGGGGTAAGTATTGTCAGACCTCCTTTTTACCACCCGAGAGGGGATATAAGGGAGTTTTTCCAATTAAAGTGATATTATTCGATATGAAATTATTTAATTTATCAGAGTCGCCACTTGGAATAGTTTATTTGGTGTCCCAAGTCACCGGTTTATTTTAAGATCCCAAATCGAGGAATGTTTCGACTTTATTTTAAAGTTTGCAAACGAGAAATTCTATGTAAGTAATTCTGTTAACCCGGGAGAAGGTGTTAGGCATTCCCGGGTTCTGTGGTTCTAGCATGGTCGCTTAGTGATTATTACTTGGCTTAAAACGTTTAAACTACTCATTTTTAGGACCTATGTGCATTTATCTATTAACCGCTTTTAATCACTTCATTTATTCGTAATGAAAGAATTGGGTTACGCGTACGTATACTCTTTTCTTTTGGCGCGTCAAAAATTACGTCACGCGAACGTGTTCATGATTAATAATGCTTCGTTTATTTTATTAAGAAAAGTTAGGCCGAAGTTGCGCAAATGCATACCTCAATTTATTTTAGAATTAAATTTTTAATTATGTTACACGAACGTATACATAATCGCAATACTAATCTAAATCGAGCCTAAAGCAAACAACGATTATTTAGGGTTATTTTAGTACTAAGTTAATATTTATATGAGGGCCATAGATTATTTAATGAAAAAATAGCACACCTCAATTTTAGAAGGCTTGTTTAATTAAGGCATTCTAAAGATATTCTTATTTAAACTAACTTAAACTTAGCAAAGCTATTAATTATAAACATGTTTTGGGGTACATGTATTGGGCCTTTAATCATTTTTTGGACAATGGAGATTGGCCAGCAGTGGCTTATTAAACAAATCAGCCTTGAAAGTTGTAATTGGGCTCACGATTTGGCCCAGAAATCAAATGGCTTCAAGATACCATTGTTGAATCTGAATTAAGAAAGCCCACATTGGGCTTAAATTTAGGCGGGCCCAGCTGCGACTACTAATTGGCTGGGTCTATCTACCTTAACACTTTGAGAGTCCAAACTTACATGATACACACTTTGCAAAATTGCAATCCAAATTATTTTTAATAAAAAAAAAAGATCAGAATTTAGGATTCAAAATACAACCTGAGTTTTAAGAAATAATTGCACTGCACACGATTTGCAAAAACAAACATAACAGATATGCATTCATACCATAACTCATAAAGAAACCTCACAATTGAGCCAAAACTATTGGGTTTAAGGCCTAGACCCAACGGTCCAGGCCCAGACCTGTCAAGACTTATTTTTCAATCTGGGCTTATTTTCAGGTCTAACCCAATTTCCCACTATACTTATGAAAAGGAAATGTAATAACACCTAATTACACTCTTCATGCTATTGTTTCAAGTATCAGTACATGAAATTAAAACCTTAATTTATTACAGTCCCCAAGAATAAAACTTTCAAAATCAGTATATTACGACCTATTAATACATGAACACTATGTTAATAACTACTCTATTACAACTTCATGTAATTAAACATCTAATGAACATCTGCTTCTTTTGAATATGGTTTATCCATCAAAGCTAAGTCCAATGCGTGAATACATGGATCCAACATGTTTGCCAACAGTAAAGTTCCAGCTCTTAGCTTCTAAACTTGCTGATTTGGCCAACTAGTGGCCAAATCCACAGGTTATAGCATCATGGTTAGTACCAAAACTCAAATAGCATAAAAACATTTTGTTTATCTAATAGAAGAAGAAAGGAAGGAAGAATTGTTACACATACAGCATATTTGGCTTAAAGAAAATCTTCAGGTAAAGGTAAATTTCAAGTTAAAAAGTATCCATGTATTTGCTATGTCATTCGTACTAAGTTACTACAAGAAACTCACATAATAACAGCCAATCAGATTCATATCACAAGAAAAACAATACTACATTTTACATATGACTTGCAGTTTCCGTTTTTTTCATCATTTCAAAAAGAAAATCATTATATGGAGAAAGATGAGACCAAATACCTTGAATAACACAGCAACAAAAACTCAGCAACTAAAGGTGCAAAAACTGGCTGAAACCTTCGATGAGAATGGTGCAGCAAAAACACATAAGGAACAACAACCAAAAAAACCCCAAAATTTCAAATCCACAATCAGCAACTTGAAACCAGAAATAGCCAACTAAATGACCCAACAAACCCTTTATTTCAAACCATTTTCAACTTGTAAAGAATCAGAAAAAATGAGAAGATTTGAAGTTTTCAAGATTTCTAAAATCTGACCCTATTCAGGAAAGAAAATAAAGCTTTTGGTGCAGAGAATAAGATTGAATGTGTCTCCTTTATAATGAGAGGACCTACCTATATATAGGGTGCCTGGGGAGGGTATGTTTTGGGTATATTCCTTATCCTAGAGAATAAATAGTACTGTCCTTTTTTACAGCCCTTGGTACAGCTGTCCTATATTTCAACATCTTTTTTATAACAGCTAGACAGCTGTACATTTCTGATTTTTAGCCTAAGTGTAAACCCATTTTTACCCTTTAGGTTACTGCTTATTTCATCTTTACCCTAAACTTTTCGGGTTCAAATGAGTCCCTAAAGTTCCTACTGATTCTCAAACCAGAACAAACAAAACTAACTTAGAGAAGATCAGAAATCCAAATCAAAAGACCCAAGGGAGTCAAGTGACTACCATCTAGACCCAAAAACTAAATCAATCCATAAGAAAAAATGTTCAATTAATTAAACCTAACTAAAGACTGAATCAAGGCATCTAATAATTGCCAAATAAACCTAAATTTCACAACAACAAACAAAAAAACAGATAACTAGAAAACAACAAAGGGAAACAGTAATGACTAATTCAACTCATGCAATTGAGTATTTGAGATTCAGACATGCTCCAATCGGTCAAACAACTAAGCATGTGAATGAAATCTGAAATTAAACCTAAACGTGCAACTAATCAGAATTGTGAATAAGAAAAGGGAGAAGAAAACAAAAGAGAAAATGAAATCATGGGGAAACAGAGTAAATAACAAACTAAACTAAAAACGAAACCTAAACTAACAGGATTAGTTCCTAATGACCAAATGCAAAACAAGAAATCTAGAACATGCAATTATAGATAGAACAAAACACAAAGAAAATTCAATCGAAGGAAAGGAAAAAGAGATGGCCAAGAGAAAAGAAAAGAAAGAAGATAGAAACACAGCTTAGAAAATTACCTATATTGGAACAAACTGGAACCGGAGGAATTGGTTGGAGCTCGGACTAATTAGGGCCAGCTTGAAATAAAATAGGTCAAATCCACATGAATCAACTGCTCTCATCAAAAGTAGTTGACTCATGTAGAATTGAGCCATTAAAATCCCAGTGGTTACTCGGCAGAGGTCTTTAGGGTTTCAGAATCCAAGATCCAAAATTCGATCAAATTGGGGCCGATTTGGAGGGGACTAATGGTAGCTTAGGGTTTAGAGTGGGGCAAGGATAATCGGGTGAGAGTTTGGAGTGGATTGGAGCAGTTAGGGTTTTTTGGCCGGATTATCGATCTAAGATTCAAAGAACTCAGCAATGATTCGAAGGAAGCTAGTTGAAGATTGAGAATGAGGAGGTTATAGGGAATTCAAGGTGTTATTTTGGGAAGATTGGAACACTGGAACCGCCGTGAGGCGATCCCCGGTGGTGTTTGACGGCGGAGCGGCAAGGGAATAAAGGGGCGGCTAGGGTTTGGTTCTAGGAGAGAATAGAGATTGTCACGACCCAAAATCCCAACCCGGTCGTGATGGCACCTCTCGTGAGGACAAGGCCAGCCAATCAACAAAACAGTACATCTCTTTATAATTACTTAGCAGGAATAAGTCTAAATCATGGGCAATATAATCATAAATGTGAAATAAACGTGATAGAACAAAGAAAACCATCCCAACTCAGCCCGAAATCGGGGTGTCACAAGTCATGAGCTACTACAGAGTTTACTAATATTTTACAAAGTCTGGACTTATCATAAATAACAAAGATAAGGGAGAAAACGGGGCTGCGGACGTCAACAGCTACCTCGTTACTCCTAGTCACCGCCTGGTCTGGAAAGAATCAGCGCTCAGGAGCGAACTCAGCTCTGCCTGTATCTGCACACATGGTGCAGGGAGTAATGTGAGTACTCCGACCCAGTGAGTAATAAAAGTAACTACAGTCCGAAGATAAGAAAACCCAGTAAATACACAAAGTAAGCTAAAATCCAAATATGCAGCAACATATGGAACTGAGCAGCTAAACAACAGTATAGATACAAATACATGAATACAATGTAATGCATATGATGGTACATTCCCGTACCCACAGCGGCGTGCAGCCCGAGCCATCCCTATTTATTTATCGCCGACGACGCTCATTGGGGGTGTGTACAGACTCCGGAGGGGCTCCTACAGCCCAAGCGCAATATCTTGGTCAGTCATTGTTACCTGACCAATTTATATCATACAGTGCCATTGTTACCACTGTTCAAGTATATCATCCAGTGTCATTGTTACCACTATTTCAAGTATATCACACAGTGTCATTGTTACCACTGTTTCAAGTATATCACATAGTGTCATTGTTACCACTGTTTCAAGTCACTTTATAATCAGTCCTGAAAATAATATAATAAGCCCCTTGAGCATTTACAAAATAGAAGTTCCTAGCCCGGAATACATTTAAAAATATCATTTAAGTTTTCAACACTTAGAATTATGGCTTAGTTTACAAAACAACATTTAAAACCTTGGACTGAAATTAAATGATATGCAAATCATGCTAAGCAGTAATATCAATCCTCGAAGGATTTTACAAATCGGCACAAGGCCCCAAACATGGCATCAAGCCCAGTAATAACAATGAAGTATGTGTATCAATCACCAGTATAGTATAAACATCACACGAGGTGGACCAAGTCACAATCCCCAGTAGTATCTGACCCCGCACTCGCCATGGAGTGCGTGTCACGCCTCAATATAGCGTTACAATGTGAAAGTTTAGGGTTTCAAACCCTCAGAATAGCATTTACATCTATTACTAACCTCTAGCTCGCTATGCCCTTGCCTCTCTAATTGGCCTCCTCGTGTGACGAATCTGCCTAAAATCACACAAACCTCGATGAAGTTCGATTTCTAAAAGACGGAGTTTTAACAATACAACACTCAATATGGCCAATATTAGTACTAGATCCCATAAATTATGCCATTTAGGCATATTATCAAACATCTTGTAGGCATAAATATTTACACCTCTTAACTATAGCATTGGTTCCTCCAACTATCACCATTAACCAACAATTCATCACACTATTATTCTTTAACAATTTATACTCCTAACATCATATGTGTGATCAACCATTCACACCCAAACCAACAAAAATTCCATCAAATAAACGCCTCTAAATCCCTACCATATTCATGTATTTAAATTGGGAATTTATGGCTTCCAACCACCATACAATAAGTTGTAATACTTGATTCATACTCATATTTCTATAATATATCCATATATGTGAGTCTAAGGGTGTAGGATTACCTTTTGGAAGAAATCTTGCAAAACCCTCCTTTGAGTTCTTGAAGGAATTTCTTGAAAATCTAAGGATTTTTAAGATCAATCCATGTTAATATAAGTGTTTGGGAGTAGTAATCAACTCAAAATACTCCAAAAATCTTACCTTAGGATCATAGGGATGAAGTTTGGGACGAAATCCCCTTGAGAGAGCAAGCCTTAACCCCAAAAATGAGTTGGGAACTCTCTAGGCCGGTCTTGGGGTACTTAAAAACCTTCAGTCGCGTAGTTCGCGCGTTGTTCGCGCGTTTTGCTGAGCATTCTGCCTCAGACGCGCGAAATGCGCGACTTCGCGCGATACTTCGTGCGCTCTGACACCTGACCCGTGAAATGGTCATAACTTCCTGTATACACTTCCAAATAACGAACGGTTTGTTGCGTTGGAAACTAGACTCAAAGGGCTTTAATTTAATAGGCTGTAGCTCACACAACTCCTTACATAACGAGAGATATTATCGTTCAAAGTGAGGCCTTGTGTGCACTCATTTACAACTTTCGTCTATTATGAAATTTCCAACTTCAAAAGTTCCCGTTAGCCATCCGAAATCATCCCGAGGTCCTCGGGACCTCAACCAAAAATACCAATACATCTTATAATATTATTCAAACTTGTTCCAATTATCAAAACACCTCGACTAATACCAAAATTATCGAATTACACCGAATTCAAGTCTAAGTTCCTTTAAAACTTCCAAAATGCGCTTTCGATCAAAACTCGACCAAAATATGTCCGAATGACTTGAAATTTTGCACACATATCCAAAATGGCATAACGAAGCTACAGAAATTCTCGGAACTCCATTCCGACCGTCGGATCAAAATTTCACCTATCAACCGGAAATCGCCAAAATACTAACTTCGCCAAAATGAGCTAATTTCTTCACCGGACCTCCAAAATTAATTCCGATTGCGCTTCTAGGCCTTAAATCATCCCTTGAAACTAACCGAATCATCAGAATTCAATTCCGAGCCCTCTAACTCACAAGTCAACGTCCGATTGACTTTTCCAAACTAATTCTTCCTTAAAGAGACTAATTGTCCCATTTCATACCAAACTCGATCCGAATTGACTCAAATTCACCAAGTACACATATTGAAACATGAATAAGCATTTAACGGGGAATACAGGATGAAAATACAGGAAACGACGGTTCGGGTCGTTACATTCTCCGCAACTAAAACAAACGCTCGTCCTCGAGCGAGTTAAGAAACATACCTGGAGTTTCAAATAGGTGCGGGTACCTGCTCCGCATCTCCTGCTCGGTCTCCCAAGTAGCCTCCTCCACGGGACGACCTCTCCACTGTACTTTTACTGATGCTATATCTTTTGATCTCAATTTTTGAACCTGTCGACTCAAAATAGCCACTGGCTCCACATTATAAGTCAAACTTTCATCTAACGGTACTGTACTGAAATCCAATATATGTGATGGGTCCCCAACATACTTTCGGAGCATAGAAACATGGAATACCGGGTGAACACCCGGCAAACTAGGTGGCAAGGCAAGCATATAGGCCACCTCTCCAACCTTCCTAAGTATTTCAAAAGGTCCAATAAATCGCGGACTTAGCTTTCCTTTCTTTCCAAATCTCATAACACCCTTCATGGGTGAAACCTTCAGCAAAACCTTCTCCCCCGCCATGAATGACACATCTCGGACCTTCCGGTCCGCATAACTCTTCTGACGCGACTGAGCTGTGCGAAGTCTTTCCTGAATTACCTTCACCTTTTCTAAGGCATCCTGGACCAATTCTGTCCCCAACAACCTAGCCTCACCGGGCTCAAACCAACCCACTGGAGTTCTACACCGCCTCCCATATAAGGCCTCATACGGTGCCATCTGAATACTGGACTGATAGCTGTTATTGTAGGCAAACTCTGCAAGTGGTAAAAATTCAACCCAAGACCCTCCAAAATCAATCACGCAGGCACGCAACATATCCTCCAATATCTGAATAGTACGCTCGGGCTGTCCGTCCATCTGAGGATGAAATACTGAACCCGACTCCACCTGAGTGCCCAACTCGTGCTGAAAAGTCCTCCAAAACTAAGAAGTGAACTGAGTACCTCTATCCTAAATAATATTAACTGGAACACCATGCAACCGCACAATCTCTTGAATACAGATCCTAGCCAGTCGCTCTGCAGAATATGTGGTACACACCGGAATGAAATGCGCTGACTTGGTCAGCCTATCCACAACGACCCAAATCGAATCAAAATTCTTCAAAGTCCGAGGAAGGCCACTCACGAAATCCATAGTAAGTCTCTCCCATTTCCACTCAGGAATAATCATCTGCTGAAGCAAACCGCCCGGTCTCTGATGCTCATATTTCACCTGCTGACAGTTGAGACACCGAGCCACATATCCCACAATGTCTTTCCTCATTCTCCTCCAACAGTAATGCTATCTGAAGTCGTGATACATCTTCGCAACACCCGGATGGATGGAATACCGCGAACTGTGGGCCTCTACAAGAATCAAATCTCTAAGCCCATCAACATCGAGCACACAAATACGGCCATGCATCCTCAATACGCCATCATCACCTATAGTCACATATTTGGCATTATCATGCTGAACTCTGTCCTTAAAGACAAGCAAATGCGGATCATCATACTAGTGCTCTCTGATGCGATCATATAAGGAAGATCCAGAAACCACACTAGCCAATACCCGGCTAGGCTCAGAAATATCTAACCGCACCAACTGATTGGCCAAGGTATGAACATCAACTGCAAGAGGCCTCTCCCCAACTGGGATGTAAGCCAAACTCCCCATACTGACTGCCTTTCGACTCAACGCATCGGCCACTACATTGGCCTTTTTCTGAAACATATAACCTCTACAAATCACTATGATTAGAAATACAATTTCCTTAATCATCTGAAGATCATTCACCCTAATCATCTGAAGATCATTCACCCTAATCATCTGAAGCTCATTCCTCTAATCACCTAAAGCTGCCCGTACTGCCTAAGAATGTTATGAATTCCATTCAGAACTGAACTATAACCTTACACACGCAAATCTCAATCCTTCACAACATGTCGTATATACCATATCATCCTAAGGTAACATGAGGACTTCGCCTCCCTTCCGAACCATGAACGTTTACGTACTCAATTAGTCAAGAACTTCTATTGATCCCATATAGAAGAAAAATTATTACACATCCAATGCTCTGCAGGACATACATAGTTCTTGTTCTTTTACAATACCAACACGACGGATGAGGTCTGTATCAATTCATAACACCGCCGAATCAAATATTCATTGGGTCTACACTTCTAGCAAGAACTATCACCTCATTCTGAACCAAATAATGGTCTTAGCCCCTTAATTTACTTCATATACCCAGATTGCACTGATCTTGAATTCAATGATCTCGTCTCACCCATTACGAAATGCTCAGCCAATAAACATAATCAAAAGTCGCATATGATGCCTCAATATACCAATAGGCTACCAATTCGAACGTGGTACAAAAGGAAAGCAATCTCGGGAAGGAATTACCAATCCCACGCACTACTACGGACTTTCCTTAGAAAACAGGAAGCAAGGCATACAAAATGGCATATAGAAAACTATACTCAAAATCACACTGTTGCGGCAAGCAACCCGATCCAGATAACATACCTATAGCGGTGTGCCACCCAATCAACACATAAATCTCACATAAGGAGATGCACATCGAGCCAAATTTGCTCATTACAACAAAATACCAAGTATCGCTCATAAGCATGCTAAGTGCATAATAATATCTTTGAGGGACATATAGCGTTATAAGCTACAAAACTCAAGCACAACTGAGGTGCAATGTACAATCTGAATTTCAAGAGACAAGATGCTCATATAACGTCATTCCTACGCGGATTCTCAACACATAGAAATTTCTCAAGTCGTCTCACAACTCACACAACGTAATGCATCACTGTGCGAAATATCTGACAGGAAACATCAACCTAACTACTCCTCCATGAGGACCGCATTACAAAAATGGACACATCTGGCCTGATATAGAGCCATTATTCACATAAAATTCACTCACCGACTTCAAGCTGATTCTGATCACACTGAACTAGTCTGATAACATTTCAAAGGTCCATAATAACTTCCATTTTCTTCATAAAACACAAGAACAACCATCACAATCGGAGTAATCCTCCCCAGTTCACAACCCAATATGCCAAGTGCCCTCCAGGCATGAATCTTTAATTTAACGACACCATCACAAACTTCATACTTGGTTTACATCTTTAATCAATCAAGTGATCATATGCCACACTTATATAATCTTCCCGTTGGACACACTCCCACAACTCACCACAACAATATCTGGAGTGTACCTCCAAATCATCGGTCGCACTAATGCTAAAGAGCGATCAAGAATCATTAACCAGGACGCAAAACCCTTTTTACAAAACACTGATCTTAGGTGACGCTGAAGACAATACCAACTTACCGTAAACATCGAAACTCGAACTAATATAGCATATAATCGTGTAATCGACCTATTTAATAGCAAACTCCCCAACTGGCTCAAAGCCATAGATCAAAACGCACTCAATAAATCACAACGCATGTATTCTATTGCTGCTGTAATACCATAGTGAGATTAAACTCACTCCTTCATAAACTCGTGGGAACACAAATCATCTGGAATTTTAACTCTTCTGCAATTTTTTGCATTTACTCACACAACAGTTAAGCCCACTCTCTAGGCGACCAAATTTTTACTAAGTCCCAAATTTTTCAAAAATTTCGACAGAGTCTCCTTTGTAATTGGGCCTTCCACTTGCCAGAGAATCACCAAATCCATCCTAACAACACATCCACAACTTTACAAAGCATCACAATTCATATCAATTACATAAATCTCAATACTACATGTATTATACTATCAAAATTGATACATGGACATGCGTTGCACCTATTTGAATCATAACACATAGAAAATACCTTTCAATCCCCCATTATTGGGCTATTCAACCGAGTAAGAACATATTCTTTCTTTAAATGTTTTCGACCTTCAAGGTGGTCTCCTTGACTCAACTATTTCATCATAATACATTTACAGAAGCGATCCCAGCTTCCAGACTTATCTAACTAGTATGACAAATAGATTTCCCTCATAAGCCAATTACCCATTAGCTTTACCTTTAGTTACTCTTTTTGGTATACCTTCTACTACCATACACATTACTCATGACGGGTATATCCAACCGCCATTCCGGCTAATAAGGACAATAATGAACATATGAGTTCAAAGCACTTGCTCACAAAATCAGCACCTCGGTACTCAAACCATTGGCAAAGATTCGGCCTCAAGTCCTCCAGACTGACCTAACTTCAAACTCACAGAGATTACACCTTGCCCCTCGATCGGGGAATCAAAAGCCATCGAGGCACATCTGATTGAGCGTTCATGTGTGCATGCGAACACGTGGAAGGAATTCCAAGAGTTACTCTTCAAGTTGAATCAATAACGCACGATAAGAATTCAAGAATGTGAAGTTTTCCTAAAGGTTTTGCAGCCTCTCAAGGATAAATACAGACGTCTCCGTACCGATCCGCGAGACTCTACTAAACCGGCTCATGGCTCGTGAGACCAAGTAACCTAGGTTCTGATACCAACCTGTCACGACCCAAAATCCCAACTCGGTCATGATGGCGCCTCTCGTGAGGACAAGGCCATCCAATCAACAAAACAGTACATCTCTTTATAATTACTTAGCAGGAATAAGTCTAAATCATAGGCAATATAATCATAAATGTGGAATAAATGTGATAGAACAAAGAAAACCATCCCAACTCAGCCCGAAACCGGGGTGTCACAAGTCATGAGCTACTACAGAGTTTACTAATATTTTACAAGGTCTGGACTTATCATAAATAACAAATATAAGGGAGAAAACGGGGCTGCGGACGTCAACAGCTACCTCGTTACTCCTAGTCACCGCCTGGTCTGGAAAGAATCAACACTCAAGAGCGAACTCAGCTCTACCTGTATCTGCACACATGGTGCAGGGAGTAATGTGAGTACTCCGACCCAGTGAGTAATAAAAGTAACTACAGTCCGAAGATAAGAAAACCTAGTAAATACACAAAGTAAGCTAAAATCCAAATATGCAGCAACATATGGAACTGAGCAGCTAAACAACAGTATAGATACAAATACATGAATACAATGCAATGCATATGATGGTACATTCCCATACCCACTGCGGCGTGCAGCCCGAGCCATCCCTATTTATTTATCGTCGACGGCGCTCACTGGGGGTGTGTACAGACTCCGGAGGGGCTCCTACAGCCCAAGCGCAATATCTTGGTCAGTCATTGTTACCTGACCGGTCAGCCATTGTTACCTGACCAATTTATATCATACAGTGCCATTGTTACCACTGTTCAAGTATATCATCCAGTGTCATTGTTACCACTATTTCAAGTATATCACACAGTGTCATTGTTACCACTGTTTCAAGTATATCACACAGTGTCATTGTTACCACTGTTTCAAGTCACTTTATAATCAGTCCTGAAAATAATATAATAAGCCCCTTGGGCATTTACAAAACAGAAGTTCCCAGCCCAGAATACATTTAAAAATATCATTTAAGTTTTCAACACTTAGAATTATGGCTGAGTTTACAAAACAGCATTTAAAACCTTGGATTGAAATTAAATGACATGCAAATCATGCTAAGCAGTAATATCAATCCTCGAAGGATTTTACAAATCGGCACAAGGCCCCAAACATGGCATCAAGCCCAGTAATATCAATGACGTATGTGTATCAATCACCAGTATAGTATAAACATCACATGGGGTGGACCAAGTCACAATCCCCAGTAGTATCCGACCCCGCACTCGCCATGGAGTGCGTGTCACGCCTCAATATAGTGTTACAATGTGAAAGTTTGGGGTTTCAAACCCTCAGAATAGCATTTACATCTATTACTCACCTCTAGCTCGCTATGCCCTTGCCTCTCTAATTGGCCTCCTCGTGTGACGAATCTGCCAGAAATCACACAAACCTCGATGAAGTTCGATTTCTAAAAGACGGGGTTTTAACCATACATATCTGAATTTCGCCCCTTAATGATACTATAATGATCCCATAAATTATGCCATTTAGGCATATTATCAAACATCTTCTAGGCATAAATATTTACACCTCTTAACTATAGCATTGGTTCCTCCAACTATCACCATTAACCAACAATTCATCACACTATTATTCTTTAACAATTTATACTCCTAACATCATATGTGTGATCAACCATTCACACCCAAACCAACAAAAATTCCATCAAATAAATGCCTCTAAATCCCTACCATGTTCATGTATTTAAATTGGGAATTTATGGCTTCCAACCACCATACAATAAGTTGTAATACTTGATTCATACTCATAGTTCCATAATATATCCATATATGTGAGTCTAAGGGTGTAGGATTACCTTTTGGAAGAAATCTTGCAAAACCCTCCTTTGAGTTCTTGAAGGAATTTCTTGAAAATCTAAGGATTTTTAAGATCAATCCATGTTAATATAAGTGTTTGGGAGTAGTAATCAACTCAAAATACTCCAAAAAACTTACCTTAGGATCATAGGGATGAAGTTTTGGACGAAATCCCCTTGAGAGAGCAAGCCTTAACCCCAAAAATGAGTTGGGAACTCTCTAGGCCGGTCTTGGGGTACTTAAAAACCTTCAATCGCGTAGTTCGAGCGTTGTTCGCGCGTTTGTTCGCACGTTTTGCTGAGCATTCTGCCTCAGACGCGCGAAATGCGCGACTTCGCGCGATACTTCGCGCGCTCTGACACCTGACCTGTGAAATGGTCATAACTTCCTGTATACACTTCCAAATGACGAACGGTTTGTTGCGTTGGAAACTAGAGTCAAAGGGCTTTAATTTAATAGGTTGTAGCTCACACAACTCCTTATATAACGAGAGATATTATCGTTCAAAGTGAGGCCTTGTGCGCACTCATTTACAACTTTCGTCTATTATGAAATTTCCAACTTCAAAAGTTCCCGTTAGCCATCCGAAATCATCCCGAGGTCCTCGGGACCTCAACCAAAAATACCAATACATCTTATAATATTATTCAAACTTGTTCCAATTATCAAAACACCTCTACTAATACCAAAATTATCGAATTACACCGAATTCAAGTCTAAGTTCTTTTAAAACTTCCAAAACGCGCTTTCGATCAAAACTCGACCAAAATATGTCTGAATGACTTGAAATTTTGCACACATATCCAAAATGGCATAACGAAGCTACAGAAATTCTCGAAACTCCATTCCGACCGTCGGATCAAAACTTCACCTATCAACCGGAAATCGCCAAAATACTAACTTCGCCAAAATGAGCTAATTTCTTCACCGGACCTCCAAAATTAATTCCGATTGCGCTTCTAGGCCTTAAATCATCCCCCGAAACTAACCGAATCATCAGAATTCAATTCCGAGCCCTCTAACTCACAAGTCAACGTCCGATTGACTTTTCCAAACTAATTATTCCTTAAAGAGACTAATTGTCCCATTTCATACCAAACTCGATCCGAATTGACTCAAATTCACCAAGTACACATATTGAAACATGAATAAGCATTTAACGGGGAATACAAGATGAAAATACAGGAAACGACGGTTCGGGTCGTTACAGAGATGGAATGAGAGGGGTTCAATTGCGGCGGGGCTGAGGTTCAGACAGTTTTATATTAAATGAACTGTTAGTTCCGAGCTATTGGATGATCATAATCCAACGGCTGTGATTAGATTACCACAAAATGGGATCGTATGGGCAACGGGGGAGCTGGACCGGGTGTATTTAGCTTTTGAGCCTGAGTTGGACCCATTTATTTGGGCTGGTTTGGGTATTAAGATTAACCCAAATGAAAGACCCCTCTTGTACTCCTTTTTCTTTTCTTTTCTTTTCTTCTCTTTTTTTTAATTAAAAATCCTAAAAATAAAATCCTAAATTATCTAAATTGTAAAAATAAACCAATTGTCTAATATATAAAAATTATAAACATCACTTAATTCTAAATTAAAACAGAAAAGTCAATAAGCTAAAAATTAAAGACAAAAATATAAAAATGAGTTATTTTTTGTGATTTTTAAATTTCTATAAAACAAATAATTACTGATTAATCTTAAAAATGTAAAAACAAATCCTAAATGCAATGCGTGATATTTTTTGGTATTTTTTCATGATTTAAATAAAACTTAAACAAGCACAACAATGCAAACAATTAAATAAAATTCTACCAAAATTCCTAAAAATGGCAAACAATTAACAGAAAACCTATTTTCTTGGTATTTTATAGGAGTATTTAGTGTAGGGAAAAAATCACATGCTCACATGTATTATTCACTCATATTTGGTTTAATTCCATGATTTAGTCTTGAATTTCATCATTTAATTTGAGAAATTAGAGTACAAATTGGGGAAAAATGGAAGAAAAATTCGAGAATTGTTTTGGGGATTTGATATCCGATTTTGATGTTCTTGTCATGTATGAACTCGTGAGCGGGTAAGAATTTTATTGATGTGATTTTTATCGCATTTCGAGACGTGGGCCCGGGAGTCGAGTTTGGCCATTTTCAGAATTTTTGGTATAATTGGTTATTTTCGACTGGGCTTTGTTCCCTTAGCATATTTTGATGGTATGAATCTGCTTTTGGCTAGATTAGGAGCATTTGGAGGCCGATTCGAGAGGCTAAGGCATCGCGGGCTAGAGTTTGGACCGGATTGAGGTGAGTAATGATTGTAAATGTTGTCCTGAGGGTATGAAACCCCGGATTTCACATCGTTGTGCTATATTGAGATGACGCACATGCTAGATGACAAGCGTGTGGCCGTGCAGTGTTGGGGATTGAGACTTAGTACATCTCAAATGATTGTTTTACTGCGTATTCGATTGAAAACTGTTTGCTATCATCATGTTTTGAGTTGAATGCCATATTTGGGCCTCGTGCCAACTGTTTTGGACCCTTAGTGGATTTTTACTACTCTTTCCTCACTGTTTTGATTTTATATCTGTACTCAGTCATGCTATATTCTACTATTTTCATAACTCAGCCATGTTTACTCTGTTCTGACATCTTAAATGATATTTTTGGGCTGAGCATCATATTTTACTATGCCCGTGTGGCTTTTAGATATTTTTGACTAAGTAGGGATGGGGGCCTGTGTTGTGAGGTTATTATGGGATCGGGTTGCACGCTGCAATAGTGTTGCACTGATTTATGATTATAGGGCCAAGGGCCTGAGTTGTTTTGCCACGAGGTGGCTTGATATGAGGCCGATAGACTATTGATTATGCCACGAGGCGAATTGATATTGCACTTGGGCCGTAAGGGGCCCCTCCCGGAGTCTGTACACCCTTAGTGAGCGCGGGTACCCAGAGTGTTATGTGATATAGCCCGAGGGGCTGATGTTGTTCCATGTTATTGCCCGATGGGTGGTTCTTGATATATGTTATACTCGAGGGGCTGATTACGAGTGATAATGAGGTAGGATGATGGGATGGTTCTGTTGATATTATGCCCGAGGGGCGGTTTATGGTATATATTTTGCCGAAGGGATGTTTACGTTTCTATCATTCTTACTCATTTTTTTCACTCGTTTGAAACTATTGAAAATTATTTTCAAAAGGTTTTTACCGAAATTGAGCATGATTTATGAAGGAAATGATTTCTGTACTGTGTTGGAAATATCCTGTATTTATTGTAGAGTTTTGACGTGATTTACGTATTTTCTTACTGCTCAGCTTTCATTTACATTTATTACTTACTGAGTTGGAGTACTCACATTACTTCTTACACCTTGTGTGTAGATTCAGGTATTTCTGAACCCGGTAGGGGGTGTTGATCGCTCGGAGTTATAGTCATCGGAGTTTAGCAAGGTACCTGCCCGACGTTCGCAGCACTTCTTTTCTCCCTCTTGCTTTTCGTTAGACTGTATTCAGTGTACTTTCAGACTTTTTCATTGTATTCAGGCCTTAGTAGATGCTCGTGACTTGTGACACCCCGATGTCGGGCTTATATATTATTTCCGCATTGTTCATTTAAACTTACATTTTGAGATATTTGATTAATTAAAAGCTTAAAAACGAATTATTATTGATTAAATGGTTAACTCGGGAGTTGTGTCGGCTAGCCTAGTTTCACGATAGGCACCATCACGACTGGGTCAGTTTTAGGGTCGTGACAGCACCATAACGGAAGCACACCAGCAATGTTTCTAAGTTCAAATTTACTCCGTAGCCTATTCAAAACTCACCTGAGCCCCCGAGGCTCCAAACCAAACATACACACAAGTCCAAAAATATCATACGAACTTGCTTGCGTGACCAAATTGAATTTCCAGGAGAACATCTAAATTTATGAATCAAACACCAAAATCAAATGAATTTTCAAGAAAACTTTATAATTGCTATCGTAACAACCGAACGTCCGAAAATGATATCAAACCAACTTCGATTCTCACAAAATTTGACAATCAAGTAACAAATATATTAATGGACATATATCGGGTTCTGAAATGTAAATACCGACCAGATATCCATAAAGTCAAACATTTGTCAAACCTTTAGATTCATTAAGCCTTTAAACGTTCAAATTTCAACAAATTTCGATATCTCGAGCTAGGGACCTCCGAATTCAATTCCGGGCATACGCCCAAGTCCCAAATTATAATACAAACCCACCAGGTCCATCAAAACACAGCTCTAGGTTCCTTTGCTCAAAATATTTGCCAAAATAAACTTAAATGAATTTCAAGGCAAAAATTTCATATTTTATCGGTTTGTAATATAAAAGCTTTCCGGAAAAGAACCCGGACTGCGCATGCAAATTGAAGTGGGCTAAAATGAGGTATTTGAGGCTTCGAAATACAAAATTAGGTTCTAAAACATAAGATAACCTAACGGATCATCACATTTTCCACTTCTAAAACAATTGTTTGTCCTTGAACAGACATAGACAAGTACCTAAGATTCTGAAAAGGTGTGGATATCTACTCTGCATGTTTGATGTCCGACTCGGACTCCCAAGTAGCTGCCTCAACGGGCTGACCTCTCCACTGCACTTGAACTGAAGGATAACTCTTTGACCTCAACTAACAAACTTGTTGGGCTAGAATAGCCACCAGCTCCTCCTCATGAGTCAAATCTTTGTCCAACTGGATAGAGCTGAAATCTAGCACATCAGACAGATCACCGTGATACTTACGAAGCATGGACACATGGAACACTGGATGAACTGCCGACAAACTAGGTCGCAATGCGAGCTTGTAATCCACCTCACCCATTCTTTGAAGAATCTGAAAAGGTACGATATACCTAGGTTTCAACTTGCCCTTCTTTTCGAACCTCACAACACCCTTCATGGGTGAGACCTGGAGCAATACCTTCTCTCCGACCATGAATGCAATATCACGAACTCTACAGTCGCATAACTCTTCTATCTGGACTGGGCTATGCGAAGTCGATATTGAATAATCTTAACCTTATCCAAGGCATCCTATACCAAATATGTACCCAACAAACGAGCCTCCCCCAGCTAAAAACCATCCAACTAATGATCGGTACCACCTAGCATATAATTCCTCATAATAAGCTATCTAAATGCTCGACTGGTAGCTATTGTTATAGGCAAACTCCGCAAGTGGCAAGACATGATCCCAAGAACCTCTGAAGTCTATAACACAAGCGCGGAACATATCCTCTAATATGAGAATAGTGCGCTCGGACTGTGTGTCCTTCTAAGGATGAAATGCTAAGCTCAACTCGAACTGCGTGCCCAACTTTCGTTGTACTACTATAAGGCCCCAAAAAATTTTGCTATGTAATTTAAGATTTTGTGGTGCCAAGGTAGCCTAATTATATTATTTTATGTGTAGACGGGGACTATTAATCAATGTCAAATGGATATGGTATCAGTGTATGAGGCATATTATAAGTGATGTGAGGTCTATGGAGAGGCTTAAGTCTAAGTCAAGTTGAATAATTTCATGATAGACTAAAATTCCAAATGAGTACACACAAAATCAAACTTTGGATGAGCATATCCACATATATGTAAGGTGTTATGTGATGCACAACCTATCAAATGAAAGATCTTCGAGTCTAGTTTTGATGTTTTCAAACCGTTCATCATTTGGACACTCCTACAAAATGTTATGACCAAATTATCAAAATCTAGAAAAATTCTATTCTACGACCGCAGAATCATTTTGCGAACCGTAAGAATGGTCTGCGAACCACAAAATAGTCGCAGATCTGCCCAGTGTAGACACTTCAAAGGGTTCACACAACTTTTCTGGTTCTATCCCAAATTTCTTAGCAATATATGGGGTTACATAAGATAGGGTGGATCCCGGATCTATAAGAGCATAGACATCAAAACTAAATAATGTTAGCATACCTGTGACAACATCTCCACGAGCCTCGGTATCCTGACGGTCTGCTAGTGCATACAAGCAGTTTCGACCACCCCCTTCATTACTAAACTTTGCTGCACCGCACCCTTGTTGGGCCTGAGAGTTATGAGGGGCTATTGAATTAGTGGAATAACACTGGGCACACTGAAGATGATCAAATAAATCATCTATTCTAGGAAGAGGGTACTTGTTCTTGATGTGGACTTTATTCAACTGACGATAGTCAATGCATATACGCAAAGACCCATCCTTCTTTCGGACAAACAAGACCGGTGCGCCCCAAGGTGAGACACTTGTCCTTATAAATCCCTTATCTAAAAGATCTTTCAATTGGACTTTTAACTCTTTCAACTCTGCTGGAGCCATTCTATAAGGCGAAATAGATATCGGCTTAGTGCCTGGAAGTAGATCAATTCAAAAGTCAATCTCTCTATCGGGAGGGACTCTAGGGAGATCTTCGGGAAACACTTCTGGAAACTCATTTACAATTGGTACCGACTGGAGAGTGGGGATCTGAGCATCTGCATCCTTAACTCGAACCAGGTGATAGATATATCCCTTGGAGATCATCTTTCTGGCTTTAAGATAGGAAATAAACCTACCCCTAGGTGCTACTACATCACCCTTCCATTCTAAGACTGGTTCACCGGGAATTTCAAAACTTACTATTTTGGTTCTACAACCCACTGTAGCATAACATGACTCTAACCAATCCATGCCCATGATCACATCGAAGTCTACCATCTCCAATTCTACTAAGTCTGCTACAGTAAAATGATTATGCACTTTGACTGGACATCCCCTATAGATACACATTGCTATAACTGATTCTCCAACTGGAGTGGACACTTCAAAGGGTTCACCCAAATTTTCTGGTTCTATCCCAAATTTCTTAGCAATATATAGGGTTACATAAGATAGGGTGGATCCCGGATCTATAAGAGCATAGACATCAAAACTAAATAATGTTAGCATACCTGTGACAACATCTCCACGAGCCTCGGTATCCTGACGGTCTGCCAGTGCATACAAGCAGTTTCGACCATCGCCTTCATTACTAAACTTTGCTGCACTGCGCCCTTGTTGGGCCTGAGAGTTATGAGGGGCTGTTGAATTAGTGTACTGAGCTACATTGCCTCCATTGTTATCCTTTGCTGATGGACAATCCCTCAAAAATGGCCCTGCTGACCGCACCCAAAGCAACCATTTGTGCCCAAATGACACACCCATAGATGCTTCTTACCACATATGTTGCAAGTAGGGTACTCAAGGCCTTTGTAGCCCACACTAGTCTGTGACTGTGAGCCTGCTGCTCTGAAATTTTGGTTTTTCTTATTAAACTTGGACCTCTGAACTGGTGCACTAGCTGAAGATGGAGCGGGTCTTGATTTTGATTTCCTGAAGAGCTGGCGATTGCCTCCTGCTTGAGATTCCCCATGGCTGAAATTTCATGCAGACTTAGCTCTCTTGCTGAATTCCTTGTCCTTATCTTTCTGTAGTCTCTCTTCTTCTTTCAACCTGTCTTCGTTCCCCTGAACAAAGGAAACCATCTTAGTTATGGTCATGTCATTATTCTGAGCAGCTATATTAGCATCAACAAACAAATCATCTGAAATCCCCAACACAAACTGCATAACTCTAGCCCTCATATCACGTACCATTTCCGGAGCATACTTGTCCAGAGAGACGAACTTGAGGTAGTACTCATTCACACTCACATCATTCTCTCTGAGTCTCTCAAACTCCAAAGCCTTATCTTCCAATTCCTCAATGGGTAGAAAGTGCTGAAGGAACACATCTGCAAACTCCTTCCAAGTCCCAGGATCCGCATCCTCCCCTCATGACTCTTCCCATGTTTCATACAAAGTGTTGGCAACATCCTTCAGCTCATACGCAATAAGCTCTGCTGCAGCAGTGTCTGTAGCATGCATCACTTGAAATATCTTCTGAACCTCATCAATGAAGTTTTGCGGATCCTTATCTTTTTTGGATCCTGTGAAGACGGGAGGTATCATGTTAAGGAATTCCCTAGACCTGGAACTACCCATCTCATGAACATCACTTGTTCCCTATCTTTGAGTCTGAGTAACAACAATCTGGGTGAGCAACTGGATAGCTCCCCTAACATCCATGTCTAAAGCACTGGGCACTAAGCCCGGTGCAACCCTCTAGGCGGGAGTGTCCTCCTCCTAAGCAGCATTAGTTGTGGCCCCCTGGATAGTAGCTGAGGCCCTCCTAGTGTACTTTCTTTTTGCAGGCATTTTTCTGAAATACGCAATTCGCACGGGTTAGAAAGATTCCTGAAAGCATAGCTCTAACTGCACGATCTAGAGTATGAAAAAAAGGAATAATCTTAGATGTCTTGGTTGTCAACTGTTTACATGTGTGGAGCGCACACACACATAAAAGAGACCCCACTAGACACGGCTTCATAGACTCCCTAGGACTCTTGAACTTGGCTCTGATACCAAGCTTTGTCACGCCTCGAACCATGGTCTGGGCGTAACATGGCACTAGGTTCCTGGCTGCATGTGACCGAGCGAACCAACTGAATGGCTAGGTGAACATATGGTATAACTATGAGCTAGAGGTAAATGTAAAACATGATAATCTACTAAAGAGTCTGACTGAAATATCATAGATGCGGAAAATACTAAAAAGGTCTGCAAGAATAAACAAGAAGCCGACAAGGCTAACACATAAAGCATGCTAATATCTGACTGATTGAGTTATAGTCTACGAAGCCTCTAAATAATACTAAAAATGCTAACTGTTTAATGGGACAAGGTCCCTGGTATACCTTATTAACTAAAATGCTATAATGACTAAAACAAAAGAGAGATAAGATATATATGTGTGTGTGTGTGTGTGTGCACAAGCTACGGCCTCAAACCCAAGTACATGTATACGTAACTATGGCCTCAGGCCCAAAAATGTTTAAAGCATAAACTATGGCCTCAGTCCCAAATACAGGTGTTCAACATTCAAGAATATAAAATCACGAACTGAGAATCATATTGCAATACATGATACTGAAATAATGAGCCATACCGAGTTACATAATATTGGAATAGTGGATAGGATTAGGCTGAGATGAGTATTCATAATAAGTTGATTTGTCATAACTGAAACTCATAGAATATCGAATGATTATGAGACTATGCCATCTAGAGAATAGAAGTTCTATTACTATTCAGGGAACTAGGGCATAGTTACTTTCTGAGGAAACTGGTAATGGTCATAATGAATTGGACGTAGGGAGAATCATAGACATTCCCAAACGTAAAGAGTTAGCCTTACATACCTTAACTTCCTGCTCTTGAGCGCAATGCATCGTTTGTCAACCCTTTCAACTTTAATCTATAGCAATACAAGTCAAAGGGATTCCATATTAGCTACGGTGCTCATGTTTTGGTCACTTAAGCATTTTATCAAACACTTGGTGAAAATAAAGCTTCATAGTCCTTATTAATGGTGTCTCTACACCCAACCACCCATTCTCTTGTTCCTAGATAAATTCTAAAGTCTCAAATGATTATAATCAACATTATTCTTCATCACTCATAAGGTAAACAACACCCTTAACCAATAATCAACACTCAACACCCCAACCCTATAATCGTTCATGTTTTTCTATCAAACCCATCAACTTATATCTCATGAACTAGGGTTTATAATCATTAAACCAATGCTAGAATCAATTAGAGGGTGAATACATTACCTTTTTGAAGTTCAAACCCTTTGAATTCGAGTTCTAGGCTTCCATCTCTCAATAATGATGTCCCAATCGAATATTAATGATATGGAGGGTTTATCCATATTAATAAGATGTTGGGAAATTAAAATTAAGTTAGAACTATCATTAGAACTTACCTTGGGTGGTGGAGAGACCCTTAAGGAGTTAGGTTTTTGAGAGCTTTACTTTCTAGAGCAAGTTTTCTTGTTTTAGGGATGTGGGGGACGAAATAGGGCTAAAAAGGACTTCCAAAGTCATCCACCGCGTCCCAGCTGGCATGACCACGGTACTGACCGTAGTAAATCGCTGGGACACTGCCTCACCACCGTGGTCGCGGTAAAAATGCGGCAGGATCGCGGTGTTTGCACACCATTTTATAAAACGGGCATAATGTTTTGCACAGAGCTCCGTTTGGGCTCCACAATATATCGTTGGAAAGTTATTTCTTATGCCTACAACTTTCATGCTTTGAGATTTTCCCAGTTCCTTGCATATTTTTACTAAACCCTAATGGAAGATAGACCTTCTGCAAAAACTTAGTCGATTTTGTCAAATCTTATGCACCTCACTTTCCATCTTGATTTTTAAACATTTATTTTACCCATAATCATCCCGATGGGACTTCACATGTTCAAAATATAACCTTACTACTCCTTTAGATCATTCATACCTAAGCCGAATTTACGGGGTGTTACATGTTTATTGGACAGATTGATACGCCTAAAGACAGGATTCGCAGCAAATCATAACGTCAATCATATAGGCAGGATCTCTAGTATGTAAACATAATAGGACTTATAAGCATGATATGAAACAACACAAATGAGATCCTATAGGCAGGATTACCTGGTTTAGCAAATGAAAATAAGAAACCCTTCCCGATTTTACTAAATACCTAGAGTTGTTTGTTAAAAAATTATTACAGACCAGATTAATGAATGAAGTACATAATAGTGAAATAAAATATAGAGAGCCCACAACATGCCAAAATACACCGGGGTAACCCAGGCCTTTAAACCACAGCAGCTCCAAGACTCACTCTCATAGGTACAGAACAATCATACATATAATCTAGATCTCTAGTGTGTCAAAGTTCCCAAGGGCTTCAAAGACCCAGGACAATGCTCACACTAGAGGACCAAATGCTCAGAAATAGTTCAAAGGAGGTTAGGAACCAAACCCAGTGTGTCAAAGTTCACAAGAGTCTCACATGGACCCCGAGCAGTGCTCACACTAGGGAGGTGAAGGATAGAACCTAGAGGACCTAAGAATAGGAGTTTAAAAGTAGCAGCATAAAAATGGAGACAATGGTAAAGGACAAATTTTAAAATAGGTTTTATTTTAGAACAAGCCATCGTGACAGAGTTTAAAACACAAAATGTATAGGTAGAATTGCATTAAAGAGACAAAATAGGAAGATTTGGAAAGTTGTTCATGCTCAAATACACAGTTTTAATAAGTTAAAGTCTGAATGGCCTAATTAGGCTAAGTGTACATGCTAACATTTTAGGGCAACTTTGTTCAATCACAGAAAATATTGAGACAATGTACTAAGGCAAACAGTCAGATAATCACATGAACCCAAATGAATGAAAAATACATTAGAAGGCAAGTTATCAGGGCACATGAATGACAGAGAAGGGTTTAGTAACAATGCAAACTTGGTAAAGATTCAGGACAGGTTAAATGATGAACATACTAGTATTATCCTAAAGATGCTAAGTTGAGGACAGTTTCAGAAATAGCAAAACAACATACATGAAACAAGTTAAAAGATATTAAGTTAACCTCTAAGAGAATTCATATTATTTGAATATAACTTATCTCAGAACTAATAGTATTGATTATATGATTAAAAGGAATCATAGGAACATAAAAGTGGTAGAATCATGCTCAGAATGGGCTTTAAACATGCTGGATCATAAACACAGTTTATGGATACATAGAAATGAAATGACAAAGGATAGTCACTCACCAGTTAGGCAAGAAAACAAGAAATATACCACAATAGTCAAGAGCCCAGAATTACTTGGCCTTGTCTTTCAACCGACCAAGACCAGAAGCAAACGAGAGAGCCAAAAGAATAAGAACCAAACCCTAAGTTTTTAGTGAGAGTATATTGATTTCTGTCTGTCCTAAAGGGGAAAGGAGATGGGTTTATTAGATTAGGGTACGCAAACATGGAAATAATCAATCAAATTATTTAAGAAAAACTCAAAATATTATAAAGGCAAGTCAGAAATAACAGTAATCAAACAGGTTTGGGAACAACTAAGGCAAGTAGCCATAGCCAGAATTAGTAAGAGAAGCGAAGTAAGAAACCCTAATTTTAAGGGTAAGTAAAGTTAATCTGAATAATCAAAGGGAAATAAAAATGATACGAACATAGACACATATAGGAAACATTGAATAAAAAAACTAATCAAATAATAAGAACCCTTAACATATCTGAGCCTTAATTTAGGGCCAATAATTTATGCAAAACAGTATCGCAAAAATAAAATGCAGATATACGGGAAGGTTAAGTTACTCAACCAAAATAAGACAAAAACAGATCTTAGCAAGATCTGAGCCTTAATTTTAGGGGAAAAAAATTAGGCAAAACTTTTAATAGGAAATCACAAAGAAATAGACATGCAAGAACATAAAGGAGTTTTTAAACAAAAAAATAAGAAAAGTATAAATAGATATTTAAAAGATCTAAAACCCTAACATTTAGAGTAAATATGAATAGAGAAAAAATCTCATAGATCCGTACATAGAGAGAGGAAAAATGAACACAGATGAGAAAAGGGGAAGGTTCGAACCAGATTTGGTCCGAAAATAGAGAGATCAGCTTGCCATGCTGGGCAAGCTACTACGTTATACCATAATAGAGTAGCCAGTAGTTGGAGATAGCCAATAAGGTAACAGAAACGTTGATGGATTCCTTCTCTAGGTTGAAATCGAAGGGGAAATGGGGTTACGACGCTAGGGTTTCAGAAGAGGAGAAGGAGAGAGCGTTCAGGGACGGCGAGGTTTTGGGAATTAGGGTAAAGAGGAAGTATATAAGGAATGGGGGCAATTAGTTGTGGGTCGTTGATCAATTTTGATCAACAGTCAGGATTTAGGCGGATTGGGGTTGGGTTTAATGACTGGGTATGGGTAATAGGGTTATTCGATTTGTCCTGGCGGACTGGGTTAGGCCTTTTAGGTGTTGTGCTGGATAATTTGGGTTGGTTTGGGTAGCCTAGGTCTGAAAAATAGGAATTTAGGGCTATTAGTTAAATACCCAATTTTAATTAATAAAATAATTCGTAAAAATGATAAATAAATTAGTTAAAATATTATTTGTGCATAAAAATGGTTAGTCACAATTACTTAATACTATAAAAGGATAAAAAGTTATTTTTTTGCATAAATAAAGTAATCATAAGTATGTAAGGGCTATTATTGCAGAATATGCAATTTTAGCCTAAAGATGCAAATATAATCATAATAAATGCATCAAAAATATTTAAGGATTAATATGGATATTAATGATGAAGTTAAATAATAAAATCATCATAAAAATGATTTGTGATGCGATTAATGATTATTTATACAATAAAATATAGGAATAAATTGATTAAAAAAATCTTTAAAAATTATGGAAAAATTAGGAAAAATACTTGATGATGCTCATGCACTATTTTGAAAGTATATATGCATATTTGAAATATATGAGGGGAAAATTGTGTATCAACAACTGCCCATCTTTACCCGTGAAGGATGAAAGAGTTGTCGGGTAAAGAAATAATGACCGATTTTGACCGAATGGAGTGATTTGAGCACTCTGGTTTCTGAGTTTCCTACATATCCCTAGTTTTACAAGAATCAGACTGTGTGTAGTTCTGGACCCAACGGTGAATGAAACCGATGGAATTGTTAAAGGAATAGTCGTGTGTTTTGGAAAGGGTTCTTTTGGGTATCAGATAGATTTATGCGGAGTTATGAATGTGAATCTGAAACATAACGGATGTGTGATAGAGAAAGTATCGAGTAGCCATTGAATAAGAAGCGGGAATTGATGGTGGTTGGTTATTTTTAAAACATTTGCGGAATGTGAACGTTGTAAACGGAAACCGAAGCGAAAATTGTTCCCATTTGAAGAACAGTTACTTCCTGGATTACCTGCAAAACTTAAAACAAGATGCATGCAAATATATATGGATTATTGTGAGAATTTAAACATGATGCAAATTCCCTTGGACCATGAAGGTTATCTTTGGATAGTGATGATGTTGTCCTTAGACCATGACGTCCCGGGCCATGAATCATGAGACAAGGGATTCGCAGGCTATGAAATGATGTTCTCGTGCCATGAGAATGGTGCCTCTGGACCATGATGCCTTTGAATAACGATGTGCAATATTGAGAGACCCTTAGGCCACGATATGGTGTCTTCCATCTATGAGGATGTTGCCTTCGAACTATGACGCCTTCGGATAAAATGGCGATATTTCAGCCCATGAGGTGGACAGACATGATGCTAGAGGTAATAACAATACAAAGCTTAGACTTGTTTGGGAGCATAGCTTAGCCCCGAGAGAAGAGGATAATGCAATGTTTAGAATAGAGCAACACTTATGCAAAGGGAGACAATGCTTAGTCTCATGATAAGGAAGTTCTTAGCCTTATGCAAATAGGGAGGCAGGACTTAGCCTTATGCAAGAATCAAGACAGGGCTTAGTTTCATGCAATGAGAAGGCAATGCTTAGCCTTATGCAAATAGGGAGGCAGGGCTTAGCCTCATGCAAGAATTGAGACAGAGCTTAGTCTCATGCAACGAGAAGGCAATGCTTAGTCTTATGCAAATGGGGAGGCAAGGCTTAGCCTCATGCAAGAATCGAGATAGGGCATAGTCTCATAGAACAAGAAGGAAATGCTTAGCTTTATGTAAATAGGGAGGCAGGGCTTAACCTCATGTAAGATTTGAGACAAAGCTTAGTCTCATGCAAAGAGAAGGCAATGCTTAGCCTTATGCAAATAGGGAGGCAGAGCTTAGCCTCATGCAAGATTTGAGACAGGGCTTAGTCTCATGCAAAGAGAAGGCAATGCTTAGCCTTATGCAAATAGGGAGGCAGGGCTTAGCCTCATGCAAGAATTGAGACAGAGCTTAGTCTCATGCAAAGAAAAGGCAATGCTTAGCCTTATGTAGGTATGGAGGCAGGTCTTAGCCTCATGCAAATGTAAGAGTAAGAGCGAAGTATTCTTAGCTGTAAATATATTTATGCATGGCGATTCGGTTGTTGTGATGATGCTTCTGGCGGTGACCTATTCCTGCATCCAAAGAAAATTTGTGAGTTTTACGGGGGAGGTTCGGTTTGTGCCTTTGTCTGCTTTCTTTGCTCCGCTCTGCCCGAGGATCCAGTTCAAGTCACCATGGGTAGCACTTGGCTATAAAATAAAGTTTCTTTTCAAAATGTATGCATGTATGGTTCTCAAAGACATAGTAATATACAAGTTAGAAATTAGTTAGATGAACTAGTAATTGTGACGTTATTAGAGACATTGCGACCTTCTTGACAAAGAATTTTGAGGGCCCTCCTCAAAATTCTGGATCAGTTAGATGAACCAGTAACTATGACGTTATTAGAGACATTGCGACCTTCTTGACACATAATTTTGAGGGCCCTCCCCAAAATCCTGCCTCAGTTATCTAGATGAATTTCAGGCTATTCCGCGTACAGTGCCATTGTCTAAACTTGCTTCGGAATATTGAGGGTCCTCCTAAAAATCCTGCCCAAGTTTTTATTGTGGGGAAAATGAAAATTTTATTGAATTGTGACCGAACCCACAAAGCTGCCTACGTATCCCCTCTTAAATGGAATCAGGTCAAACGTAGTTCAATTACATTATATGAAGAAACATAAATAGTTTACACATAGTATCTTTTGCCTACATCTGAATTGATAGACTTTGGCCATATTTCTCCATCCATTTCTGCGAGTATGAGTGTTTCTCTTGTCAATACTCTATGAACCATGTAGGGACCTTGCAGTTAGGTGAAAATTTCACTTTGGCTTCATCTTGATGTGGAAAGATCCCCTTCAACACCAGCTGCCCCGATGTGAACTGTCTTGGTTTGACCCTTTTGTTGAAAGCTCTGGGCATTCTATTCTAATAAAGCTAACCATGACACACTGCATTCATCTTTTTTCCATCTATGAGGGCTAATTTCTCATAGCGGATCCTTATCCATTCTGTATCACTGAGTCTTGCTTCTTCTATGATCCTTAAAGAAGGAATTTCTAACTCGCCGGGAATGACAGCTTCGGTACCATAAACCAGTAAATAGGGAGTTGCCCCGGTTGATGTGCGGACTGTGGTACGATATCCCAATAAGGCAAATGGTAATTTCTCGTGCCATTGCTTGTGATTCTCTATGACTCCGTTCATTTGAGGCCTGTATGCTGTGGAGTTTGAGGCCTGTATGCTGTGGAGTTTTTGTGCTTGATTTTGAAAGTTTCACATATGGCTTTCATCAAATCATTGTTGATATTGGAGGCTTTTTCAGTGATGATGGACTCGGGAACCTCGAATCGACAAACATACGATCCCTAACAAAATATGCGATGACTTTCTTGGTTACCTCTTTGTAGGACGTAGCTTCAACCCACTTAGTGAAGTAATCAGCGACCACTAAAATGAACCTGTGCCTGTTTGAAGTAGTGGGTTAGATTGGACCAATGACATCCATTCCCTAGGTAGCAAAAGGCCAAGGTGCACTTGTTGCATTGAGTTCTTTTGGAGGCACTCGTATCATATATACATGTATCTTGCATTGGTGGCATTTCTGGACATACCAGATGCAATCTGTTTCCATAGTCATCCAAAAGTATCCGGCTCTGAGTATCTTCTTGGCTAGAACAAAACTGTTCATATGTGGGCCGCAGGTTCCGATATGTATTTACTCGAGAAATTTAGAAGCTACTTTGGCGTCAAAACACCTTAATAGTCCTCGATCAGGTGTTCTTCTATACAAAATTCCTCCGCTTTGGAAGAAATGATTGGACAGCCTCTGCAGTGTGCGTTTCTGAGTATGGTTTGCCTGCTCTGGGTACTTTCCTTTCTCCAAATATTCCTTGATGTCGTGGAACCATGGATTTCCATCTATTTCTTCTTCGACATGAGCACAGTATGCTGGCTGATTGTGGATTCTCTCCGGAATAGGATAGATGAAATTCTTGTTTAGATGTTGTATCATTGAGGACAGGGTGGCCAATGCGTCTGCAAATTCATTTTGGATTCTGGGGACAAGCCGGAACTCTATCTTTGTAAACCTCTACATTCTCTCCTTGTACCTGATACACTAGTAGGTATGAGTCACCGATTACTAGTAGTTCCTGAACATTCATGTCGACGGCCAAGTTGAGCCCTAATATGTAGGCTTTATACTCAGCCATATTATTGGTGCAAGGAAACCTGAATTTTGCGGACACTAGGCAGTGTTGACTAGTTTCTGATACCAAGATGGCTCTGATAATGAATCCCTTGAAATTTGTATCTTCGTCAAAAAACATTCTCCAACCGTCGTAGGCTTCAGCAGTGGCCTCTCTTATGAATGACACTTCTTCGTCAGGAAAATACGTTTTTAGTGGTTCGTATTCTCCTCCTATAGGATTTTCGGCAAGATGATCTACCAACGCTTGTCCTTTGACTTTCTTTTGAGTTACATAGATGATATAGAACTCACTCAACAATATTTGCCACTTGGATAGCTTCCTGGTAGGCATAGGCTTCTAAAAGATATACTTCATAGGATCCATCCTTGATATAAGGTATGTGGTATAGGCA